>NC_073696.1:174096324-174422395 GCF_029784165.1 Wyeomyia smithii | reverse complement strand
AGCGATACAACGGCTATTGAAGAACCAGAATTTACCATGTTGGAGTTTTCAATTGCCCTCGCGTCTTGCAAGAATGAGGCTCCAGGACCGGACAGGATCAAATTTAATTTGATGAAAAACCTGCCGGACTCGGCCAAGCTACGATTTCTTAAACTGTTTAATAAGCTAATCAGGAACAATATGATTCCGGAAGCTTGGAGACAGGTTAAGATTATCGCAATCAAAAAGCCAGACAAACCTGCCGCAGATCACCGCTCGTACAGGCCGATTGCGATGCTCTCATGCATACGCAAATTGCTTGAAAAAATGATCCTGCGTAGACTTGACAACTGGGCAGAAACAACTAACCAACTATCAGAGACCCAGTTCGGCTTTCGTAGGGGCAAGGGCCCTAACGATTGCCTGGCATTGCTTGCCACAGAAGCGGAAATGGCTCTTGGCAGCAAACAACAAATGACCTCGGTTTTCCTGGATATCACAGGCGCATTTGACTCAGTTTCAATCGAAATTCTTTCCGAGAAACTGCATCAGAGAGGATTCTCCCCTATATTAACAAACTTTTTGATCAACCTGCTGTCTGAAAAGCATTTACTTTTCAACCACGGTTCTTCAACAATAACACGAACAAGCTACATGGGTCTCCCCCAAGGCTCTTGTCTGAGTCCGCTGTTGTACAACTTCTACATCAATGACATCGACACATGCTTGACGGACGGCTGTACAATGCGCCAGTTAGCTGACGACTGCGTTGTATCAGTCACGGCGACTCTAGCTGTAGACATGAAAAACAGCCTGCAAAATACGCTAGATTATCTGACCGGTTGGGCCAGTTGTCTTGGAATCGAATTCTCGCTTGAAAAAACGGAGATGGTAGTCTTTTCAAAAAAGCGACCACCACCTCGCTTCGAGCTAGTTCTGTCCGGAATACCCATCACTCAGTCACCTAGCTTCAAGTATCTAGGAGTATGGTATGACTCTAAGTGCACATGGGAAAAACATATCAATTACCTGAAGCAAAGATGCCAACCGAGAATTAATTTTCTTCGGATGGTAACAGGAACATCATGGGGAGCGCATCCAGAGGATTTAATACGACTCTACCAAACCACTATTCTGCCCGTAATAGAATACGGCAGCATATGCTTCAGAGGAGTCGCAGCCTCACACATGCTGAAGCTAGAGAGGATACAATACCGTTGTTTGCGTATCGCTCTAGGCTGCATGCAATCGACACATACCATGTCTCTAGAGGTCATTGCGGGAGTACTACCACTCAAAGAGAGGCTATTCGAGTTGGCTCTTCGTTTCCTCATCAGATCGGAGATAGCAAACCCAATGATAATCGAGAACTATGCGAGGTGTTTGGAAGTTGTTCAGAAACCCTGTATGTCAGTATACCAGCGGTTCATGACCATGGAGATAAACCCTTCGGTTGTTGCTCCATCCCGTGAGATTTCAACATCGCTCAACAATTCTTCTGTTGTATTTGATTTGACGATGAAACTAGAAATCCATGGAATTCCCGAACACCTTAAACCAACAGTTGTGCCATTAATATTTTCGGCAAAATTCGGCCACCTCCCAGAACAGAACTCCTTTTTCACGGACGGATCTGTGATGGATGGACAATCCGGATATGGCGTTTTTAACACAGATCATCACATATCCCGCAAACTGGCACAGCCTTGCTCCATATATGTAGCTGAATTAGCTGCCATACACAATTCGCTGCGAATTATCGAGCTCAAGACACCAGGCAATTATTTCATCTTCTCGGACAGCCTCAGTTCAATCGAAGCTCTCCGATCGATTAAACCGGTCAAGCACCCGTCCTATTTCCTTCCGGAAATTAGACGGATATTAGAAGTGCTGGTTGATCGGTCTTTCATTATCCGCTTTGTGTGGGTCCCCTCTCATTGCTCAATCCCAGGCAATGAAGAAGCTGATTTATTAGCGAAAAGGGGTGCCATAGAAGGAGATATATTTGATAGACCGATCATCTATACCGAGTATTTTCACTTGCCTCGACAACTGGCCCTGGCAAACTGGCAGGAAAAATGGGATAAAGACGATCTTGGGCGATGGATGCACTCGATTTCGCCCAAAGTGTCTACAAAAGCTTGGTTCAAAGGGTTAGATTTAACTCGAGATTTCATTCGAGTTATTTCGCGCCTAATGTCCAATCACTATGTTGCAAACGCACACCTCTATCGAATAAACTTAGTCGATAGTAATCTGTGCGAATGTGGAGGGTACGAAGATATTGACCACATAGTCTTCGTATGCCCTAAGTACCACAGAGCAAGGGCCAAGCTTATAGATTCTCTCCGGAAACAGAAAGTGACGTTTACAATGCAAGTACGGGATGTGCTTGCTAGCCGCAACCCCGCGCTTGTAATACCCATTTACGACTTTTTAAGAGATATCAAGTATCGAATTTGATTATCTCTATGCTTTCTCTCCTAATTTCTCCCAACACAACAATCTTAAAAAGTTTCACACTAATTCTGTTTTTTTTTTCTTCTTTCTTTCGTTCATCTTTTTTATAGAAACATGAATCATCGCTTCTTTTTGAGAGACATGATCCACCGAACTTAGATATAAGTTTTGATTTCAAAGAGATAAGGAACCATCACCCTCAACGAATAGTAGTAAGGATTAGTATTTAGTTATAAAGAGAAAAACTTTGATGTTAATGTTAGTCGTAGGCTTAAATGACATGTATTTTTAAATTGTATTTTTGAAAGAGAAAAGATGAGAGGGTTTTTATGCCTGTTTGAGGAGGAGCAGTCGGGATACAGGCTCTACTCAAGCTGGCTTTTCCCTACTCCAAAAGATATTCGGCCCCGTTATGCTTCGCGGTTGGGCCTTAATAAATATTAGAGTTTAAAAAAAAAAAAAAAGTAATGTCGCTGGCGTCGCTGGATTTTTACAGGTTATGTATAGGAGTTGATCTGCTTGGGAACGTAACTTCAAACGTCGTTACACTGAACGGAATCGTCGAGTTCTTATTAGAGAATTTATTATTCAGAAGTATCAGACGGGTGAAATTAAAAAAGTCATATGAAATACTCGATGCACTAATAATTCACATTAAATAATATGATTCGCTATGCACACTTGGAAAATAATATCATCAATGAAAAATTTTGCATTTATATCTTCAGTGATAGTTGTCGTTAATTTACAACATGAATTCAAGCGCATATGTGAAAGAAAATCATCCATGTCAGCCCCATTAACCCATTCCCGGCGGATGATGCCGTATGGCATCACCTGGCATCTGAACTTGGATTACAACTTAACAATTAAACTTGATATTTTGAACGATTAAACTTTTAAATACGGTTTGAGAACAAATCAATATACAATACGCAACCCAGTTTGTGTTAATTGTACGCGTAGTTGCCGAGTAATAAGAGTTTGAAGGTCATTTTTCGAGGTTAAATCTGATTACTCTCCGCCGGGAATGGTTAGGAAAGGTTAGGAAAATCATATACAAACATGAACTGTTTTACGATTCAGTTTCACACCGTTTCACTTTCGATGTGCTCATCCATAATCTTTCCCAGAGTTAATAACAATCATTTTAACTGTTCAGTGCTACCCTTATTTGTTTGAACTGCGCAAGCAAAGGGTGGTTATCAAATCTAAAATGATATACAATCGTTGAAAGCTAAAGTCAAGCAATGATAACACATTTATGTGCGAGCAATTTGGTTCAGTGTAGTCTGCTTTTTCTTTTGGCAGTTTTTGCCCATAACAAGGGTCAAAATAGAGGTAGGTCTACTAGATCATGATTCTCAAAGCAGTTTTCAAGTCGAATCTCGACAAATCGACTCTAGTGCTTGGGATCTTTTGTGCAACATGATTTGCCTCGAATAGAATGGGCACACTAGTGACTTTACTTATCTAGGGACTAAATAATCTTATGTGGGAAATTATCACCTATTGCTCATAGAGATCCTAAAAACAGCCTGGGATCAATATGCAAAACATCTACGAAAAGATTTACCTTCAAGTGGTAACAGAATTTAAACAGTTTTAGAACTGGAATCTATGACAATTCAGCTGAATGAAATGTTAATAAATGCATACTATAATAGTGAGTAGTGCCGTGGTGGAACAAAAAGCTTGAAAGTCTTCGAAAAAAATAGTCGTTAAATGTTCAAAAAGTACTTCAGACTGAGCTACATGAAGAAGAGCCATAACTGAATATAGCAATGAAATCGAGAATTATAAAAGGAGGTCTTGGATTCAAATGTGTGAATCTATAGGGAGGATTCCAGTCCGATCCTGCGCAGAGTTGTGCAGAGTACCGTTTATGTTTTTCATCATCGAAAGGTAAAGTTACATATGGCATGAAAATGCCTCGCAATACATACCGCGGCTAGGTGCAAGGACAGGACCAGAGCTGCCAGATTTTATTTTGAAAAATCTGTATTTTTCTGTATTTTGTTCGTGAACCTACAAGTGCTTGGGTTTGCGGTAACTGGGCTTGGAATCCGACCTTAAATCTTACCTGAAACCGTAAAAAGGTTTGGTAAAGTTCTTGAAAGAAAACTCAGGTCTATAAGCGTGTTTTCCCTATGAAAGCAATCGAATCAGGTATTTTTGTTCCAAAGCTTTCCCGCTTAGCCAAATGTTGGATGTCCAGAAGAAATGAGAAAGGCAATTTCTCGCTAAGTCAATGCCGGACGCCCAGCAGAAGTCGAACAGAAGTAATAAGATGGCGAAAGAAGAGCGTTGGTTTTCGTCAACGCAAATACAATATAAATACAATCAGCCGCAAATATTCCACGTTGGGCGAAGAAACAGATTTTAAAGCCTGCTCGCACCAATACGAATTCCCATTTCTAACTGTCAGACTGCTTGTGAGAACCGAGAAATCAATGCAAAAATATTGCTTTCTTTTTCTCTCACATAAACAATCCACGAGACAGTTACGATCAACTGATTTCCGTTTTTTTTTCAATAGCCTCAGGTATGTTTGAGAGATCGCAACGTGAATGCAATCCGGATCGAGAAGCGTTAAAAACAAACGTTGTCCGATCAGTTGCTCTAGTATTGCTATGGCAATCCTTTAAACAATAATAAAATATTACTTCAGATTATTTTTCTCCGACATTAAAAGTTTCTGTATTCGGTCGGTGGGGTTTTGCAAATTGAAAAACAACAATAACAAACGTACAAGCAGAGAAACGCCACCCGTGGATTGCCTTATGCGAATCGGCCAGTTTGGCCGCTATTTGGGAAATGCATTACTGTAGTAGTTGCTGATAGCTTTCCCATCTCTATTACCAACGATATGGCCATGGATCTAATTACCTGAAATCCATGTTTGAAGCTATTCAAATTGGAACGAATTTTACAATTCAAATTGTTTCCAATTTTAAATTTAGCAATGATTTTAAATAAAACAATGAACATTTTAAATTGGAATGCTCGCTCATTGAAGGCCAATGAGAATGAGCTTTTTAATTTTTTAACAGTAAATAATGTGCACATTGCAATTATTACTGAAACATTTTTGAAACCTAACATAAAATTAAAATATGATTCCAATTACGTGGTTTATCGATATACAGGATCCAGGGTTCCGGCGGTGGAGTTGCAATTGTTATTCATCGTCGAACCGAACATCGTTTTTTTTTTTGTGTCAAATCACAAATGGTGACTTCTCAACACTGTTAGAAATTTGTAATTTTAATTGTTAGGATTTGTTTGCTTTCGCAATGAGGACTTATCATTCGTAGGGATTTAAACCTACTTGTCAGAAAAGGGGAAGTAAACTTACAACTAACTTAATTGCTAACTTATTGGCTATAAAGAGAGCTTGTCGTAGCAATTGAGGATTGCAACGATTTTTTGTCGAAAATTGTTAATAATTTTATTTGACATAGCTTCTAATGGTTCAACACCAGTAAGTCTATGTAATTCGAGTGTACCAAACCAAGGAGGACGTTTCAAAATCATTTTCAGAATTTTATTCTGAATCCTTTGGAGCGTTTTCTTCCTTGTTGAACAGCAACTTGACCAGATCGGTACAGCATAAAGCATTGCTGGTCTAAATTTTTTTTTGTAAATCAAAAGTTTGTTCTTTAAACAAAGTTTATAATTCTTGTTAATGAGAGGATATAAACATCTCGTATATTTGATGCACTTGGCTTGTATACTCTCAATGTGCTCTTTGAAAATTAGTTTTTTATCATAAATTAGTCCCAAGTACTTAACCTTGTCAGACCAACTTAAAATAACCCCATTCATCTTGACAACGTGATTATTGTTTGGCTTGAGGAAAGAAGCCCTAGGCTTATGCGGAAAAACTATCATTTGAGTTTTAGAAGCATTGGGAGAGATTTTCCACTTTTGCAAGTAGGAAGAAAAAATATCTAAACTTTTCTGCAATCGACTGCATATGACACGAAGACTTTTTCCTTTTACGGAAATGCTTGTGTCATCGCAGAACAATGACTTTGTGCATCCTGGAGGCAAATCAGGAAGATCTGAAGTGAATATGTTGTACAGGACTGGACCCAAGACTGAATCTTGAGGTACACCTGCTCTGACAGTAAATCTACTAGATTTTAAATTCTGATAGACAACCTGCAGAGTTCGATCAGTAAGATAATTTTTAAAAATTTTGATTAGGAGAATTGGAAAATTAAAAGTTTGCAATTTCGCAATCAAACCTTTATGCCAAACACTGTCGAATGCTTTTTCTATGTCTAAAAGAGCAGCTCCAGTGGAATAACCTTCAGATTTGTTAGCTCGTATCAGATTAGTAACTCTGAGCAACTGATGAGTTGTGGAATGCCCATGGCGAAATCCAAAGTGTTCATTTGCAAAAATTGAATTTTCGTTGATGTGTGACATCATTCTGTTAAGAATAATTCTCTCAAACAGTTTACTTATTGAAGAAAGCAAACTGATTGGTCGATAACATGAAACTTCAGCTGGGTTCTTATCCGGTTTTAAATTTGGAGTAAATTTTGCATTCTTCCATAATTTGGGAAAATATGCAATTTTGAAGCAGCAATTGAAAATTTTCACTAAAAATTCCATTGTGCTCTCAGGGAGATGTTTGATTAGTATATTAAAGATTCCATCGTCATCAGGTGCTTTCATATTTTTGAAATTTTTAATAATTGATTTAATCTCATTCAAGTTAGTTTCAATTATTTCTGCAGGTAAAAAATTCTGGGAAGAAATTAAATCAAATTGACGTGTGACTTCATTTTCAATTGGACTCACAAAATTCAAATTTGAGTTATGAACACTCTCAAACTGCTGAGCAAGTCTTTGAGCCTTTTGTTCATTGGATACAAGAAAACGTTCACCATCTTTTAAAACTGGAATAGGCTTTGAAGGTTTCTTAAGAATCTTCGACAGCTTCCAAAATGGTTTTGAATATGGTTTCAATTTTTCAACTTTAGTCTCAAAATTTTGATTTCTCAGAAGAGTAAATCTATGTTTAATCTCTTTCTGTAAATCTTTATAAATAGTTTTAAAAACAGGGTCACGAGAACGTTGATATTGACGTCTGCGCACATTTTTCAAACGAATTAGAAGTTGAAGATTTTCGTCAATTATTGGTGAATTAAATTTCACTTGAGCCTTTGGAACAGAATAATTCCTGGCATCAACAATTGCACATTTTAATGCTTCCAAAGCGGAATCAATATTCACTTCGTTTTGCAAATCAAGCTCATTATTGAAATTTCTCTCAATATGAGTTTTGTATCTTTCCTAATTAGCCTTGTTATAATTAAAAACAGAGCTTATAGGGTTTAAAACTGATTCATGTGATAAAGAAAAAGTTATTGGAAGATGGTCAGAATCAAAGTCAGCATGTGTGATCAAATCACTACATACATGACTTTGATCTGTAAGCACCAAATCAATTGTTGAAGGGTTTCTTACAGAAGAAAAGCATGTAGGACTATTCGGAGACAAAATAGAATAGTATCCTGAAGAACAATCATTGAATAAAATTTTGCCATTGGAATTACTTTGAGAATTATTCCATGAACGATGTTTAGCGTGAAAATCGCGGATTATAAAAAATTTCGAACGATTTCTGGTGAGTTTTTGTAAATCACCTTTAAAATAATTTTCGAGTTCGCGTGTGCATTGAAATGGTAAATATGCTGCGGCAATAAATAAAATCCCAAGTTCAGTTTGAACTTCAATTCCCAAAGTTTCAATAACTTTCGTCTCAAGATGGGGAAGAGCACGATGTTTGATTCGGCGATGAATAACAATTGCAACTCCACCGCCGGAACCCTGAATCCTATCATATCTATGAACCACGTAATTGGGATCATATTTTAATTTTATGTTAGGTTTCAAAAATGTTTTAGTAATAATTGCAATATGCACATTATTTACTGTTAAAAATTAAAAAGCTCATTCTCATTGGCCTTCAATGAGCGAGCATTCCAATTTAATATTTTAATTGTTTTATTTAAAATCATTGCTAAATTTTAAATTAGAAACAATTTTAATAGTAAAATTTGTGCCTATTTGAATGGCTTCAAACATTGATTTTGCCTGCAACATGGCGTTCATAAGATCGAACATTGCCTGTTGCAAAAAAGAAAGTTTACCTGCCGTAATAGGCCCCAGGCAGTTTTCCCTTGTAGAAGACTGAACCACTGCGACCATTGTTTGATCTATTGTGGTATGCCCCAGGCAGTTGACATTAGAGGAAATATTTTCGACAGCAATATTAGCTGGAGTAATAGGTGTACAATTATTTTCTAGCGTGTTTTGCTTACCCATATTAACGGTCATTTTCGAACTACCAACACTAGGCGGTATAATGTTCGAACTACCTGTAACCTGTGCATAAGTTAAACGGGTATGCAAAGGAGTAGGTAAACTATGCGTCACTGGTACGCTTGGAGAATTTTGTTTTGAAATTGGTTTTAACAATTGCTAAACGGACTGGGCATTGATACAAATTTGACATATGGTTGCCGTTACAATTCGCACAGCGAAAATTTTTACTCTTTTTCACAGGACATGTGTCCTTTTTGTGAGAAGAGTCTCCACAATTCAGACATTTTTGGTCCATGTAACAGAATTTGGAACCATGGCCATAACGTTGGCAAGTACGGCATTGGGTGATATGCTTTTCACCTCCGCCATACTTCCTATAAATTTCCCACTTTACACGCACTTTATACAAAGCATGTGCTTTTCCAAAAAAAAATTAAGTTGTTAACCTCATTGCGGTTAAAATGAATTAAATAATTTACAAGGGAAATTCTAGTTCTCTGACTGTTATCGCCTCGTGATTTTTGTTTCATTAGAATTACTTGGGTAGGGGCTATGCCAAGTAATTCTGTTAAAGTAAGTTTGATCTCATCAACGGTTTGATCGTTGGTGAGACCTTTCAATACGACCTTGAACTGCTTGGCGCTCTTCGTGTCATATGTAAAAAAATTATACATCTTTTCAGTTAAATACTGAATAAGACGATTACGACCCTTTATAGAGTCGGCTAATAAGCGGCATTCGCCTCTACGACCAATTTGATAGGTAACTTTAACGTCAGAAACAAACGTTGAAAGTTCCTTTTTGAAAATATTGAATTCAGAAGAAATAGTTACCACAATAGGTGGAACTTTTTCCTTTTTTAAAGAATTGACATTTTGTATAGTTTCATTACTCATAACTTCCATTTCACCAGCTTCTTGCTCAGGCAAAATATCAAAAGGATTGTCACTCGAAGTGTCAGAAAGAGATGCCTCTCTTTTCCTTCCCGCAGCGATGCGAGGTTTCTTTTTCCGTCCAGCCATTTCAGGTGATACGAAAAAAGTTAAAACAAATGTTAAATTCAAAAGTAGGTAGTCTTGAGAAAGACTGATGGAAAATAACTTTCAGGTAGTCTTTAAAAGACACACTGACAAAACACAAACTTTGAAGCTATAGGCAGTCAAAGACCAGTCCACGAGCAACCGAAAAAACGTCTGATCTGTAGGACAGTTCAAGACGCACTGAATCGAACATCGTGCTCTTCCCCATCTTGAGACGTAAATTATTGAAACTTTGGGAATTTAAGTTCAAACTGAACTTGGGATTCTATTTATTGCCGCAGCATATTTACCATTCCAATGCACACACGGTGTCTCTGGTTGAAGAACTTATCCAAAAAAATTAGTATCACTCTAATACTCGTCATTCGAAAGCTTGAGCTGTCCCCTTTAATATCCTACCAAAATTGAAATGTTCTATCGGGGGGTCTAGAACAATTTGTTTTCGAACATATATTTGTAATTGAAAAACTAGTGAAATGGAAATAAATAATATGTTTCAGAAATACAAAAAGTTATCAAGGTTGTCTGATCGTACTGAAATATTCAGGTTTTTTTTTTATTTATATAACAAACCAAAGCTTTACATAATATCAATTTTTTTGAAAAGGGTTAAGTGGGGTAAGAAAGACCCTTGAAAATTTGGAGTCGAAAATCAGCTGAAAACAAATAAAATGATTTGACTTTGATTACATTGATTTTGATTGATGATTGCTTTGATTGATTTCTTCAAAAATCGACATTCTATCCTATGATAAAAAATAAAATGTCGGTTGTTAAGAGTTGCTATTGTGGTTTCATTATAGGATATTTGTATTTTTCTTCAAAAAATGGTGATTATTACAGCTCTTTTTTGCTTGTCAACAAAACTGGACCATGTATCTAAGCTATACGTTTTATAGAGCAACTCAAGAGCTTCCATTTGATGTTATTAAAAAATGCGCCGTTTTAGTAACGACCGAGAAAATTTCATTATTAATACATGTTTTAAATCATTATTTAAACCCATTGTGTCAGGAGCGCAACTCCGTTTTGTATCGATGTCCCCCAATTGAGCTTAAATTTCCAGGGTTTTGTCATCCATAAAATAATTTGTACATATAAGTTTTTTGGAAAAGGAGTTACTGGGGTGAAATGCAGAGCGATATTCAGGTGTTGGGGGCCCGGAACAGAAATTTACGTGGGGCCTCTTTTCTCATAAAAATTAGTTGAAGAACCCGAAAATTTTATTTTTGGGATACCCTCACCCGAAGCTGTGAAACCCGAGCCCGACCCGATCCCGAGATTTTTTTTTGGAGGTAAATTATTTAAATTGGAGACTGGGATGTTATAGAGCTATAGCCAGCAAATTAAATGTAGGTACAAAATGGAGTTGCGCTCCTTGTGTAACAGGTTCAAATGATGGCCTAAACCTTGTTATGCAAAAATCCATTTTTTTTAAACGGTGCACTTTTGAATACGTCCAATAAAAGCTCTTGAGTTGATTTATAAAACGTATTGTTTAATTGTAAGACTTAGTTCTGATGACAAAAAAAAACTCCGATGATCACCCTGTTTTTGAAGAAAAATGTAAATATCTTATTATGTAACCTCGACAGCAACTTTCAATAACCGACATTGTATATTTTTATAGGATAGAATTACCATATTAATTTTTAGAGAAATCGATTAAGCGTACAAAAAGTGATAGCTTTTTTTTGTCTTTTCAGCAGTTTTTGGACTCAAAATTTTCGAGTCTTTTTTTCTCCACTTTACCCTTTTCAAAAAGTCTAAGATTATGCCAAATATTAATTCATTATATGAAAAAAAAAATGAAGGTTTCAACACTATCTGATCGGGCCCCCAGCACCTGATAAGTATACATAGTTCCCATTCCACCAGCCTTCCAATTACAAAAAAATGTCTGAAAAAAATTGTTCTGGATCCGCCGATAGAACATTTCAATGTTAGTAGCATATTAAAGGGAACACCTTGAGCATTCGACTGATGAGTATAAGAGCGATACCTATTTTTTTCGGATTAGTTTCTTCTACCAGAGACACCGTGCATACGCGAGCACAAAAATTATTTTAAAGGTGATTTAAAAAAACTCACCAGAAACCGTTAAAAAATGTTCATAGTTGGCGATTCTAACGCTAAACATCGATCATGGAATAATTCTCAGAGTAATTCCAATGGCAAAATTTTATTCAATGATTGTTCCTCAGGATACTATTCTATTTTGTCTCCGAATAGTCCTACATGTTTTTCTTCTGTAAGGAATCCATCAAACAATTGATTTGGTGCTAACAGATCAAAGTCATGTATGTAGTGAATTGATCACACATGCTGATTTTGATTCTTACCATCTTCCAATAACTTTTTTCTATATCACATGAATCAGTTTTAAACCCTATGAGCTCTGTTTTTAATTATAACAAGGCTAATTGGGAGAGATACAACACTTATATTGAGAGAAATTTAAATAATGAGCTTGATTTGCAAAACGAAGTGAATATTGATTCCGCTTTGGAAGCATTAAAACGTGTAATTGTTGATGCCAGGAATTATTCTGTTCCAAAGGCTTAAGTGAAATTTGATACACCAATAATTGACGAAAATCTTCAACTTCTAATTCGTTTGAAAAAAGTCCGCAGACGTCAATATCAACGTTGTCGTGACCCTGTTTTTAAAACTATTTATAAAGATTTACAGAAAGAGATTAAACATAGATTTACTCTTCTGAGAAATCAAAATTTTGAGACTAAAGTTGAAAAATTGAAACCATATTCAAAACCTTTTTGGAAGCTGTCGAAGATTCTTGAGAAACCTTCAAAGCCTATTCCAGTTTTAAAAGATGGTGAACGTTTTCTTGTATCCAGTGAACAAAAGGCTCAAAGACTTGCTCAGCAGTTTGAGAGTGTTCATAACTCAAATTTGAATTTTGTGAGTCCAATTGAAAATGAAGTCACACGTCAATTTGATTTAATTTCTTCCCAGAATTTTTCACCTGCAGAAATAATTGAAACTAACTTGAATGAGATTAAATCAATTATTAAAAATTTCAAAAATATGAAAGCACCTGGTGACGATGGAATCTTTAATATACTAATCAAACATCTCCCTGAGAGCACAATGGAATTTTTAGTGAAAATTTTCAATTGCTGCTTCAAAATTGCATATTTTCCCAAATTATGGAAGAATGCAAAATTTACTCCAAATTTAAAACCGGATAAGAACCCAGCTGAAGTTTCATGTTATCGACCAATCAGTTTGCTTTCTTCAATAAGTAAACTGTTTGAGAGAATTATTCTTTACAGAATGATGTCACACATCAACGAAAATTCATTTTTTGCAAATGAACAGTCTGGATTTCGCCATGGGCATTCCACAACTCATCAATTGCTCTGAGTTACTAATATGATACGAGCTAACAAATCTGAAGGTTATTCCACTGGAGCTGCTCTTTTAGACATAGAAAAAGCATTCGACAGTTGTTGGCATAAAGGTTTGATTGCGAAATTGCAAACTTTTAATTTTCCAATTTTCCTAATCAAAATTTTTAAAAATTATCTTACTGATCGAACTCTGCAGGTTGTCTATCAGAACTCAAAATCTGATAGATTACCTGTCAGAGCAGGTGTACCTCAAGGTTCAGTCTTGGGTCCAGTCCTGTACAACATATTCACTTCAGATCTTCCTGATTTGCCTCCAGGATGCACAAAGTCATTGTTCTGCGATGACACAAGCATTTCCGCAAAAGGAAAAAGTCTTCGTGTCATATGCAGTCGATTGCAGAAAAGTTTAGATATTTTTTCTTCCTACTTGCAAAAGTGGAAAATCTCTCCCAATGCTTCTAAAACTCAAATGATAATTTTTCCGCATAAGCCAAGGGCTTCTTTCCTCAAGCCAAACAATAATCACGTTGTCAAGATGAATGGGGTTATTTTAAGTTGGTCTGACAAGGTTGAGTACTTGGGACTAATTTATGATAAAAAACTAATTTTCAAAGAGCACATTGAAAGTATACAAGCCAAGTGCATCAAATATACGAGATGTTTATATCCTCTCATTAACAGGAATTCTAAACTTTGTTTAAAGAACAAACTTTTGATTTACAAACAAATTTTTTAGACCAGCAATGCTTTATGCTGTACCGATCTGGTCAAGTTGCTGTTCAACAAGGAAGAAAACGCTCCAAAGGATTCAGAATAAAATTCTGAAAATGATTTTGAAGCGTCCTCCTTGGTTTGGTACACTCGAATTACATAGACTTATACTGGTGTTGAACCATTAGAAGCTATGTCAAATAAAATTATTAACAATTTTCGACAAAAATCGTTGCAATCCTCAATTGCTATGATAAGCTCTCTTTATAGCCAATAAGTTAGCAATTAAGTTAGTTGTAAGTTTACTTCCCCTTTTCTGACAAGTAGGTTTAAATCCCTACGAATGATAAGTCCTAATTGCGAAAGCAAACAAATCCTAACAATTAAAATTACAAATTTCTAACAGTGTTGAGAAGTCACCATTTGTGATTGGACACACATACTCATTATTTACTAATATTTATCATACTTAAGCTACTAACAAATACCCCCTTAAAAAAAGTTAAATCAGGACCGCATTCAAGAGATCTTTAAAGCGGAAATTCAGTAACAATTCACAATCAACGTCAATAGAACAAATTAAACTAAAAATCTTTCAACCATTCAAACATTGTTTAACAAATTTTCTTGGATCGTACACCTCGCGACCGTTGAAACTATTTCAACCTGTTAGTTGATTTTCTTGAATATCTTCGTTGGACTTGGAAACCGAATTTCTCGACCAACGACAATATTTTTTTCTCGTACCGTGTTTTATAC
Source organism: Wyeomyia smithii (assembly GCF_029784165.1). Classification (NCBI taxonomy): domain Eukaryota; kingdom Metazoa; phylum Arthropoda; class Insecta; order Diptera; family Culicidae; genus Wyeomyia; species Wyeomyia smithii. Next base: position 174,407,727 of record NC_073696.1, on the reverse strand, counting down.
CTAACACTGCAAGTAATGCATATATGCATATCAGACGCGCTATACACAGCACTGCTTACGACATTAGGTACAATGCAAATAAATGATTGTCGTTAGTCAAGATATTCAGTTTTCAACTTGGGCAACAATGAAATTCATTTAAATATATATTTTATTTGAATCGCTGATGGTCAGATAAATTAATTGAATGAATAAATACTTAAATTCGCGTGAATGAACACATAAACTCCAAAAACCACGCGAAGAATCGTTCTGAAATCCGCGATAAAAAAGGCGCCAACAAAAACAACGCGTAAAAACTTCAGTGTACCTATGTCTAGAATTCAAAACAACCAACTGTGCCACAAGAAGTGTTATTTCTATTGATGTCGTGCGGTCGTTTCTTCTCGGTCGCACATATTGAAGTGAAAGTAGATCGGTGAACAAAAGTTTTTTCAAGTCATATTACAAATTTGAAAAATTGTCGACCTACATTTTCTATTATTTTTCTATTCAAGGCGATTTTATCCCCAGTCCGCCGAAAGAAATTAGAAATTTTTTACATCGCATCACGGAGAATCGGGGGTTTACAAAAAAATGGAGATATGAAAAAATTCAAATGAAATTTGCAATGACTCAAACTGATAAGTTTGGGACTTGAATTGCAGGGAGAAAGCACGATTGAAGCAGAGGAAACCGCTTTAGCACAGCTGCAAGTTTTGCCTTCTCTTATTTTTCTTCTACAAACGACGTGATGTTTATTAAATGTAAATAATATTTTAATTATCATTGGTGTCGGTTAACTCTAAAAATAAAAAAAAAATCATTAAAGCGCATCTAGCATTGGATTCACACAACGCAAACAAGTCGAAAATAAGTCATTACTTTCTTCGAGAATCACAGACTGTAAGAATTTCGAGTCCAGTTCGACGCAAAGTTCACAAGGAAAGCAGAAGAAAAAAAAAAACAGATGAAACTGCTTTGACACGAGTGTATAGGTGTTTCTAGAAGCATACAACATATAACGATGCGGTTTGTTTTTATGAAAGTATACTATTATTGTTATTATTTGTGTCGAGCAGAATACAGCTATACAAATTGTTCCAAACGGGTACAATGTTATAAATACGACCACGAACCGGAGTTGCTCATCAGTCTCTGTAAAAACCTCGTCGGATTAGGATCGTTTAAACAACGGTTTGTTGCCGGAAGTGGTGACTAATTATTTAGACTGTGAACGAATAGACCGGGAACTCGGCGTAGTTAAGTGATAGTGACTTGTGTGAAACCAACCACTGAAAAGTGGAGAAACAAAGAGAAGCAAAAATCCAAGTAGTGAAATTTACGCATTGCGAGGATGAAGAACTTTCCCTCGATCAAGCTGGTGTTTCTACTGTCGATACTCTGCTCCTCCAGATGTTTCGAGTAATTAGCTCGCTTTTCAATATATACATTATTTCATGCATTTGAACTTACTAATCATCATAACGATCATCTTAATCGCCACGTAGTAATCGCGATAATCTGATTGGATAACAAATAATTACACGAGGTGGATGCAACAATGCAAATGCAAAATGGGCTGGCGACAAAACAATAGCAAAGCATAAATAAGATCATCGCTAATAATGCTAATGCTACTCGTGTAAAACTGACTTTAAAAAGGCTTGTAAGAAACTATAATACGTGTTTTCGAACCTGATTAGCATAATATCTCTTAACAAGTTTAGCCAAGTGACAAAATATTACTAATCAAATACGCACAATACATTTGATACTAGTTGATACTAGTTGAATTGTAACGTTGTTTATGGTATACATAATAGGTATAACTAGAAACAGATTGAAAGTGTTTGTAATAAAAATTGTTTTTTTTTTTTGCATATTATAATATTAAAACAATTTTTACCATGTACATGCAACATGCACCGAACGTTCGGTGTAACAAGCAAGCTCCGCATCGTTATATTTATTATCCAATCTCGCAATTGTCCTTCCTCGGTTGAAGCGCGGGTCATTTCAATATTAAATCTGCTTGAATGTGTTAATATAGAAAACTGTTGGCACCGTATTGTGCTATGTATCTCGTATGTCTGTGCAGATTATAGTATAGCACTGCATAACTTTACAATTGATAAATTTCATATTTATGTTTGTGGAGGATTGTATATAACAAGATCCTAACTTAATCTATATGCAGCTTATTAGATGATGACTCCATTAGACTAACACATCAGTTTGATGATGATTTTGATATTTGGCGTAAAAGCTTCCAAAACTTTGGAGACCCATTCAGCGAGGGAGGTGGTAGTGACATTGGCTTAGTCTGGCCATTTAGTAACGAACATCATGAACCGTTTTCCAGGGAAACACCGGAGTTAGAATACGAGTCGAACCCGCAGGATTCGATCGGTCAGCAGCCTGGGTCGCCAGTCGTTGGACTCGAGAGGGATCGTGAGCCATTAGGTAATTGAGCAGATTTTTTATTTTTATAATATGTAATATATATATATATATATATATATATATATATATATATATATATATATATATATATATATATATATATATATATATATATATATATATATATATATATATATATATATATATATATATATATGTATATATATATATATATATATATATATATATATATATATATATATATATATATATATATTTATATATATATATATATATATATATATATGTATATATATATATATATATATATATATATATATATATATATATATATATATATATATATATATATATATATATATATATATATATATATATATATATATTCATAATTGAAAAATTAAAACTATCAGAAATACAGTTTTAGGTTTGTTTTCAACATCTTTCGTCTTATCTTCATCGCAAGCATGTGAAAAGCCGTTTTTGTGAAAGCCAAGTGGAATGATATTCACACTCAATATGTCGAGCTAGCCTCCCCAGCTGGTCTCGAGGTACGATGCTGGCCTAACAAGCCAGTTGTCGTAGGTTCGAGTCTCGGTTCGGGAGAGACTGTTAGTGTTAGTAGGATCGTAGCGCTAGCCCCGCAATTGTCCTGTACACTCAACAGTTGGTTGCGAAGTCTGTGTATAGTAAACAGAAGGTCAAGTTCCGAATCGGAATGTAGCACCAAAGCTTTGCTTTGCTTTTTTATGTCGAGCTAGTAGTTATTGATGAGGATTAAGTTTCACATATTTCAATTATTAATAATTCTCATATCTATGTTAGTAAGGTATACCTTGGCGTACGGGTTATCGAAGTTTGATACGGCTGTTTTGTATTATTTTGTTGATACATTCGTTCCTTTGTTTACATTGTAGTGAATGCAAGCAGCGTGTCTGAGATAATTTCGAAAGTTCCAGCACTTTTCGTTTAAAAAGAAAGTACACGTAGTACAACTGCTGAAACAGGTCTCTGAAATCACGTGTCTTCTGTTCAGGCAAGATTGTTTGTATAATAATTGAACAATAATCAGGCTTTCAAGCCTTATGTTAGGCGGGGACAGAAGAGTTTTACCAGTATTTGACTTTTATTTAACAAACAATCTTTTCTTTCCTTCTACTTGTGCTAGACTCGAACACTAACAACTAACCACTGGTATCAAAGGTAGAAAAATGGTTAAATTCAATAGAGCTCAAATGCGTATTGTTTTTCAAGAATTATCATCAAATTGTAAAAAGAAATGATTGGTTCTGCTTTTAAAGCTTCGAGTCAAAGGGAATGTTTATTAACTATGAACTGGATTTTAGGAATATAAGATTGAAGGGAGGTTAGTAAGGATAGAGTAGACAGCGAGCTATTTAATTATTATGTAAGCGTGTAATTATAGTTTCTTAGGATTCTGGGACTTTAAGATCACGATTCTACAATGCTATACAAAAATGGCACTAATAAATAAAATATTTGTTAAGAAAATGGTGGGTTTGATTGAAAAGATATTTCCGACAGAGTTGTAGAAAATATCTGTTCTAAGGTAAAATATACATCTCGTAACAAATTCTCCAATGAAGTTAAATGAAACATTATCACATTGTTCTGAAAATTGCATTTGATTTTTCAAAAAGTCTTTGTTGAAAATTATATCTAACATTTCACATTCTATGTGAAATTGAGCAAAGCTAGATATAGTTTTCAGTTGGAGTTATTGGAAAAGCAAATTACCAGTGGTTATCACAAAAGACAATTTCGACGTTCTTTGGGTGGTAAGGAGCAGGGTAGTGTCTGGTAATTACTCCCGTGTAGAGGCATAGTTCACTACGACCGAGGAGCCTCTTGAGCAGAATCGCGCCAAATGATCTGGAAATACGCGAAAATTTAATCGACATTTTTGATTTGAATGAAACTTTGCACACATATTTGGCTCAGAAAACTCACACTTTCACAGATGGAGATATTTTTTACACCCATGAGCTATTTTCTAAAAGGGCGTATGCTTTATAGCCCAGAAACCATTGATTGTATAGAAAAACTGTCGGAGAATGAGTTGTAGGGAATTAAAAACGCATCATAAAAAATATACACTGTAAAAAAATTTTTTTTTGACCAAAAACAATTAAAAATAAACATTCAATTTCAATCAAAAAAAAGAGTTGAATTTTTTCCAATTTTTTTTAAGAAACTTGAAGTTAATGCGTTAATTGAAGTTTAAACAAAGTCCAGGATGGAAAAATGAAAAATATTTTTTTTTATGGTAGATCAATTCTTTCATAAAAATTCTAATTCAAACATTCTTCAAAATATTTGTATTCTGATGATTTTAAAAGATGCAGAGAGTCATTTTGAATCAAAAAACTTTTGGTAGTTCTAAAACCATACGTTCATTGGAATGCTTGATTAAAATATACAATTCATTCTTTGACAACAAGACTATTGGGCGAACGGTTCTCAAGACAAGAGTTAAAATTTTTTAAGTGATATATATTTCGTTTCAATGTGCCACCAATTGCATCGCATGGGCCTTCACCATGAGAAGTTGCAAAAAAATGCCACTGCATCAACGTTATATTTTGTTTTGAACTTGCAAAGTTTTTTCTATTTATATTTTATATTATTATTATTTTTCAACTGTATTTTTGTTTTTGAAAAACTCATTAATTTGGCAATGAACACCTGAACCGCAACAGTATCATGATGAAGTACTTCCGATATTATGATGAAGCTGATATTCTTAAGTGTTCCGGATTCTGAATAGTGAACAACGAAGGGATGAATGATGGCTTGACTATCATTCCAATAATTACTTTGAGCGGCATCTTGAAGAACAAATGAATAGTTTTCTGAGAAATCACACTGTCATAAAACTGCAATACCTCGTTTTTTACTTCCAAGCCTCACGTCAGGAACAGCCGATATTCCACTATCCTCTGATATGCGCCGAGCCTGTTTCACAATGTATTCCGTTTTTTGACGTTGACTAACGTCTATATCGAAGTTAGGCCCCTGAATTTGAAAATCTAGTAATTCAACCAGGGAAAACCAGAGAAAAGTGGTCAGGTTTTGAGCGCTCATTTTGCAGTCATCTATAATCAGGTTTTCGAGGTTTTGGCATCAATCGATCAGAAATTCTTTTACGGTTAAATTTATGTAACAAAAACAAACTATTGTTTGAGATACACTATTGAAAAATTGGTAATTAATATCGATTGTCTAAATCATACCGCGCAGCCAATCACTACCTCTCTTCCCAAGCACAGTCGACACTAACGGATACAATCGATCTGACTTTGTTGTTATTGTTGTTGTCACTTTCTGTTTCCGATGTTTATGCTGCTGCTAGCGGAAAAAAAAACCTTGCAAATATGCATCTTTTTGTTGGTGTAAATTTTACGACAGCGGCCGGCGCCCCATCATTCTGATTCCAAAACCGCACCAGTGACATGCGGACGCTAGGTGATAGCAGCTGAAAGGAGGAAATACAAAATAGTACCGGTCATCTCGTGCCGGTTTCACCCGTAATGCTGGTGGCTTTAGTAGTAAATGGCTACTGCAAAACACTTAAATGGCTGGAATTCTGGACGGACTAACCAGGAAACTATAATCGGCAACTGGCACCTTTTGGTGCCTCGAAATTTTGGTACAGAAGCGGCTAATTGAATTTTCTGTTTTACCAAATGCTGCTGCTTGCGGAAAAAACCTTGCAAAAATGCATGTTTGTGTTGGTGTTAATATTATGACAGCGGCCGGCGCAGCTTTCAAGAAACATTTGTCTCTACCATTCCATCATCTATGTAGCCCATCCCTCTTTCTATTTATCTGACGAAGCCTTGGTATAAAACGTATCGTTCGAACATTTCACCCCATCAGTTTCATTATTAAACCGTACCGGATACATACGGACGCTCGGTGTTAGCAGCTAAACGGAGGAAAAACAAAATAGTACCGGTCATCTCGTGCCGGTTTGACCCGTGATGCTGGTGGCTACTGCAAAGTACTAAAATGGCTGGAATTCTGGACGGAAACCAGTAAACAAGAAATCGGCAACTGGCACCTTTTGGTGCCTCGCAGTTTTATAATAGAAGCGGTTAGTTGAATTTTATGTTTTACAACTGCTGTTGCTAGCGGAAAAAAACCTTGCAAAAATGCATGTTTATGTTGATGTTAATTTCACGACAGCGCTAGGTGATAGCAGCTGAAAGGAGGAAAGACAAAATAGTACCGGTCATCTCGTGCCGGTTTCACCCGTTATGCTGGTGGCTGTTAGTAATAAATGGCTACTGCAAAATACTAAAATGGCTGGAATTCTGGACGAGAATAATCGGAAACTGGTACCTTTTGGAGCCTCGAAATTTTGTTACAGAAGTTTTGTAATAGAAGCGTTGCAATTCCCTCTACTATTTGCTTCAATGGAATATATTTTTTTTTTTTTAAGAATACGGTAGTCAACGTCATGCGGTCGTGTCTTGAATACCACCCTCCTACTTTTCAAACTGTTCTGTTATCGTTTGTTGGTTCCAAGATTTCGGTAGAACCGAAAGTAATCTTACTTTATCTCCCCTCGAGCAGTAAATTTTTCTTTTAACTTAAAAATCATCTCGTCGAAGTCTCTAGGTTTACGTTTCAATAAATCCAGGTCATCTTCAGCATCAAAATCGAAAATGTTTTTCTACCGTCAGTAATGTTCAGATACTTTTTTTAGGATATTTTTCCTGATTGAGCTTTGCCAGTGAATAACGTTGATTCCAGCTAGGCCTTCATTGAATATTTCAATTTTCTGTGCTCTGGAGTATGCTTTTTGAATGCTTTCTTGAGAATATGATGATACGATTGTTGTAGTAGATGGTATCTCCGCCAATTCATATACAGATGCAGATATACAGATGCAGATGGTTGCAACTCCGTCGGTGGACTGTTTCTTTCACATCCTGATGTTGATGGTTCCATAAATGAATTGTGTGGATGCTCTTCCAGATCAAAATCATCTTTCACTTTGATACAATATAATCTACACGAATCACAAATTGATAAAGACGTATTAAAATGAGCTTGACTTTTCAATATTTTTATTTTTGCAATAACGTTTTCGTTTTATTTGAGTAAGCTTGATGAGCATCGACGATCAGGAAAGGGTTTACAGCACTTGGGCTTGGCGTATTCCATTTTCACTTTATTTATCTTCCTAAAATGCAAACTGTTACTAACACTTCTGGAGAACATGCAATCGTATTTTTATACGAAAACAGATATTATAGATAAGTAGTTATTGGTAGCGTACGTTATAAACAGTTATAGTAAACAAGTAGGTAAAAACATTCGACAAGGGGGAACGTGTAGGTAAGCTAAGGTACAGCGCCTGAGTTATTTATCCAATCGTTTTGTTGTCAAAGAATGAATTGTATATTTTTGATCAAGCATTCCAATGAACGTATGATTTTTACTGGAGAACCATGGACAATTTAAGAAAAACGTATATTTTCTTAAATTTTACTAATTTTTCGAGCTTAAAATCAATATATCTCGAAAACCGAGCCTTCAGAATGTCAACTATCAAGAGCTTTTTGATTCAAAATGACTCTCTGCAGGCTTCGAAATGGTCACGGTAGAACCACTTTTCACTGCGATAATCGTCTTCTTCATCCTCTGACGCTACCAAGTCTCGCTGTCTGAATACATTCTTAAGGTGAAACGGGATAGTGGTCTTTTCCTATACAATTTTGAGGTTAGAGTTCTTTTTACTTTTGTAGTTTGAGCGTAAAAAATTCGGCTTCCACTAAATAAACAGCACTCAAAGCGTGTTACCAACCACACTAGGCCCCCGCTAAAGTTTCATGTACGTCGTCTTCATAAATCAAGAAAAAATTAGATTGCAAAATTCGAGTTGATCGCAACCACGTCCCGTTTCACCTTAAGGGGTTATATACCTCTTTGGTCGAGAAAAATGAGGGAAGTTTGAATTTATTTTTAAGTGCATAGCACCATTTTCATTGCATCAAAGTGGTATTTTTCTGAAAGTACAGTTTATCAACAACAAATAAATACGTTTGATTTTGAGATATACCAATTTCTACTGGAGTAATGGCCGTTTCCCCGAAACGCTATTTTTTGCAGAGGCTTGCGGTGATCCTGATAGAGACTCAGCGGGTCAACCGAAATCAGAAAACTCATATTATTTCATGAGTTTAGAAGCGTGATGTGTCGAACGATCGCTTTTATGAGTATTTTGTTTTTAGTGCAAACGGGAACGTTTTTCCCAAAAACACACGTTTTGAGCGCTAAAAATTGCATTCAATTTTTTTTGTGGCAAAATGTAACTCTATGCTTCAAAAAGCGATCGTTCAAGGACCAGTGAATTTAATAACGAGAATTAAAAAAAAAGATGAAAGAAATCGGTTCAGTAGTTTTCCCGCAATCAGGATCAAGGCAAAGTCATTTTTCGGAAAACACTATTTCGAGATAATCGCGTGTAAAGTTTCAAGTTTAGCTCATGCGGCCGTGGCGAGGCGCGCTACAAATCGCTCTAACTTTCTTCCTATTGCTCAGATCTCCAGGAAAATTTGTGAAAATGCTCTCCAGATGTTGTATTTTGAGATAATGCAATAAATTTTTTTTTCGGTTTTTTGAAAACTAAAAAGACAAACATGTCAAATGAGTATCGCCATCACGACGTTATTTTCCTCAAACGTATTTTGACATTTTTTCTAGAAATGAGAATTACGCACGTTGGGTAACATCGCTAAACGGTTGACAGTGTGCATCTCTTTGATACGCGAGTGTCGTTTGGCTATGCTCTTCTTTCTGTGAGCTGAGCGGCGATGGTTTGGTTATTTTACATTTACGAGCGAAAGCCGACTGTGCCTGACTCTCTGCATCTTTTAAAATTATCAGAATACAAATATTTTGAAAAATGTTTGAATTAGATTTTTTATGAAAAAAATAATCTAAAAAATTATTTTTCATTCCTCCATCATAGACTTTTTTTTAAAGTTGGGTATTAACTTTAATTTTCTTTAAAAAAATTGAAAAAAAAAACTCAACTCTTTTTTTTTTGAATCTTAATGTTTATTTTTAACTAGCTGACCCGGAAAACTTCGTCCCGCCTATTTTAGTGTTTAATTTAATAATTTTAAACATTTCAAATTTATTGATTCCTTGCGATTGGATTATATCGTTTAAAAATAATTGGTTTTATCGGAATGGCAACATCCTCAACTTTTGGCTTTTGTACATGACCTTTATTCCGGATATATATTGGGTGCATTTCAGTTATTTTCGTTGTTTTCCAGAAACTGAAAGTGGTCATCTTCTGATTCAAAATGGTGTCCAGGGTCAATGCTTGGCTTCTTTACATCATTTTGTTTACGGACTTATCCATATACAGTAGTATTCGGTTATTTGCGGATGTTTTCCAGAAGTTGCCAGAAGTTTCAATTCAAACTGTTGTCTAAGGTCAATATATAGTTCCTCTCTGGATCCGGTGATCCGGAACCGTAAGTCGCCATCTTGGATTTAAAAATGGCATTTGGATACAATTTCTGGCCCCTGAGCGTCATTCTGGTTTGAGAAACACCCATATTGGCTGTTATTTGGTCATTTTCGGCTGTTTTACAGACACCGGAAATCGCCATCTTATAATTCGAAATGTTGTCTGCGGTCGATTTGTGGCTTCAGTGCGTCATAACAATTCCCGAAATACCCATATTAGGTGGTATTTAGTCATTTGCCGCTGTTTTTCGGAAACCGGAAGTCGCCATTTTGGATTTCAAAATGGCATTTGGGAACAATTTCCGGCCTCCGTGTCAATCTGATTAAAGAAACGCTCATATTGAGTGGTATTTGATCATTTTCGGCTGTTTTCCAGACACCGGAAGTTACCATCTTACAATTCGAAATGTTGTCTGAGGTCGATTTGTGGCTTCAGTGCATCATAACAATCCCGGAAATACCCAAATTGGGAGGTATTTGGTCATTTGCCGCTGTTTTTCACAAACCGGAAGTCGCCATCTTGGCTTTCAGAATGGCATTAGGAGACAATTTTTGGCCTCTGAGCGTCAATCTAGTTGAAGAAACATTTATATTGGGTGGTATTTGGTCATTTTCGGCTATTTTCCAGACACCGGAAGTCGCCATCTAACAATCCAAATTGTTGTTTGAGGTCGATTTAAGGCTTCAGTGTATCATAACAACCCCAGAAATACCCATATTGGGTGGTATTTGGTCATTTGCCGCTGATTTTCAGAAACCGGAAGTCGCCATCTTGGATTTCACATTGGCATTAGGAGACAATTTTTGGCCTCTTAGAGTCAATCTGGTTGAAGAAACACTCAAATTGGGTGTTATTTGGTCATTTTCTGCTGTTTTCCAGACACCGGAAGTCACCATCTCACAATTCGAAATGTTGTCTGAGGTCGATTTGTGGCTTCAGTGCACCATAACAATTCCGGAAATACCCATGTTTGGTGGTATAAGGTCATTTGCCGCTATTTTTCAGGAACGGGAAGTCGCCATCTTGGATTTCGAAATGGTATTTGGAGACATGCCAGAAGAAGGAAGGGTGTCGAAACATTATGGACATGTTTGTTACCCCTAAAAACAATCACCTGCCAAACTTGGTTCCATTTAGTTGGTTAGTTCTCGAGATAAGCAGAAATTTGTGTTTCATTTGTTATGAACTCCTCCCTCACAGAAGAGGGAGGGGAGTCGAACCACTATGGACATACTTGTTACCTCTAAAAACATTCACATACCAAATTTGGTTGTATTTGGTTGGTTGGTTCTCGAGCTGTGCGAAATTCGTATTTCATTTGTATGGGACCCCTCCCTTGTAGAAGAGGGAGGGGTGTCAAACCATTATGGATATATTTGTTACCCTTAAAAACATCTACCTACCAAATTTGGTTCTATTTACTTGGTTAGTTCTCGAGATGTGCAGAAATTTGTGTTTCATTTGTATGGGACCCCTCCCTCCCAGAAAAGGGAAGGGTGTCGAACCAACATGGACATATTTGTTACTCCTAAAAACATCCACTTGCCAAATTTGGTTCTATTTGCTTGGTTAGTTTTCGAGATGTGCAGAAATTTGTGTTTCATTTGTATGGGACCCCTCCCTTCCAGAAGAGGGAAGGGTGTCAAATTAACATGGACATATTTGTTACTCCTAAAAACATCCACATGTCAAATTTGGTTCCATTTGCTTGGTTAGTTTTCGAGATGTGCAGAAATTTGTGTTTCATTTGTATGGGACCCCTCCCTTGCAGAAGGGGGAGGAGTCTCGAACTATCTTAGTCACCTCTCCCGGGCCCTAAAACCTCTATATACAAAATTTCACGCCGATCGGTTCAGTAGTTTCCAAGCCTATATGAATCAGACAGACAGACAGACAGATAGACAGACAGACAGACAGACAGATAGACAGACAGACAGACAGACAGACAGACAGAGCTGCATTTTTATATGTTTAGATTTTTTTTGGTCAGAAAAAAAATTTTTTCAGTGTATATTTTTTATAATGCATTTTTAATTCCCTACAACTCATTCTCAGACAGTTTTTCTATACAATCAACGGTTTCTGGGCTACAATGTTTCGAATAAAACCTATGCCGAAAAGCATACGCCCTTTTAGAATATAACTCATGGGTGTAAAAAATCTCTCCATCTGTGAAAAATGCTCAGTTTGCTAAGCCAAATACGTGTGCAAAGTTTCATTCAAATCAAAAATGGGCGATATTCGACCATAGGTTATTTGGCGCGATTCTGCTCTCTTGGTTATAGCCGATTTTGGAGACATAAACTGTTCAGCTTGTCTGCAACCATCTATCGGTTAGCTATTTCTAGCATTTTCAATCGCGCTTGACAGCGGATTTAGAGGTTCCCAGAAATAGGTCAGGTTAATTGAATTGCTGTGTCTTCAGTCAGCGTTTTTTTGTTCTTGAAACCACAGTGTCCACATACCTAGTACAACAGAACTTGGTTCTGCCGGGATGGCTCCTGTAGTGCTGCGCTACATGCTCAAACTGATTTAAATACACTTTTAAGTGCCAATAGCGCATCTTGATCTCTCAGTTGGTCTCGATGCTGGTCTAACAAGCCAGTCGTCGTAGGTTCGAGTCTCGGCTCGGGCGAGTGTTAGTTTCAGTAGGATTGCTAGCTCCGCAATTGTTCTGTGCATTGATTTATTTTTCGTACCAAAACGAATTAGAATTCAAGCCATACCTCAAAGCGGCCAAAGTTTCAACATTTTGACCGACGAAGAAAAAATACACAGGTAGTAGTTCATGAATTGTCGATATCGATTTTTTTTCTGATGCCAAATGTTTTAAAAATGTAGAAAACGTCGAGATTTGGGGTTATAGAAAAATTTTTATTTGTCCTATTCTCAATTTCACTTCAATGTCAATGTCAATCTCACTTTAGGTGGAATCGGGTTTAGGTTTTAAAAAAGTGAAGTGAACGTGAGAGTGAGAGTGAAATATATATAAGGGAAAGTAGGCAAAGGCGGACACTGCGGGTAAGATGGATACTCTTAATATTTCACAAACTAGAACGTTTTATGATAGTTAAGTGATGCGAATACCTTCTTTGTAGTGTGTTAATACTTTTGAGATGCATTGTCGGTTTTCAGTAAGCAAACTGTCAAATTTGTAAGTAAAACAAAGAATATTTTCGTGAACGCGCTATTTGATGTAATTTTCATTCCACGGAAAATAGTGGAAAACTCGTGAAACTTATGTGTTTTCATTTGTTCCCGATGGTAAAGTGTTTAATTAGTCTTTCCTCGGTTTTCTAGTGAAAATCCAGCAGATTTTCGATGTTCCGATAGAGAGCTACGATCGTTTTAAAAATATACAGCCAGGTCGGGCAAGATGGACACACCAAGGTAGGAAAAGATGGACATACGGATTTTCCAAAAATTTTCACATGTAATATCGGTTGTGTACTACAGATGTTAATAAAGTACACCCGCGAGAGAAACCAGCAGATATTAATCGCTTAGCAGCAAGAAAAGGCCATATAGGCCGTGATTTTTTGCCTTCATCCTAACCCACCCTACCAAACTGTTCACGTGATGTATTGATGGACTCTAATAACGTAGAGTAGTGTATGGCCATCACTTAACACATAAATCAAAAGAATACGTAACATACTACATCTCTTTAGTAAATGTCCACCTTTTCCATCGTAGTGTCCATCTTACCCACCCCAGGTGTCCGTCTTTTCCAACCATGTCAAGAAAACAGCAATTTGTAATCATAGTTTTGAAGACCCAAAACACATAAAACTTGGAAGAAATTCACTAATACCGAAAATAATTATGACAGCAAGTGATCTTAAGTATCAATTTGTATGACTAATGCGATCTAAATAGCAATACCTGAGTAATTATTAAGGTTAAACCTTAGGGTGTCCGTCTCTACCTACTTTCCCCTAATTCACCATGAAGTGACTTTCGTAGTAAGTAGCAATGTGCCACCCTACACACTATTGTGCGACGGCCTTTGTTTTGACATCCTAGTAGGTTTCTTCATAGTCTTGGTGGTTAGTTTTCGTGACACATAAAGCAGCTCCTGCTAAAGCCCTTCTGCTAGTTTATGAACGTAAAAATATATTTTAATTTATTCCACGAAAACGTTTGTTTTACATACAAAACCTTTTGTTGTTTTTTGCAAAGAAATCAGTGCGTAATAAACATGAAGGTACTATCGTCAGAACAGTCAAAATTGTTACAGATTTCTATTCGTATACGTAACGAAAGGTTTTGAAAATGAACGCGAATTAATCGTACAAACAAACGCTGCATAGTGTACCGATAAGTTAACAATTCAGTTTGTTGTAAGTTTATTTCTCTTTTTTGACAAGTAGGTTTAAATCCCTGCGAATGATTATCCGAATTGCGAAGGTAAACAAATCTTAACAATTAAAATTACATATTTCTAGCAGTGTTGAGAAGTCACCATTTGTGATTGGCCACACAAACTTATTATTTACCAAAAATCATTATAAACACTTGAGCTACTAACAAATCCCCATAGCAAAAAAAAAACGCTACATTATCTAAATAGTACGAAAAATTGTAAGCATGTGCAATAACACATTTTACGAAATCAAAAATAACAGAACTCAACATTTTGTTCAAGTAATTACTTGTTGGTATCCACGTTCGTACGAAAGTACATTAGTGAATTGTACAAATTATGCATAATGTTGCAAATCTATTCGATAACTTGCAATATGAATGTTCTATACAATCAACAAAAGTGCTTTACTATCTACGAATTCTATGTTTACGAAATGTGCGTGAAAAAAAATCAGTGTATATGAAACTTTCATTTCTATTGGAAATAATGAGTTTAATCATACACGCAAAACTTTTCCTTATCACTTTAAAAGCAACAGCGCAAAATTGCCCTTAGGATAACAAATCTGTTGCTGAAAAGGCAATAAAGTTCTTCCCCAGTCATGTAAAAACATACACTATCACATATTTTGAGTACGACCATCTAATAATGGTCGTTTCAACCACATGCAAAATTTTCTCTGTCGAAAAATGCTCCCTTTCCATCTCCAGTCAAGAAAAATCACACACCATCGCATGTGTTGCACATGTTAGGCCTGAAACATGCCGAACGCCAACGCTAGCGATCGGGCGAGATTCTTGCCGTAGGTTAATGAACAGCCGTAAGTAGAGCTGTTCAAACCTACGGCAAGAATCTCGTCCATTCGTTCGCGTTGGCGTTCAGCATGTTTCAGGCCTTAGGGGCCGTTCAATAATTATGTAAGCATATTTTTTCTCTTTTTCAAACCCCTCTCCCTTCCTTGTAATACATCGTAAGATTTTTTGATACCCCCCTCCCAGCGTATATATTTTTATTTAAGTTTTATCATTATGAAGCAAGCACAGTACTTCGTTTCCTCTTTTGTCCTTTATTCGAGTAATTCTGTAAGGGGCTATCCACATACCACATACGTGGACAGATTTCAAACGATTTGGAACCCCCCCCCCCCCCCCTACCCCCCGTGGACAACTGCTCATATAAATTTTAAAAATTTTATATGGACCGTGGACATTACACATGGGGGGTTTCCTAAATCTGTCCACGTGGTATGTGGATGGCCCCTAATTTCCTTTTCATGAATTTTACCGTTCACGTTTTCATGAACATAGTTATTTGAACACCTGCATTAACAATGTTTTTTTTACGTCAGATAATCAATTCATCACCCTCCCTCCCATGTAAGATAGCGTAAGAAAATTGCACACCACCTCCCCTCCCCTCTATTTGCTTACGTAATTATTGAACGGCCCCTTACTAGTTTTTGCTATCTCCAATTTCTCTGGGGTGCGTGTTTTAGTTCGCTAATGAATGCATACGGAGTACAGAAAAAATATGACGAGCTGCCAAGCAGCATTTTTCTCCGTCATGCAGTATGCAAACATTGATAATTTCAAAGACTTTAAATGCGTCTTGAAATCACATCACGATCTGTAAACTACGTTAGAGAAAAACACAAACATTCGCTCTCTTGCAAGCTATCTAAAACACACACTCATTGGTTCATGGAAACTCATTAGGACCTGTTTGAAGATACCAAACTTGTGCCCGTCTAGAACAACATTCGCAACTTCGGCAACTCTGAGCACATGGTATTACATATTTTCAGCCCAATGGCATCGCGCCATGTTTCAAGGGCGAACATCTCAACGTATATGTAAACGAGATAGCATATCATCGCCACTTTTTATACACCTTTATCTGACAGCTGACAGTGGGCACAAATGAGTTTGAGCCCAGGACATGAGTTCATTGTCATTCACTGTTACTCGGTATAGGGATGCCAATGGCACGCATATTTCCATTTCAAGTAAACACTGGGGAACGAAACGAAAGTGTTTTTAATTAGACATTTGAGGTTGACGGTTAAGATTCTGATTATGAGTGAATAAAGGAGACAGAAATGAACCTGATCGTTGCATTAATACAAATGCAGCGAGTGAAATTTTGATACACATGCAAAGAGTATAAAAGAGAGGTGAGGAGGACACTTACCAACACTTGCACGCGCCCCTCTGCTCGCCCCCCTCTGCCAATAGTTGATGCCAAATAGTGACGTAGCTATTTGGGTTTCCCATTGAGTTCGTCTAGTTGTTTACATTTGAAGCATTTACTAATTCTTGGAAAATTCACTCTCCTCCTGACCTCTCTTTTATGCTCATTGATACACATGCATTGCGGTTCTTGGTTGTATGTTCGCCGCCAGAAACACATACAAGCGTGTAGCCGTCATAAATTTTATTACACTTTGTGCATAATGCGGGTCATAGAACACAAAAAGTAATAAAATGTTACAATAGAGTAACAAAATCTTCCTCGTTTCTGTTGGGTGTAAATAATACACTGCTGGTAACTAGTTCCAATATACAGAACAAGCCTTTTTTTTGCTCATCCTCTTCCTAGCTACATGCAGCATCGAAAAAATGACCCTATTGTGCTCACTGATCAATTTCACCCCATTCCACGGTAACTGTGATCTCTCTGTTCTAGATTATGCTCTGGATTTAGCTCGTTGTAGTGTTATAAACTCTTCATACTCAGGAGAGGAGAATATTCAGGAGAGCTGTACTGATTGAAGCATAGAATGTATAGATCATTGCACGATGACGTCACAAAACAAGAAGAAGAAAGAGATTTGACAGTTGTCGCGGGTTTGTTTACATAGTAAAAATTTCGGCTCGAATAAAAATGCGGAAGTGTCTTGTTAAAATTTGCGTTTCCAAGAATAAACTAAAAGATCACAGTAATTGATTCGCATAGGCGGAGAGTTTTTCCATCTTTTTCGCACTCGAATCATTCATTTTTACTCCCATCGCATAAAAAATGAATGGAACATCTTGTAAACAAACCCGTGGGAAGTGTCAGAAAAGTGAGGTTATTTTTCGTGTGCAATGATCTATTGTCGCTGGCGCATTCAATAACAAGAGAGCGGTGTATTTTGATACTTTAGCGATTTTCCTTTTTTTTAATTCATAGAGATTTAAACCTACATACCAAGAAAAGGGAAGTAAACTTACAACTAAATTAATTACGAACTTATTGACCATAAACTGATCTTAGCGTAACAATTGAAGATTGCAACGATTTGTGCCGAAAATTGGTAATTATATTATTTTACATAATTTCTAATGTCTCGGCACCAGTTGGTCTATTGAAATGAGGTGTACCAAGCAGTGCAGGGTGCATCAAATTCATTAACGAAGTTTTATTTGGAATTTTGTCCAAAAGTTTTCTTCCATGTTCGTTCGCGTTCCTTGCAAGTATCTATTGGGAGGAGACATTCCGTGATCTTGATGCTGATTGCGCGGCATCTACTTTGTCTAGCATCCTGTTGTATGCCATCGATCAATTTGTGCCACGTAAACATTGCCGGAAGCCTGTAAAATCTGCCTGGTCTAATTCGCAATTAAGGTTACTGAAGAGAAGGAAAAGATCCGCACTCAGATTACATAGCAAAAACTGCACGGACCAAACCAAAGCTCGTTACTTCCACGCGAACATTGAATACAGAGAGCTGAGTGAACACTTGTACAGCTCTCATCTTAATCCACTTCAGGAACGCCTTAAGTGCAACCCAAAAAACTTCTGGTATCATGTTAACGAGCAAAGGAAAGAAACTGGATTGCCCTCGTGCATGGCCAATGGTACATACGAAGCGGATTCAATCCCTGGTGTTGCAAACCTCTTCTATTCTCAGTTTAGCAGCGTTTTTACTAGTGAGATCCTTAGCACCGGAGAAATCATGACCGCCGCTTCGCTAGTAATATACCTAGAACTTCTGCCCCCAACATACAAATGTCAATCACTAGTGATATGGTGACTAAGGCTGGAAAACAGCTCAAATCCTCTACAGGTTGCGGCCCAGACGGAATTCCTTCGTTAGTCTTGAAACGTTGCCTCGAACCTCTCGCAATACCGCTAACAACTGTATTCAATCTGTCTCTATCATCTGCTGTTTTTCCTACTTCTTGGTAAGATTCTGTTGTTTCTCCCGTTTCCAAAAAAGGATGCAAGCGAACGGTTTCACCCTATCGCGGTATAGCTGCTTTAAGTGCTACCTCTAATCTTTTTGAAATTATTGTTCTTGAAACATTATTCCAAAGGTACTCGCATTGCATTTCGCCGAAACAGCATGGCTTTATGCCTAAAAGGTCAACTACGACGAATTTAGCCACCTTCACGTCGTTTATCATACGAGAGATAGAAAATGGACATCAGAAAGACGCTATCTATACTGATCTCTCAGCAACTTTTGATAAGATGAACCACGAAATTGCACTGGCGAAGTTTGACCGAATATTCATCAACATTAACTTGCTAGCCCGGCCACGTTCTTACCTCATCGGCTAGAATATGTCGGTGAAGATCGGTGATCTTGTCTCATCGCCAATTGCTGTCTCGTCTGGAGTCCCTCAAGGATGCCATCTCGGCCCTTTCTTTTTCCTGCTACATGTAAAAGTTCAAGCTTTAATCATCCGATGTGTTCTCTCAAAATGCGCATTCATTGCTCTGAAATTAGCACAACAAATGTGTTGAAGCCATAACGCAACAGTTGTGCAATGAATACATTGGCAGAGATCGAAATATGTATATCAGAATATGTATGATCAGAATATTTATCATACACACAAAAATCGTCATGTTTTGCTAAACTTCGGTTTCGGGCGAACAGCCAGTTTTGGGGCGCTCAAAAAACAGTCGGTTACTTGTGCGAGCCGGCGCGTATAAAAGGCTCATGCTTCCCTCATCATCGTCAGAAACGAAACAGCCAATAGCAAGCCTTGTTGCAACAGGATTTACTGACGCTGGTGCCGGTATCGTGAAACTGAATGCGTATGAACAAAACCAGAATCATCGTTAAATGCAAAATGTTTTGAACAAACCTGATGTTTTAATTGTTATTGGTTCGATGATGTTTTTGAATGACCGGAATTATGAAAGTGAATCGATCAGTTAATATTTGCATTAATCTAGTCAGTACCAAAATCATCAATATTGATTACTGGTCGCACTGCTTCAACCCTTTATAAGGCAGTGGTAACTATATTGCCACCAACAAAATATATTATATGTGTATATAAAATATACACTTCAGTTTTTTCTAGGATTGCTAGAAGTGTACAATATTCATTTTGGGTTCATTATTATGTAAACAAACCGCGATTTTAAAAAGTCTTTAGGAAATTCATTTTTAATTTGGTGAAAATCCAACACCCCAAAAACTTCACCAGAAACTTTTTATTTAGGACCTACTGTGTTAAATTATGCAGCATTTTTGTTAAAATCATGGTGTATTGGACGACAAATTTCATATTCTTCCTATTTTTTTTCAGGATACCACAATAATTTTTTATTTCGATATCTCCCATGCAAAATAAATGAAGCCCTACTGGTACATTTTAATTACTATGATGTTCCATTTTTTATAATTACAAAAAAGCATGCTTACAAAGCAACTGCAAAAAATTGCTTCCATCGTTTTTGGGGTTAACGGGCAGTGGTAACTATATAACCACCAACGTTTATGCGGTTAACTGGCTATGGCAACTATATTGCCACCAACATTGTGCGGTTAACGGGCAGTGGCAACTATATTGCCACCAATGTTTTCGGGGTTAACGGGCAGTGGCAACTATATTGCCACCAATTTTTTCAATTGAATCAATAGTGAATTTTTAACAAATGTACAGATGTGTTGTTCCTTCTGTAAGGAATACGATTTACTGAAGTTTAGGTCGATTTCTTGTGTAGCTTCCACGGCCTCATAAAGGAATAACGATAGCAGCCTTCTGAAAAATGTTACCCACACCAGTACAAATCATCATTACGATACTAGCACCGGTTAACGTGTAATGATTTCGAGCTGTCTTATACATTGAAAATACGTTAGAGCATCAAATGTGTTATCAACAACACACATTCGCTGTACTGGTTTCGAAATTACACAGGAGATGCTCTAACTTTACACAATATTTATGTGGATCCGCACCATACAACTTTTGCCTGTATATGTGAACTATGTTCACAGCACTATCAAATGATTCAAGCTATCGTACGCTGACGACCTAAAGCTATACTTCGT
This sequence comes from Wyeomyia smithii, assembly GCF_029784165.1. Classification (NCBI taxonomy): domain Eukaryota; kingdom Metazoa; phylum Arthropoda; class Insecta; order Diptera; family Culicidae; genus Wyeomyia; species Wyeomyia smithii. The sequence continues at coordinate 174,387,159 of NC_073696.1, read as the reverse complement.
CATAAAGAACCACACTGTCGCTTCCTTGCTACAACAGCAACTGGAGATGTTTGGAACTTGGTGCTGCATCAACCGGATGTCCCTGAACGTGTCTAAGTGCTCAGCAATCTCATTTGGCCATAAGCGTGCTCTATACCATCACAACTACTCGCTTTTTGGCACTGAGTTGGTGTGACGGTAAAGCTGCCGTATTTTTAAACAACCCTAGATCATTGGTGTGGTATATGGATATCGCTTTCTGGAGTCGTGGTGCAACTCGTTCCAACAATTTCTTTTAGCTTTGCGTAGCTCAGCGTTGTACATGATGAGCAACACTCTGTATGTATCCCTGTCGGGCAAAGGTTATTGGGCGTTTCGTTCCATCAAGGCAAATTGCGAGACATAAATCTCATCAGCTGTTCTCTGGTTAGCTGCATTAGCTCACTAAGGGGCCCTCATCAAGAACCAGTTAGTCTTCTTCGGGTTCCTAATTTTTTCCCTATGTGAAGGATTAGCTTAGATAACAAAATGATGTGTCGGTGATCTGTTGACTGTTGACTTTCTCGACAATGCTTGTGCTGCAGAAAATGAGGTCGAGAACCTCGTCTCTTATGTCGCTGGAAAAGGTGGGCCTCTTCCCTATGTTGCATATATTGATCTCATTGGAAGTAATATATTCAAGAACCCCTGTCGTCGTTGATATCCGAGCTGCCCCAAATCGTGTAGTGGGTGACCGCACAGCAGAAAAATTGTTTAGACTCAAGTTTATTTTGTTTGGTTTGGATTATTTTCTATGCATCCTGTAGGTAAAAACGACAAACAATATTGTACGACAATACATTTACTACATTTACATTGTACATTTCATATTTACTTCCATTGTACATTCCATATTTACTTCTAGAACCAGATGTTGAGGTGTTACCAACCAAATATGGCAACCCTGAGGAAAACAAACGTCATCCTGTTGGGGGAACGTATAAGCCGTCTGCATCCGATCCGAGCACATTGTTCCAACATCATTTCAATACACTCTTTAATGCACCGGAATCTAATTTCTTCTCTGGTGCATTTCCGGGTTTCGGATTCTTCGATTTAAACGTCAATAAGCCTTGGTGGAAGGGGTAAGTTCCGTTTTTAGTCATAGCATCAATATAGAGAAACCTAACTGTATTTTAGATACGACATCCATTATTAATTTGAAGACTTAAATCATTAATTTATTATAGTTTTGGTCACTCTGGTCACAACTAACCTTGATTGCAACTGGTGAAAAATAAAGTGACAGTAACATTGCTTTTTATAGTATTGCACGGTCGGAAATGAAGTGTGCTATGAACAGTTTGCAATTTGCGCTGATACTTTCATTTATTTTATGCATTTTGTTGAATTGTGCCTGTAATTAGAAGTGCAATTTGTGCTTTATTACCCAGTAAAGACCCGGGACGGAACTTGTTTTTTGAAAATGCTCGTTCTCAGCACTGGAACGGCCGAATTGGGAAAGCTAGGAATTTTGTTCGAGAGGAATAGAAGCTCTAAGTTTTGGTAAAGGTGCCACCCCTCTGGACTCCTCCCCATTTTGGGGAAAACACTGGGAATTTTCATACGTATCAATTGCTCCATGTATTAGATCATGTCAGGTGGATGAAATATGGTATGTAAGAGTGAATTTTGGAGTTTCTAAATTATTTCAGTACAAAATCACAAAACTACGTATTTTTATAAAAATTCAAACAACAAAACCGTTCTTCAAATTTTAAGCTCTACATTTTTGCGGTCAGGTCTCCTGAATCCATACGCGATGAAATATTTATTTTGCATGCAAATATTTTGAGAAAAACCAGTTTAAATTCACCAAAGTACATATTGTCATGGAAACCTGATTTTCTCAGTCTCTCACGGTAGGTTTCAACTCAGCTCTTCAATTTTCAAGGTCTATATTTTTAGAGTAACGTCTTCTGAATCCAAAGATGGTGAAAGATTTTATAAATATTTCATCGCGTATTGATTCAGGAAATAGTAAAAAACGATTAATCAATGCATTTTTAAAGTTATAACAGTGAAATACATTACTCGGTAATATCATGTACCTTGCATACTTTTGCATCATTATTTATGAACAATTATAATAGCTAAATTATTACTCTCCAGCATCACTGCTTTACAGTGAAAAGTAACCTCGTTGTATTTTCTACGTGACGATTGCGTTATCGGATTCAGCCAATGAGCAGCCGGTTTAAATTGGTTGAATGTAACGGTGACCAGCTGTCACGTCTTGTCTTAGAACTATGTCATTTCCATGAAGCCTGCGCTAATATATGACAGGTCTTAAACGACCCAATCTGACCAAAAAGTCCAAAAATCAAATATCACTACAACCATCTAACTAAAAATAACTTAAAGTGTTTTTTTCTATGCCCTATCGTTCAAACAACAAAATATCGAAAACTCAGCCAAAAAATATAATCGGGTTTGAAAACATTGATTTCCCAAAAAACTAGGGAACTATGAGCCGTTCATATGAGTCGGTTTGCAACGGTGAGCGAGCGGTTCAGAGCTTTTTTTCCATAAGAGTTCTAAGCAATTAAATTGGTATTTAAAAAAAAAAACAATTGAAAAAATCTGAGATGACCGTTAATATTTGAAATCAGTTTTTGTTTTTAAAATCGATTCTGTGAGACCTTTTGCAGTATTTTGAAATCAACATTCAGAAGATTTTCAAAAAGTCACCCGTTGACAACTTTTCTATACAGTCTTCCCAGTATTATGGGCCAACCAATATTATGGGCCAGTCTACACTTTGTATTGGTTTTTAGCATATTTCAATAATTTTTAATAGTCAAATTTAAGTTGAGTGAACGTAAACAACGTTCACCAAACCTAAATTTGACTATTAAATGTTATTGACATACGTTAGAAACTAATACAAAGTCCATTGGCCCATAATAGTGGTTGGCCCATAATACTGGGATGACTGTATTGCTTGTCAATATTTGTATATATCGATTTATAAAAAAGTTTATAAAAGCTTAGCCAAATGATATTTACCTAGAAATTTAAAAAAAATGAAGTATGCCAAGTTGCTTAGTTTAGTATGGCTCACACACTCGTAAAGTTCAATAGAATTCTGAGTCGGTTGGTCGGTCGAGTTGGAGCGAAATCCGTCGTTTACCCATTCCCGGGGAGAGTAATTAAATTTTACCTCGAAAAATGACCTTCAAACTCTTATTACTCAGCAACTACATGTACAATTGACACAAACCCTAAATTTTTTTCGCAGATCGATCTGTTCTCTAACCTTATTGAATAGTTTCATCAAAATATCAAGTATAATTGTCCAGCTGTAAACCAAGTTTAGACATAAAGTGATGCCATACGGCATTACCCGCCGGGAATAGGTTAATATGTTCAGTTTTAATTTGTCCTACGTCACCAAGAAAACTAATAATTGGGGTTTTAATTGTATCACTAACAGGCAAAACCGATTTTAAACTACTTTTTTAAGAAATATAAGTGAAAGTATTATTTTTGAATCATAACAATATTGAATTAAATGTATTTATGAGAAAGACACAACTCGATTGTATAACAAAAAATTGCTCACTGCCAACGAAATTAAATAAGGTTTTTATTTTATCCGGAAGGGGTGAACTTGAAATGTGCAGATAAAGAAGATCTCACAGTAAATCAGTAAAACCAACTCTCCAAGAGCTCTTTATATAAAATGTTCTCACGATCTTTTTGTTTTGAAGTTCGTTTCAATTACGTATTCACGGTTACTGAAGGTACAAAGCTATCCTAAGGGCATTTGGTTAAGGTACAACTGAAGTGAAGGTTAATTGATGCTATGCTTGTGCCTAAGACAATTTTTGTTGGATTACCGAAGAGCAGTTAATTACGTTGAGTTTATTGTCGATCGAATAGATATTAATTTGATCATGTTGCAGACTCAGAAGCTGACTGATGGCAGTTAATATTTGTTGGTGATATCTCTGACAAGCCTTCTCATGTTCATTGGGTTTTACTAATTTTCGTTTTTTTATTGCTGCAGACTAACATTTACAATCATTTAGCTATTGAAAAAAAAAAAAAAAACGTAACATATGAGTATTGACAAAACTTTTTTGAACTTTCAAACGTTTAGAATTTATTAGAAAATTGTTTTTAATTGCATGTTGTGTGTTTTGGAGTTGATAGACCACGCAATTTCTATTTTTAAATTATTAGACAATCGAACTTTAACCAATATTGATATTGATACGAATTATTTGATGAATGATTTTGGAAACGTTTGATTTTTTGAATTTAATTAGACTGAAATGTTTAAAACTGAAATGGTGTAGCTACTTTCAAACACATTATCTTTCTTTATTTTTTACGCGCAAGCCAATATTTTGTAGAGATGTACATCATTTCAGCAAACCAGATTTCAAAGCTTGCATAAAAATTTTCATTATTGTTTTGTTTTCTTCTCAGCGTTATACATTTTTTTTCTTCTTGGTTAACTTCGATAATCTTGGGCATAGCATAGCATATCATAGCATATTTGATCGCCCGTGTGTTGCCCGCGATTGGCTAACTTCGATAATCTTGGACATGAAAACTATTCAAAAGTTGTGTCGGCCTAATATGCTGTTTCATTTAATATTTGCATTCATTTTATTCGATATTGAACGTTTCAACTAAGTGTTTGATTGAAATATCTCCAATGATGATCAACTAGACAACACATGAGAGGAAATTTCGTTAGTACATAATCGAAGAAATAAAGTTACGTCCATTTCGATCAAAAGTCAATTATATTATGCAGATGCGTCTCATTTTATATTAAAGCATTGCCAATACATAAAGTAAGTAATCTGTCAACAGTGCGTCTTGAGCTGCCCGACAGATCAGACGTATTTTCGGTTGCTTGTGGACTGGTCTTTGACTGCCTATAGCTTCAAAGTTTGTGTTTTGTCAGTGTGTCTTTTAAAGATTACCTGGAAGTTAACTTACATCAGTCTTTCTCGAGACTACCTATTTCTTTCTTTCTCAATACTTGCAATTTGATATTATTTTTGAACTTTTTTCGTATCACCTGAAATGACAGGACGAAAAAAGAAACCACGCATCGCTACGGGGAGGAAACGAGAGGCATCTCTTTCTGAAACTAGCTTATACAGTGAAAATTTATATGATATTCTGCCTGAGCAAGAAGCCAGCGAAAATGAAATGTTCGAAAGTAAAACTATTCAAAGTGAAATTTCTGTAAAAAAGGAGAAAGTTCCACCTATTGTGGTAACTATTGCTTCTGAATTCAATATTTTTAAAAGAGAACTTTCTACGTTTCTCTCCGACGTCAAAGTTACTTATCAAATTGGCCGAAGAGGCGTATGCCGTTTACTGGCCCAAACATTGAAAGATTGGAATCGTCTTATTCAGTATTTAACTGAAAAGATGTATAAATTTTTTACATATGATACGAAGAGCGCCAAGCCGTTCAAGGTCGTATTGAAAGGTCTCACCAACGATCAAACCGTTGATGAGATCAAAATTACTTGGTATAGCCCCTACCCAAGTAATTCTGATGAAACAAAAATCACGAGGCGAAAACAGTCAGCGAACTGGAATTTCCCTTGTAAATTATTTAATTCATTTTAACCGCAGTGAGGTTAATAACTTAAAATTTTTTGAAAAAGCACATGCTTTATATAACGTGCGTGTAAAATGGGAATTATATCGAAAATTTGGCGGAGGTGAAAAGCATATCACCCAATGCCGTGTTTGCCAACGTTATGGCCATGGTTCAAAGTTTTGTAACATGGACCAAAAATGCCTCATTTGTGGAAACTCTTTTCACAATAAGGACACATGTCCTGTGAAAGAGAGTAAAAATTTTCGCTGTGCGAATTGTAACGGCAACCATATGTCGAATTTTTATCAATGCCCAGCCCGTTTAGCAATTGTTAAGGCAAGGTAAACAAAATTCAAAACAAACTTCAAAACAAAATTCTCCAAGCGTACCAGTGACGCATAGTTTACCTACTCCTTTGCATACCCGTTTAACTTATGCACAGGTTACAGGTAGTTCGAACATTATACCGCCTAGTGTTGGTAGTTCGAAAATGACCGTTAATATGGGTAAGCAAAACACGCTAGAAAATAATTGTACACCTGTTACTCCAGCTAATATTGCTGCCGAAAATATTTTTTCTAATGTCAACTGCCTGGGGCCTATTACGGCAGGTAAACTTTCTTTTTTGCAACAGGCAATGTTCGATCTTATGAACGCCATGTTGCAGGCAAAATCAATGTTTGAAGCCATTCAAATAGGCACAAATTTTACTATTAAAATTGTTTCTAATTTAAAATTTAGCAATGATTTTAAATAAAACAATTAAAATATTAAATTGGAATGCTCGCTCATTGAAGGCCAATGAGAATGAGCTTTTTAATTTTTTAACAGTAAATAATGTGCATATTGCAATTATTACTGAAACATTTTTGAAACCTAACATAAAATTAAAATATGATCCCAATTACGTGGTTCATAGATATGATAGGATTCAGGGTTCCGGCGGTGGAGTTGCAATTATTATTCATCGCCGAATCAAACATCGTGCTCTTCCCCATCTTGAGACGAAAGTTATTGAAACTTTGGGAATTGAAGTTCAAACTGAACTTGGGATTTTATTTATTGCCGCAGCATATTTACCATTTCAATGCACACGCGAGCACAAAAATTATTTTAAAGGTGATTTACAAAAACTCACCAGAAATCGTTCGACATTTTTTATAATCCGCGATTTTCACGCTAAACATCGTTCATGGAATAATTCTCAAAGTAATTCCAATGGCAAAATTTTATTCAATGATTGTTCTTCAGGATACTATTCTATTTTGTCTCCGAATAGTCCTACATGCTTTTCTTCTGTGAGAAACCCTTCAACAATTGATTTGGTGCTAACAGATCAAAGTCATGTATGTAGTGATTTGATCACACATGCTGACTTTGATTCTGACCATCTTCCAATAACTTTTTCTTTATCACATGAATCAGATTTAAACCCTATGAGCTCTGTTTTTAATTATGACAAGGCTAATTGGGAAAGATACAAAACTCATATTGAGAGAAATTTCAATAACGAGCTTGATTTGCAAAACGAAGTGAATATTGATTCCGCTTTGGAAGCATTAAAATGTGCAATTGTTGATGCCAGGAATTATTCTGTTCCAAAGGCTCAAGTGAAATTTAATTCACCAATAATTGACGAAAATCTTCAACTTCTAATTCGTTTGAAAAATGTGCGCAGACGTCAATATCAACGTTCTCGTGACCCTGTTTTTAAAACTATTTATAAAGATTTACAGAAAGAGATTAAACATAGATTTACTCTTCTGAGAAATCAAAATTTTGAGACTAAAGTTGAAAAATTGAAACCATATTCAAAACCTTTTTGGAAGCTGTCGAAGATTCTTAAGAAACCTTCAAAGCCTATTCCAGTTTTAATAGATAGTGAACGTTTTTCTTGTATCCAATGAACAAAAGGCTCAAAGACTTGCTCAGCAGTTTGAGAGTGTTCATAACTCAAATTTGAATTTTGTGAGTCCAATTGAAAATGAAGTCACACGTCAATTTGATTTGATTTCTTCCCAGAATTTTTTACCTGAAGAAATAATTGAAACTAACTTGAATGAGATTAAATCAATTATTAAAAATTTCAAAAATATGAAAGCACCTGGTGACGATGGAATCTTTAATATACTAATCAAACATCTCCCTGAGAGCACAATGGAATTTTTAGTGAAAATTTTCAATTGCTGCTTCAAAATTGCATATTTTCCCAAATTATGGAAAAATGCAAAAATTACTCCAATTTTAAAACCGGATAAGAACCCAGCTGAAGTTTAAAGTTATCGACCAATCAGTTTGCTTTCTTCAATAAGTAAACTGTTTGAGAGAATTATTCTTAACAGAATGATGTCACACATCAACGAAAATTCAATTTTTGCAAATGAACAGTTTGGATTTCGCCATGGGCATTCCACAACTCATCAATCGCTCAGAGTTACTAATATGATACGAGCTAACAAATCTGAAGGTTATTCCACTGGAGCTGCTCTTTTAGACATAGAAAAAGCATTCGACAGTGTTTGGCATAAAGGTTTGATTGCGAAATTGCAAACTTTTAATTTTCCAATTTTCCTAATCAAAATTTTAAAAAATTATCTTACTGATCGAACTCTGCAGGTTGTCTATCAGAATTCAAAATCTGATAGATTTCCTGTCAGAGCAGGTGTACCTCAAGGTTTAGTCTTGGGTCCAGTCCTGTACAACATATTCACTTCAGATCTTCCTGATTTGCCTCCAGGATGCACAAAGTCATTGTTCTGCGATGACACAAGCATTTCCGTAAAAGGAAAAAGTCTTCGTGTCATATGCAGTCGATTGCAGAAAAGTTTAGATATTTTTTCTTCCTACTTGCAAAAGTGGAAAATCTCTCCCAATGCTTCTAAAACTCAAATGATAATTTTTCCGCATAAGCCTAGGGCTTCTTTCCTCAAGCCAAACAATAATCACGTTGTCAAGATGAATGGGGTTATTTTAAGTTGGTCTGACAAGGTCAAGTACTTGGGACTAATTTATGATAAAAAACTTATTTTCAAAGAGCACATTGAGAGTATACAAGCCAAGTGCATCAAATCTACGAGATGTTTATATCCTCTCATTAACAGGAATTCTAAACTTTGTTTAAAGAACAAACTTTTGATTTACAAACAAATTTTTAGACCAGCAATGCTTTATGCTGTACCGATCTGGTCAAGTTGCTGTTCAACAAGGAAGAAAACGCTCCAAAGGATTCAGAATAAAATTCTGAAAATGATTTTGAAGCGTCCTCCTTGGTTTGGTACACTCGAATTACATAGACTTACTGATGTTGAACCATTAGAAGCAATGTCAAAAAAAATTATTAACAATTTTCGACAAAAATCGTTGCAATCCTCAATTGCTACGATAAGCTCTCTTTATAGCCAATAAGTTAGCAATTAAGTTAGTTGTAAGTTTACTTCCCCTTTTCTGACAAGTAGGTTTAAATCCCTACGAATGATAAGTCCTAATTGCGAAAGCAAACAAATCCTAACAATTAAAATTACAAATTTCTAACAGTGTTGAGAAGTCACCATTTGTGATTGGACACACATACTCATTATTTACTAATATTTATCATAAATACTTAAGCTACTAACAAATCATTTCTGGATGCTGAGACGTTAAAACGTTATAAATAATAATATATATTAAAAGAATGGATATCTTTTATTTAATCGCTGTCATTTCATACATATTCGAATCAACCCTTTGTTTGCTGCACTACCAAGACAATCATTTAATTGAGCGAATTGGTAAAATTTTCCTATCTAAGCAAAAAGCAAACTTTACGAAACTATCTGAAATTGGAGCCCAGAACGATTCAACCGAAAATTTTAAATTTGAAAATTGTTTGACATTTAATCGATAAAACTCATGCTAGGTTAGTTCCAGCCCAGCATATAACTTCATGTATTTGAAAAAAAAAAAAAAAACGTTTGGTTCAATAACTCAATATAGCAAGAGCTCAATCACACGTTTTTCGGTAGTTGTTATCAAGGTTTGGGCGAGTGACAGGAAAATATCTTAACTTTTTCAGTTGTGATTTAGAGCATTTCTAATAGTTTTGTTATTTTTCACGATAGCGACAAGTTTGTTTCTTTCTCTGTGTGCGAGAAACAAAATCAAAACCGCGCACCGAGAAACAAAAACGAAAATTTAATGAATGCTCATTGAGAAAACTTGCAACTCTTTTTACCAATAATTTATGATACTCAAAAGAACCCGTTTTGATCTAAATCAAATTTCTAGTAAATAAGTGTTGATCATTCATAGGTAGTAATTTTTCCTCGATGAATAAAGACTGGCTGAAGAAGTTAAAATCGCTGCTGTAAAATCAAATTCACAACTGTGTTCGTTGAGCGGGGGCCTAGTGTGGTTGGTAACGTCTCCGTCAACCACGCTCGACGCCTGGGTTCGAATCCCACCGCCGACATAGGTGTCGATGGTTGTGAGGTGGCGTGATCCACTCACAACCAACCCAACTGGTCTAGATTCAATCCTAGCCGACACCGGGAGATTTTCTGAGGCGAAAAATCTCTGGGATCACGCCTTCCATCGCATGAGGAAGTAAAGCCGTTGGCGCCGGTCCGTTAATAAACGGGTCGTGAGTTAGGGTCCTGGGTGTGGAGTTGCCTCCCTGGGCGTCGGTGATTGGCCACAACAGTGGCGGAACTAGACCGACGGAAAATAAACGAGAATTAAAAAAAAAACTGTGTTCGTTAAGACGTTTTAATATTTTCAATGACAATAATAATCTTCGATAAACTCCCGCTATAGTTATTCACACACATGCTATAACTATCTAAACACGCGTTAAAACTATTCATACACACGCTGTAGCTATAGCTATCCATACACACGCTATTCCTTTCCATACATTCGATACAACTATCTATACACACGCATAAGCTATCCAACCATGTGCTATTACTATCCATACATACGCTATAACTAATCATTACACACGCAGCAGCTATCCACACACAAGCTATAACTATCCGTACACACGCTGAAGATATACACGTAATAGCCATAATATGCTACACATGCTAGTGTCTTACACACGCTATAGCTAGCCATACACACGCAACAGCGCCATCCCTATCATCGCAAATGTCATAGCAATACAGATGCACATACGCTATATGTGCACACTGCACACACACTAAATGGCGGTAGCTTTCCTAGTGGCGGTGCTGGCTCGTGCAGTTTCTGGCTGTTTTCACCCAACTCAGATCGAAGGAGAACCGAACTGAATGAAGAAATGCAGCTTCCCACTACCTCCGCCGTTGCTGCCTGATACCACCGCTCTGGTTCTGCTGCAGCTCAGTTTGGCCGCTGGAATCAGCCACCGCTGCTGATTATACAAGACTGGTCTGGTGGCCTTTCACTTGTTAACTGATGACTGCTATGAGACGACACAGGCTATTATATAGCCCAAAGCAAAAATCCATCCGCGAGCAAACAAGAAGCGAGCTTGTGATTGGTTGAATGTGCACGACTTTTAACACTTTTTTTAACTAGTTTAGTATCGAAAACATATTTAAATTATTATATGTCAATCTTGCGCAATATTTCCCCTATCAATCAAGCCATTGGTGTTTAGAATCTGTTCAGTGGTAATGATAAAAGAAGCATTTTAAAACGGTGTTGAAACACCTGTTGCAGCTACCGAAAGCGAGCTCGTTATTGGTTGAAAGCTGTGAGACTGTTTACAAAGTCAGATCGGTTGTATCCGTTAGTGTCGACTGTGCTTGTGAAGAGAGGTGGTGATTGGTTGCTCGGTATGATTTAGACAATCGATGTGATTTATCAATTTTTCAATAGTGTATCTCGAACAATAGGTTATTTTTGTTACATAAATTCAACCGTAAAAGAATTTCTGATCGGTTGATGCCAAAACCTCGAAATTCTGAAAAGAAATGACTGATGTATAAGCGCTCAAAACCTGACCACTTTTCCCCGGTTGAATTACTAGATTTTCAAATTCAGGTGCCTAACTTCGATATAGACGTTAGTCCAACGTCAAAAAAAGTAATCTGTCAAAAGTGCTATAGCATCAGCCGGTGGCCTTAAAATGACCACGTTTCAAAATTACTTGTTACTCTTATCTAGTGGCAACAAGGACAGCCTCGTGTGGTCATCTATGATGTACAATCTAAATTCATTATCACCGCACGCTCACTTTTATTTTTGTGCAGCTCCCTCTTGTTTCTCAATCGACAATTCTACGTTTTTGTTTGACTAGTTACCAATCGCCGTTAAAAAGTTGAAAATTTGCGGGTGGAAATACACGAAATATAAACAAATTTCGCGGCAAAGTTTTCTTCAAAAAATACTGAATCAAGTAATGTTTGTGTTAAAAACAAGCAACAATTATTTTATCAAATAAATGTACCGCAAATTACCCGTGCGAATTATGTTTTTTTGCATTACATTTGTGAAAAAAGTGGAAAAAAGTTGCTCTGAAGCTCAAAATAGTTGTCCTAAAATGATTAAAGACTTTTAACCATTCCTGTGAATTTTAGAGCCAGTTCGCCGGGTTCTTCGCTTTTACGTTGGCTTACGGGCAAATTATTTCAAGTCTCTGAAACAGTTATCTTTGCTAGGGGCACTCAAATTCACAGACATAGTTAAAAAGCTATATTTTTTCATTTTCTCCATTTTGAGCTCTGAGGTAAAACCTGTGTTTACATTGATCAAAAGTACATGTGCTGTCGAATTATCTTTAGTCAGAAATAAATATAGTTACTTGCTCGGTGCAATGAGCGCAATGCCTCCCAGCTGGTCTCGAGGTACGATGCTGACCTAACAAGCCAGTCGTCGTATGTTCGAGTTCCGGCTCGGAAGAGACTGTTAGTGTCAGTAGAATCGTAGCGCTAGCCTTTGTATAATAAAACAGGTTTTGCTTTGCTAATGAGCGAAGAGACCGATAATTGAAATATCTATATTAAATGTTAAATTAAAATAACTGTTAAAATAAAATGTTTTAAGTTAATAAATATGTTTTTACTATGCTTTCAAAAAAGGAGAGAATCTTTTCACGTGCCACCTATTCTATCTAAATTCAGTTTCAGCAGAGTAAATGATTGATATAGCATATTATTTTACAAATGTGAAATTATGACCATTGCCCATAACCCAAAACTTGTATCGATTGGGAAAACACTAATTATTAATTTTCAAGATACAATACTAAAGTAATTCAAGTTAGCCTAACAAGCATTGTATTTTACAGTGAAAACGTGTGCGTTGAACGTGAAGAACAGGAGGAGGAACCTGATGGCGATGATAACCACGAAATAGCAGTAGATGGTAGCAACTTCCACAGTTTCGGCGTTGTAAATTTGAATTTCGAATCATGTGCAGAAAAGCAAAATAAGCACGTTTGCACTTCATTGTGAGTAGTACGGAACGAATCAGTCACTAGTTTGCAAGCAGGCGATCGAAAATTGCCTGTTGGCTACCAATGTTTGCCTAATTACTTTTCCATTCTCTCACATTGAACTTCTAGCAAAAACCATAATGGTAGAAAGCGCACAGTCAAGGTCACTAGACAATGTTGTCATGGATATGCGCGGCCGAGAAATGGGCCTTCAAATGCTCACTGTGAAAAATTCGATTTATATCCGATCGCGGAAACAATTGAACGTCTTGGTGCCAAAGAATTCATTACCACACTGAAAAAAGGTGGTCTGGAATCATTGTTGAACGGGGACGTTACTGTGTTTGCAGTGTTGGATGGTGCATATACTAAGTTCGCTGAACAGATGTGGGAAAATGTAATTAATTTAATGTGTTCTACATAAATTAACCGCAGAAAATAATAATAGTAAATTTTCAGAATCTAGTCGCGTTTGATGTAGCAGGACGAACCAGGCGTCAAGTAGACATTTCCGGAATGACAGCACGAGACTTGATTCTGGCTCACGCTGTAAATGGATCATATCATATAGAAGATGTTAGCAATGAACAACTGTTAAAAACTGAGCTTCCAAATACGAATATTCGCATCAATATTTTCCCCCGTGGTCCCTCGGAGAGGAATGCAGAACATCCATATCGATATACGGCAAATTGTGCTCCGCTGGTGAAACTCAACCGAGAAGCTGAGAAGGGAATTGTGCACGTGGCTGATCGCGTACTTCTTCCGGTCCGTAACAGTATCATGCAGATTATCCGTGCACGCGACGATATGACTGTCCTGCGAACAATTTTGGAGGGAACTGGCCTGGACAAGACGTTGGAGGAAGCTGGTGACGACAAACATTACACTTTCTTTGCACCAAATGATGATGCTTTCTTGAAGCTAGATACAGATATTCGCAGGAAATTGAAGGCCGGTAATGGATGTGCAACAAGTAAGCCTATTTTACTTTTTTAGCTTCACCCAAAATTAAATTCAGGTTATATAAATGTTGAATGTGAATTGTTGATAATCACTTAAGTGCGGTGTTTTGTTTGATGTAATATTCTTCGTTTGTCAACACGTTCGTTATCGAACTGACTGGGTTAAAAGTATGAGTAACCTGAAAATTTAATAATGCGCTTCTTGATGAGCAAAATGACAACAACTAGTTCGAGCCACTTTACCTGTTCATGCATTGCATTCGTTTGTGTCTGCTGTTAATGGCTGAACAAACCATTATTGAATAGGAGCTCGGGTAGCCAAATTCGTTATATATTCAGAAAACGTGGCGACCATTTCGCACGTTCTTTCTCAAACAAAACAATGATACGATAATCCTATACCTCATTTCCGTAAAGTGTGCTTTGCCTCAATTTTATCGGCTGTAACTTAGTTTGAAGGTTAATTGCCTGCTATTTTTCTTTTTAGATATTCTGAAGAATCACATTTTGGATATTACATTTTGTTCACTGGCTGCCCTGAATGGAGTGAAGACATCAACATATAACTTACTGAGTGAAAAGTTAGAATTCGAGCGTGTTTCAATAGGAAAATCCGAAGTCGAAGATATGTCTGCCGAAAAAAAACTACAACGCATAAAAATTAATGGGATCGCAACGATACAGGAGACAGATTTAATGGGTACGAATGGTGTGATCCACGTCATTGATACGGTTTTGTCAACCAACAGTGGAATGCCTGTTTCAAATACTTTATCCAGTCGAAATCTGACCATTTTCAAACAACTGATCGACGATGCCGGCCTAGAGGATGAGTTTGACAGCATGTCGAACAAAACCTTCTTTATCCCTTCCGACAAAGCTTTCGAACAAAGCGAACTAGGCCAATACTGGATCCAACAACTGAAGGAGTATCCAGGAAGCCTTCGAGACAATGCACGATTGAAGGAGTTTTTGAAATATCACGTCGGTGAACCACTTACCAAAACGTCTGACTTACAAGAAAATATGATCAAAACTGCTACTGGCGAGGAATTAAGGGTTAATCTTTATACTACAGTAAGTTCACTCACATGTGGTTTTTTATGCTTGTGTATATTTTTTTATTTGTTTATTCCAGAATCCCGTGTTTAGTAACATTTTGAACCGTGCCACTGTTAACTGTGCTCGTTTGATGCACTTTGATGATGAAGCTTGTGGTTCTGTAGTACATGAAATTGACAAAGTACTTGAAGCACCAAAATCGGTAGGTTAAAAACCATATGAAATCGAATGGAAACGCAATTTCAATTATTTTCATTTACATTTGATAGAACGTATACGATGCTTTGAAAGCGAATCCTGATTACAGTATGTTTGTGACACTGATTCATAAAGGTAATCTCACTGGGCTACTCAGTACCATTAATGAAACTACCATATTTGTGCCAAAGAACGATGTATTTCTGGAGGTGAAAGAGTGGTACGATGGAATCCTGCACAATGACGAGGAAGCAGACAATGTAATACGCTCGCATATTGTGCCTAGTGTTATTTGCTGCGCAGGAATTGTTCAGTCCGATTGGCCCTTCATTCGCACTACAGAAACAATTAACCAACAGCGCTTGAAGCTGAACCGCAACCGTCGTCCTCAGGTACAAAATGCTGGTGTAACGAAATGTGATATTGTTGCCAAAAACGGAATCATTCATGAAATAAATGATGTGATTAGTACAGAAAAGAGGCGCCCGGTCGAGCCTCAAGGCTTCCCTAGTTTTACACGTCCTTTGACATTCTGGTTCAAATAAAAATCCCAGAAATACTCGTAATAAGAACTGATATTTCTATATACGAAACTGCTATTTAATTGACTAAATTAAAATAAACGCTGCTTGTTATTTAATTGAAACAGTTCGAACAGGCGACTAATTGGAGCGAAAACAATTTATTTATATTCATTAAAATACAGTCACTACCAGATCACTTGATTTTTATTTCAATCCGAATCATCAACTATTGATTTAACCAGAAAATCATCATTAACCCATTCCTGGCGGGTGATGCCATATGGCATCACCTGACATCTAAACTTTGATTGTAGCATACCAATTATATTTGCAGTTTTGAACAACGAAACTATTTGATACGCTTAGAGAAAAGATCGATCTACAATATGCAACACAGTTTGTGGCATTTGTGATCATTTTTCGAGGTAAAATCTGATTTCTCTTCGCCGGCAATGGGTTAAGATTAAGATGTATTTTTTTTTTGTTTTTTATTATTTTATTCGAAAGTAATAAATTTAAGAACTACACTAACAATGAATGAAAACTTTTCGCCTTAATAGGGTGAAAAATCAGGAATTGTCTGTGTTGAACGGTATTTCACGTTTTCGTTATACAGCTAGTTAATCAGAATTTTCGTTCTCGTGAAATTCTCGTTGAAGTTGTCGATATTGATCAAAATTCAGGAGTTGAGGCCCGTTTTCGTTGACTGATTAATGTAGGTGCCAGTGCTTGAGCCGTTCTCTACCCTATACAATATCGCACGCTAGCCTGGAAATTTCCAGCTCGAAAAGATCTTCGACTTGCCTGATCGTGAATCGAACCCGACATCACAACCGTGTAAGAGAGCTTGCCGACCGACATCGATAACCACAGAACCACGGGGACCACTCTCTACCCTATATCCAGTTCAAATGATCATAATTTTCCTACCGCAGAACAAAATCTGAACACTAATGTCCTAGTTGACAGGCGAAGCATTTGCACAGTGTTAGCGAGTTGTGATACTGCTTTCGTGGTTTTCCAATGAAATAAAATACGATTATTGGACTAAGGAAGGTTTAATAGGATAAAATACCATGCCAAAGACAAGGAGTTTGCAGACGTTTGATGTACTTTTTCGATTGATCTTGGAAGACATGCCAATGCCCGCTAACAAAAAAGTTTTGAAACTTTTGATTAAATATATTAACTTTAGCTCGACTGGAACTCTATTCTAGACTCCGTCAATGCCGAAAACGCCGCTCAAACTCTCTTCAACGTAGTGGCCTATGCCATCGACCGATACGTTCCAAAGAAGATCCAACATCCCGCGCCCCGACAGCCGTGGCTAACGAGAGAACTTCGACAGCTGAAATCTGAGAAGATTTCTGCCTTGAAGAAATTCACTAAGCACCGTTCACTGTCCCTAAAACGCCATTATGTGAGAATCAACCACACATACAAAAGTGTTGCGAAACGATGTTTCTTCGTTATCAACAAGATCTACAGAGGAAGCTCAAGTCTCATCCCAAGCAGTTTTGGAAGTTCGTCAATCAACAGCGACATGAAGAAGGAATACCATCCTCTATGACATTTAACGGTAAGGAGGCAACCACCTCGCAAGACATCTGTCAGCTTTTCTCAAAGAAATTCGCCAGTGTGTTTACTGATGAGACACTAAGCGATCATCACGTTGAACGTGCCGCCAGTAATACCCCACGATCCGGTCAAGCTTTGAGCACCATTCATTTAGACGCGACAATGATTTCCAGATTGCTAACTTGATTTCTCCGCTTCAGCATGTCTTCCAGCTATCTGTCACTTCCGGTATTTTCCCGTCATGCTGGAAATTGGCTTACATGTTTCCAGTACACAAGAAGGGAAACAAACACGATGTGAGCAATTATCGTGGCATCACCTCACTCTGTGCTGTCGCAAAACTGTTCGAACTTGTCATTATGGAGCCTTTGCTCGCTCACTGTAAAGCTTTCATAAGCACTGACCAACATGGATTCACAGCCGGTCGCTCCACCGCTACTAATTTGCTTTGTCTCACTTCGTACATCAGTGACAGTATGGTGAAACGTGCTCAGACGGATGTCATTTACACTGACTTGACAGCTGCCTTCGATAAACTGAACCATCGCATAGCCGTCGCAAAACTTGACAATCTTGGAATCAATGGGAATCTGTTACTATGGTTCCAATCGTACCTTACCGGTCGCCGTCTAACCGTTGCTATTGGGGATTGCCAATCCTCTTATTTTGACGCTACGTCTGGAATACCGCAGGGAAGTCACCTAGGACCACTTGTCTTCCTGCTCTATTTTAATGACGTGAACCTAGTTATTAAAGGACCACGGTTGTCTTACGCAGATAATCTCAAACTCTATCTTGAAGTTCACACAATTGAAGACTGCCACTTCCTTCAACGTCAGCTAGATATTTTTGCCGATTGGTGCCATCAGAACCGTATGGACGTTAATCCATCTAAATGCTCGATTATATCATTTTCGAGGAAAAAACAGACCTTACATTACAAATACGCTTTGCTAGGAACTGAAATCGAGCGCGTAAACCAAGTTAAAGACTTGGGGGTTATTATGGATTCCCAGCTAACATTCAAGCCTCACATTTCGTTTACCATCGACAAAGCCTCTAGAGTTCTGGGATTCATCTTCAGGACCGCTAAGGAATTTACAGATATTTACTGCCTCAAATCGTTGTATTGCGCAATATCTCGCTCTATATTAGAGTACTGCTCGGTTGTCTGGACCCCTCATTACAACAATGGCGCGGAAAGAATAGAATCAGTTCAACGGCGCTTTTTGAGATTTGCTCTTCGTAAACTGCCATGGACGGATCGTTTCCGCCTACCAAGCTATGAAAGTCGCTGCTTACTAATACGTTTGGAGCCTTTGTCTGTCCGTAGAGACACGGCCAGGGCGTTGTTTACCACAGACCTTTTGCAAGGCCGCATAGACTGCCCCGCTCTTTTGGAACAAGTGAATATAAACGTGCAACCTCGTGCTCTGCGAAAAAACTCGATGCTGCGATTACCTGCTCAACGAACTAACTACAGCATTTTTGGCGCAATAGTTGGTCTCGAAAGATTATTTAATAGAGTATCCGCTCTATTCGACTTCAATTTATCTCGAACGCTTCTTCGTCGGCGATATCGTTTATATTTTTTAAGATCTGACTAGTTGTAATGTCATATTGTTGTATTCCCGTTTCTTTATATGTATTGACTCTCTAAAGATATTTTTTTTTATTGTTAGCTTTAAGTTACACCATTGGGGCATTTGCTCGCCTGTTGGTGAATAGACCAAATACACGAACTTAAATACACGAACTTTGAGCATGACGCGGGGCAGGACATAACACTCATTATTCTTACAAAACAAAACAATAGTGACATCAACTATGTTAATGTCGAAGAAACGGCCCTCAAACACCTGAGTTTTGATAATCACGAATACATGAAATACCGTTTAACACAGAAAAATCTTCGAATAAACATTAAATTCACAAAAATTGCAGCCTAGGGTGGCAGCGAAAAGGGCCATGTCAAATTTCAAAAACCAACCATGTACATTTTGTTTATTAGCCCACAAAAATCATCTGTGCAAAATTTCAGCTCAACCGGATATGATTTAGGGGTGCCTCAAAGCGCTCAAAGTTGTGATTTTTCGACCCTCGAAAGTCTACCAAGGGGGGAGTACATGAAATTGGAAAATTTTTTTTAGGTCAATGAACAAAATGTAATCGCCGGTTTTTGAAATTCGATGATGAAATTTTTCCATACATCCATTGCCACCCTTGCAGCCACTTCAGGGGGGACGGGACACGAGGCATATGGACGCTAGGCATATGGATGTTAGGCATAGTATGCTAGGCATACAGACGCGAGGCATAATGGATGTGAGGCATAATGGATACGAGGCATACTGCCACAAGGCATAACGGACGCGAGGCCGAATGGACGCGAGGCCGAATGGACGCGAGGCCGAATGGACGCGAGGCCGAACGGACGCGAGGCCGAATGGACGCGAGGCCGATTGGACGCGAGGCCGAATGGACGCGAGGCCGAATGGACGCGAGGCCGAATGGACGCGAGGCCGAATGGACGCGAGGCCGAATGGACGCGAGGCCGAATGGAGGCGAGGCCGAATGCGATGTTGTACGATCGCATGAGATCCAATTATGTAGTTCAGGTGTTATTATATTCCTAAAGAGTTTAAGTTGGGTATAATACCTTTCTTGAAATCATGCGGCGAAGACGCATAATCGAGGGCAAGGAAACGAGGCGGCACTAAGCCGCCGTGGTTTCCGCAGTCCGAGCCGGCCGCCGACCCGCCGTCGGAAGCGGCGGCCTCTCGCACCCAAACGACTGATCTACTGGTTTGCTAGGTCTACTCAAACAGAGTTTTCTTCCCTTAGTTAAGTCCGAACGAGCGGTAGCGAGTAGGGACAGCATTCGCTCGGACAGCGAGTCGGCCGAAGGCCGCGAGTGTATTGCTTTTCAAATGACACTTTGAAGCGAAATACATGTTATCGAATGCTGTGTTGATGATGACGATAATAACACATTCCATATCACTTCCCCTTGGCCTTGTGTCCTTTCGGCCTAGCGTTTATTCGGCCTCGCGTCCGTTCGGCCTCGCGTCCATTCGGCCTCGCGTCCATTCGGCCTCGCGTCCATTCGGCCTCGCGTCCATATGCCTCGTGTCCGTATGCCTGCCGTCCATTATGCCTAGCGTACTATGCCTCGCGTCCGTATGCCTCGCGTCTGTATGCTTAACGGGGTGTCATCCACTTCAGGTGCTGAAGAAAATCCCCTGCTAAACAGACTGCTTAGAATAGGTTCGAGGTGATTGGAATAGTGTCCCTCGATTGGGAACTTTACTTGATTATTGTTAAAGTTTGGAATTCCAGTTTTACAATCTGAAAACAAGTGCTGACAGAGAGAAAGATAGAGAACAAATTGATATACTGAAGTTTGAATTTCACCCAACACATTTCGAGCATTTTGTCTCAATACACAGGCGGCTCCTAAAACTGCTTAAAATATGTTCCCTACCCTACGTGATGCGGATGCGGATGCGAATGCGGATGTCAATTTTCATACAGATTTACGGATGTGCATGCGTATACGTAACATCCTTGATAGAAAGATTCAGTACTCCCTATCAAAAATTTTTGAAAATTTATAGCTTGTTGAGCTGCTATCAAACATATTTCGCCTGATTTAAAGTTTAATGAGCAGCAATGAGGAAAATGAGAACAGTAACGCAATTGGACTGTAAAACCAATGTCTTCGGTAGCGGTCACCTTCAGCCGGTTTTTTGCAGCAGTCTTATGCAAAAACCTGCCGAAGAAAACCGCTGACGTGACGATGACGTTCGATGCCTTATGTTTAAAAAAAGAGATGTTTTCTGAGCAAAACGTGATTTTCGGAAAAAGTTTTTCGTTGTCCTTCGATCTTCAAATGAAGAATGAGAAGCTGCTCGAATGGTGTTAACATTCGTTCAACACATCTCGAGCACTTTTTTGTTCTTCATTTAAAAATTGAAGGCAACGATAAACATTTAAAAAAATCACAATCTGATCAGAAAGTTACGTAAACTATTACCGAGTGTTATGCCTTTGAAATCTTGAAGACGATCACGCTTCCACCTTCAGATAGAGATGAGAAAAATAAAGGCTGCTACTAAATGCTTCGTCGTCCTTCGTCCACAGGCATAACCCACAAGGGTTGGGGAAGGGCTATGTCAATACCCCCGCCAAACGACTATTTCGAAAAACTCGACGAGTGGCGCTACGGAACTGGCATCGAAATGTTAAGGAATAGTTACATTAACTGCATAAGACGGAGACTATGTCGATGAATAAAACATAAACCGCCTACATACAGCAAAACGACAAGAACACGTGTGAACACCGGATTCATTCGGCAGAGCTGCATGCCACCACGGGTCGACGTGTGGCGATCGTCGAGGGCGCACAATACAGGTGTGACCACTGACAGTACCGAACAGTCCCGGACCAGCAGCGGGAGGTCGCCTAGGGGTGGTGAGCGTCGGACCAGGGACAGTCGACTCCTCGCAAAAGCCACAATCACCCGGAAGCACCTCTGACGGAGCGAAAAGAGCCGCTCCCAACACCCAAAAGCACTTACCCGCCCATCGGGACTGATGCCAGTAAGGTCCCAATTATGGCAACTGGCAGCGTAGTGAACGGATATGAGCTGGATTTCGGAATGGGACCGCATCCTCGGGCTGGCACCTGCATCGAGCTCCCTTAGTAAAGTCGTGTGACAACGGCTTGAAACGGCGAGGTGGTACCCGGTGCAGGGGTCTCCGTCCCATAAAACCTGGCAGGCCTTCCAGTACGTTCCGAGTCTATTGCCTGGTGGGAATCAGGCAGGAGTAGGATCAGATGGTTGTTCCTGACTTGCGCCGGTCGGTGGAGTCATAGTTGCCCATAAGGCGCTATGACTGCTTACCCTAGCCATGACCTCACATAGACCACCATGGGACCACATAGGCGACTACTCCACCATGGACAAGGATAGCGGCTGGAAGG
The DNA here is from genome assembly GCF_029784165.1 of Wyeomyia smithii. Lineage (NCBI taxonomy): Eukaryota > Metazoa > Arthropoda > Insecta > Diptera > Culicidae > Wyeomyia > Wyeomyia smithii. Next base: position 174,364,845 of record NC_073696.1, on the reverse strand, counting down.
GGGACCCATTTAACATCAAGATGAACACATTCAAAACGAAAGGGACGAGTGCGGAGGGATTACAAAATCCCTTCGCAAGAGGTGGCATCCAGCGGTCTCCGCGAAAGAAGGCTGAGACGAATGCGGCGAAGTCTGGAGGTGGAAAAACGGCGAATCCGTCGGTGTCCACACCAGACATCTTGGTAGACGGTCCCTTGCTAGTCAAGGCCGTCGAAAGGTGTATGGACACGCGGCCAAGAGTGGCGGCGCTGTCTGAACAACTCGATGCCATAATCGAGTTCTTGGCGAACAGGCGAAACATCGCTGGCGACCTGAAGCAGAGCCTCCTCCTGCTTCGGAGCACCATTGATGAAGCCAGAAAGGAGCACGAAGAACTCGTAGCTCGGGTGAAGGCGGCCGAGAAAGCGGCCAGGACCGGGAGGGCGACTGCATCTAAAGAGGTGCAGACAGACGCCCCCTCGTTCGCGTCGGTCTGCTCCACGGGGCAGGTCGCTAAGCGAACGAGGCAGTCCCCGGGGGAAACGGCCCCCGGGAACACCAAGAAACGATTGGTCGTGCTACTCCCACGGGAACACACGCCAACCGGTTCAAGGTCCACCGCGGAAAAGGCACAGGTGGAGGCTACGGGCAACCCTTGGACTACCGTAGAGGGTAGGAAGCATCGGGGAGGTGCGACGCGACATGATGGCGGAGCGGCCAGAGGACCAAGAAAGGTCAAAAAGGCGCGGAGTAGGGGTGATGCCCTCATACTCAAGACGGATGGGTCGAAATACTCAGAAGTCTTGAAGAAGATGAGGGGGGAAACCCAGCTCAAGGATCTGGGGGCGGATGTGCGGAGTATCCGCCGATCTCGCACTGGCGAGATGATACTTGAGCTCCGGAAGGACGCCAAGAACAAGGGGGCTACCTACAAAACGGTAGCTGAAAAGGTCCTAGGAAAGGAGGTGCATGTGCGGGCACTCACCTCAGAAGTGACTCTCCAGCTTAAAAACCTGGACGAAATCACTGAGGGGTGCGACATTGCACAAGCCCTAAAAGCGAAGTGCGGGGTGGAGGTGGCTAAGGAGTCAATCCGCCTCCGCAAAGGTCCGGCGGGGACCCAGATAGCTACCTTCCGACTACCGTCGGCGGACGCTAACCTGGCCCTAAAAGAGGGCAAGTTGAAGGTCGGCTGGTCTGTATGTCCTCTGGGCATACTTCAGCAACCAGACATTTGCTTCCGGTGCTTCGAGGGCGGACATAAGTCCTGGACCTGCAAGGGGCCCGATAGGAGCCAGCTGTGCAGGCGATGTGGAGGTGCAGGCCATAAAGCAAAGGACTGTGGGGAGTCTCCCAAGTGCATGGTATGTTCCGGGAAACGGGACGCCAAACACTTTATGGGAGGCCCCAGGTGCCCAGCCGGTAAGCCGGCTGCGAAACCACGGGCGTAAGGGTGACGCAACTGAACCTGAACCATTGCTTCGCGGCTCAGCAGCTGCTACACCAAGCAGCCACTGAGTCGTTGTCGGACATCGCCGTCATATCAGATCCCTACCGCATCCCTCCCGGAAACGGTAACTGGGTTGCGGATAAGTCAAGTTTGGCGGCCATATGTACGACGAGCAAGTTCCCGGTTCAGGAGGTTGTCTCAACCTCAGAAGAAGGGTACGTAGTTGCTAAGGTGAACGGAGTGTTCTACTGCAGTTGCTATGCTCCGCCACGTTGGTCTACCGAAAGGTTCACCCAGATGGTCGACCTCCTATCCATGGAGCTAACGGGCCTAACGCCGTTGGTGGTGGCGGGCGACTTCAACGCTTGGGCTGTTGAGTGGGGAAGTCGCTCCACGAACCAGAGGGGCCAGATCCTGTTGGGGGCTTTTGCATAGCTCAACCTTGATCTGGCCAACGTTGGGAACAAAAGTACATTTAGCAGAAATGGTGCGGAGTCGATCATCGACGTGACGTTCTCCAGCCCAGGACTGACCAAGAACTGGAGGGTAGACGATGGCTACACTAATAGCGACCACCAGGCGGTCTGTTATAGTGTAGACAACAACGAGAGGCGGCAAGCGACGGGTAGAGCCAACACTCCGACCGTTCGCGGGTGGAAGACATCGCAGTTTGATGCCGAGGTATTCGAAGAGGCAATGAGAAGGGAGCGCGAGGGGGGCAGTTGGCTCCGCCCGACTGCTGACCAACTAGTTGCTATGCTATCGCGGGCGTGCGACGCCACCATGCCTAGTACTCGCCAACCTAGGAATGGAAAGCCACCGGTTTACTGGTGGACGGACGCGATAGCCGACCTTCGCAGTGCGTGCCTCCGTGCAAGACGGAGGATGCAGCGTGCGCGAAACGAAGAAGAGAGGACAGAGCGCCGCGCAGCATTCAGTTCGGCAAGATCGATGCTAAAGAGTGCGATAAAGGCCAGCAAGAGGGCCTGCTTCGATAGACTATGTGCGAGTGTCAATACAAATCCGTGGGGTGACGCCTACAGGATCGTAATGGCCAAGACTAAAGGCGCGCTGGCGCCTGCAGAGCGATCACCAGCGATGCTGGAGCGTATCATCGAGGGACTCTTTCCACGCCACGAGCCAAGTCCTTGGCCTCCGGCGGTCGAGTCTCACGTCCGACGTTCCAGTATCTCAGACATAGACCAGAGATGGTCGGCCAACCTGTCGAGCATCCAATCCGTGAGCGACGACAGCCCTGTCGAGGCAGGGGCGGAGGCAAGGGTTACGAATGAGGAACTCATCGTGATCGCCAAATCCCTAAAGGTGAGCAAGGCACCGGGACCGGATGGTATCCCTAACCTGGCGATCAGGCTGGCGATAAAAACGGCCCCCGGGCTGTTCAGGGCAGTCATGCAGTTGTGCCTGGATGACTGTCTCTTTCCGGACAGGTGGAAGCGGCAGAGACTGGTCTTATTGCCGAAGGCTGGGAAACCGCCAGGGGACCCATCGGCATATAGGCTGGACACCGCGGGCAAGGTGCTTGAGAGGATCATCCTCAACAGACTGGTGAGGTACACGGAGGGTGTACACGGTCTGGCAAGTAACCAGTTCGGCTTCCGGAAGGGCAGGTCCACGCTGGACGCAATCTCTTCCGTCATCAAGACGGCGGAGGTAGCAATCCAGCGCAAGAGAAGGGGAATACGCTACTGCGCAATCGTCACGCTCGACGTGAAGAATGCGTTCAATAGTGCCAGTTGGGACTCCATAGCGCTCGCGCTCAGGAGCATCCATGTACCGGTGTCGCTGTACAAGATTCTGGAAAATTATTTCCAGAATCGAGTACTTGTTTACGACACGGAGGAGGGTCAGAAGTGCGTCCCAATTACCGCAGGAGCTCCGCAAGGTTCTATCCTGGGCTCGGTGTTGTGGAATGTCATGTATGACGGAGTGTTGAAACTCAAGTTCCCTGTAGGGGTTGTGATCGTCGGCTTTGCAGACGACATAACGCTGGAGGTTTACGGCGAGTCTATCGAGGAGGTCGAGTTGACGGCCGCGCACTGTATACGCAAGGTCGAGGACTGGATGCGCTCCAGGAAACTGGAGCTCGCGCATCATAAGACGGAGGTCACGGTTGTGAACAACCGTAAATCGGAGCAACAGGCGGTGGTCAGAGTCGGAGACTGCACCATCACCTCGAAGCGATCCCTGAAGCTCTTGGGGGTTATTGTGGACGACAAGCTCACGTTCGGGAGTCACGTCGACTATGCCTGTAAGAGGGCCTCATCGGCTATTGCAGCACTATCTTGTATGATGTCCAATAGCTCAGCGGTTTATGGCAGCAAGCGAAGACTTCTTGCCAGCGTGGTTTCGTCCATACTTAGGTATGGTGGGCCAGTGTGGTCCAGAGCGCTAGGTACTAACAGTTACCGTGGTAAACTGGAAAGTACCTACAGGCTCATGTGCCTGAGAGTTGCGAGTGCGTATCGTACGGTGTCATACGATGCAATCTGTGTCTTGTCCGGCATGATGCCTATCAGCATCGCCATCAAGGAGGACAGAGAGTGTTCCGACCAACGTGACACAAGGGGCATACGAGGTACCAGAAGGTCATTCTCGATGCTCCGCTGGCAGCGGGAATGGTCCAACTCCACAAAGGGCAGATGGACGCACCGACTCATACCGGAGATATCCGGCTGGGTCGGGAGACGACATGGTGAAGTGAACTTCCACCTGACACAAATCCTGTCAGGCCATGGTTGTTTCAGGCAATATCTGCATAGGATCGGACACGCGGTGTCCCCCATGTGTCCCGAGCGCGTGGAGGAGGAGGAGACTGTTGAGCATGTCTTCTTCGTATGCCCCCGTTTCGTAAGAGCGAGGAGCAACATGATGGCTGTGAGCGGGACTGGCACTACTCCGGATAATCTAGTCCGGAGGATGTGCGACGACCCGGACATCTGGAACGCGGTCTGTGCGGCCGCCTCTCAGATTGTTCTGGAGCTGCAACGTGTGTGGCGGGTCAACCACCAACACGCCAGTGGTAGCTAATTTCCAGTCTCCAGGTAGTTAGCTAGGAGGTTATAAGAGTAAAGAGGGTGCATCACGCACAAAAGCCACTCCCCGACGTAATACTTAACCGTCGTTCCGGGAAGACCAGGGCTGGAGACTGGAGGGGTTTTAGTGGGTCGGGATAGGGATCAGTAGGTGCCTGGGCGAGTGTAACTACCCCAGCATCTTTCCCCCAGTCTAATCCCCACACCCTGAGTTCTCTTCTCAGGTGTCTGTTTGCAGATTTCCCCGCCACCTTTAAAAAAAAAAAAAGGAAAAAAAAAACACCGGATTCAGAACCAGCATGTAGACCCCGCATTTGAACTCCGATTACGATATACTTACCGAAGGATGAGAGCAGCTATCATCACAAACTCAGTTCATGCTGGAAATTTTTCAATATTTCCAAAGCGGATTATGAGTGTTAATTGTTGGCGTGCGATCAGACCGAACCGAGCGCCAAAAACTTTCTTTCGAGTAATCGGCGATCAAAGTTTAACCACCCCGTATGTTTCCTGCAAACTGCTGCAAAGAAATTTTGTTATAAAAACATTATTAACTGTTCAAATGATTTCGTTTTATCATGAAAGATAGATTATCAAATTTAACATCCACTGGTGTTAAAAACTCAATTTTTGAAAAAATGGCGCTTGGTTCGGTCTGGTCGCACGCCGACCAATTTGGAACCTGGCTTATAAATTTGTTTAGCATCCTTCTTGCATGAAGGCTTGAACCATTGCTACCACAGATGCTAATTGAGCTAGGTAGGCTAAGCTGATAAACATGATTTTACACCCTGATGGGTATGTGATATCAAACAGTGTGGTTAAGCTCATTGTTTCATATTGAGAGCTTTTACAAGAAAAAGCTTCGTTGGTTTTACAGTCAATGCAGATCTTTTTGTTGCGGCAAGTTATGATGAGAGCCCTGATCTAGCCAGTAATTTAAATTTGAGTTCATATTAGGCATTTCCATCCTTTAATTATTATGAATTGCGGAAGTTACAAAATTACGGTCTGTAATATATAAGCGTAAATATTATTTCAACTACTATTTTAACTTTTTTCCGCTTGTTAGAGTATCAAAACTGTTTCTCTGGTATTTTATTGTTGTTACTACCACAATAGAAAGTTTTAAAAGCATGCATATTTGTTACAATAGCTTTCGGAAGTAGAGTGTGGTTGAATATTACCACTTGCTCTTAACTTTGGGTTGACTCAGGCATGTTTTTGAATATTTGGGAACTAAATCCAAAATAACGCTACCTAGAGTCAGTACTTTGCCAAAAACTATATGCTATATGCTTCTTAGGTATGTTATTTCAATGATGCATACATTATCTTCTAATAGTCGTTGAATTTATCATATAAAATGCGTAACATGTTCACTGGTGGGCCAAAATACCCCCCTTACCCTATGTTTGTTAACTTCTGGTTTACCCAACATTTCTAAATTCCATTTTTCACGATCTAAGAAGTGTTAATTGTTTTCTTTTTTTATTGTAGATAATTAATTTCAATATATTTTTTGTTGGTTAGTTCAGCCAGCTTTCTCTGAACAAAAATATTTTTATTATCCTTGTAGACCATGGAGCTCAACGTACCGAAAATCGTACCGAATCTTAGGATAGGACGAATCTGTGGCAGATTTGTCGAGTTTCGGTCATTTGGCAGATATGTAATATTCTAGCTCACCTGGAACATTGGCGTTTGATGGCGTAGTGTCATGATGCCTTGTTCGGCCAAAACACGTATTCTCCATCCGAAAGATGTTTACGAATGAATGGAAATAGTTTTTTCTGTTAACACTTTTTCTGGTACACTTCCAGATGAATGGTCAAAACTGTTCTATAGCTCCTCTAACAAAATTGTGAACGCGTATCTTTTTCGTTTCAATGTCAATGTTAAGTTACGTTTTCAAAAATAAATTTAAATTTGAGTTTAAGGGTATGTTAATAGCAAGGAAAAATGAGAAGAATGTGATTTTTTTCTATGCTAATCATTACTTGAGTGTGGTTATTAAAATTGCAAATCAACAGCTTATGTTGGGAACCAGGAAGCATTTTGGTTTAAACCATGCTCATGTATATTACTATTGACTTACTGACTCATTGACGCATCAAAGCACTCACTTGCTACGATTTGGTCAACGACTTACATGCGATGATCCGAACACAACATATAGGATAATACATGGAAAACTTGTTCATTGCTGCAGTTACTGCACATGTAGAAAGAAAATTGTCGGGGAAACATTGCTACTGGTAGCCTACATTAGAAACCTGTATTTCACTACCGGCTTGTCAAACGACTAAGTTGGATTGTTTCGTTTTATTTTTACGATTTAAAGTGTAAGCCATAACGTAGTTGATGATGTAATTTACAGGAACAGTGAGCGCTTGTTGAACAAGTGCATTTAGTAAATTGATTACACAATGCAAAGAAAGCTTTACTCGTTCATACTGCCTAATACAAATCTTGACCAGTAGGCTCAAATTTCTGCTGGAAGTATTGTAAATCTAGTGGAAAATACTGTACGAATTAATAATTTCTGGAAATCAAATTCCGAAGGTGATAAATTATTGTACTATATAAATGCCTTCTGTTATGAGTAATTTTCAATGTTATCATCATAAAATTGTTATATTTATTATATTTTTTTTCCTTTATTATAGAGACTTTCAGTCTTCGGACTGGTTCGGCTCTTTATTTATTATATTAAAAACTATAGGTGTTCCTGAAAACAGGAAACAAAAGCAACAGTTGTTCATCCAATGGCCCTACATATTCAAAATCTGTTTGCTGCACTTGTGGTTTGTGGATAAACTACAGTTTGGACGGGAAACAGTTTTCTTTGTTCATTCAGGCGTAAAATCGAAACTCTTGCTAATAGATTGTTTAGCAGCGTAAATTAAAATTATTCCTTATTATTTGTTTGACGCTTATACTTATGTTTAATTGGAATGTTGTATAACTGAACAACCTTCAACATTCGAAATTCACTGTTATCAGTAATGTAAATGTAACGCGTTAGTAAATGATTCGTGAGATGCGAAGGAAAACTAATTGGATATTAATGTTCTGTAACACTTTTGTGTGTCCGAACATGGAAATCAGTTAGAGTCAGTATGATCGTAACCCCTGCTATTCTCCTGTACACTAACAGTTTTCGACAAAAATCGTTGCAATCCTCAATTGCTGCGATAAGCTTTCTATAGTCAATATGTTAGCAATAAAGTTAGTTGTGAGCTTATTTCCCATTTTTGACAAGTAGGTTTAAATCCCTACGAATGATAAGTCCTAATTGCACCATTTATGATTGAACACACAAACTTATTTACTAAATACTTAAGCTATCAACAAATCGCACAACTGTGATGATGAGTACGTTTTGTGTTGTGTGAAAAAAGTTAGTTAGACTTTCTTTAAAGGGGAGTTGATTCTTACTCAAGAATTTTAAGATAAATTATCGGCTAATCACTGCTACTATTGGTTAGATATATTGTGGTATACTCGAAATTTTGAACATAAAACAAGTGAATATCGAATAGATCGATATTCTTATGCATTACAGTCTGTGACAAGTGTGTATGTAGTAATAAAAGTTTGAAGGTGATTTTCGGGGTGAAAACTGATTTGTCTCTGCAATGCGAGGACTAACGCATTACCGTAAAACAGGGTATCATTGATCAGCGGGGTAACATTTATCAGTTTTACCCTTCTCATGAATAGTTGAAATAAAACTGATCCGTGATTACTCTTGCTAAATTTGAGTATAACACCTTAGTCTTGTGTCATTTGAGGTCTGAACAATATAATATTGGTTGAATTAATTATTGTTTTGATGACCAAATTTGAAAATTAATTTGATTGTTATATTTCTCAGTAAGTACCAAATAAAGCACTTTATACTAGTCGAATATTGAACCTTTTCGTATCCATTGACATGTTTTCCAAATCCGTTATTCAATTTTCTCAATCAACTAGAAAAAACTTTAGTCAAATTTATTACATTTATGTTAATTAATTTATATTTGACTAGCTGACCCGGCAAACTTCCTATTTTAGTGTTTGATTTAAAAATTTTAAACAATTCAAATTTATTGATTCCTTGCGATTGGATTATATCGTTTAAAAATAATTGGTTTTATCGGAATGGCAACATCCTCAACTTTTGGCTTTTGTACATGACCTCTATTCCGGATATATATTGGGTGCATTTCAGTTATTTTCGTTGTTTTCCAGAAACTGAAAGTGGTCATCTTCCAATTCAAAATGGTGTCCAGGGTCAATGCTTGGCTTCTTTACATCATTTCGATTACGGACTTATCCATATGTAGTAAAAGGCGAAAGATTTATTCGACAATTGAAGAGAGACCAGAGTAATCCATATGTAGTAGTATTCGGTTATTTTCGGCTGTTTTCCAGAAGTTGCCATTTTTCAATTCAAACTGTTGTCTAAGGTCAATTTATAGCTTCTTTCATCATTCTGGATCCGGTGATCCGGAACCGTAAGTCGCCATCTTGGATTTAAAAATGGCATTTGGAGACAATTTCTGGCCCCTGAGCGTCATTCTGGTTTAAGAAACACCCATATTTTCGGTTGTTTTCCAGAAACCGGATGTCACCATCTTCGAATTCAAAATGGTGTCTGTGGTCGATGCTAGCTCCTGTGTATCATTCTGGTTCCGAAGATACTCATTTTGTATGGAAATCGGTCATTTTTGACTGTTTTTTAGAAACCGGAAGTTGCCATCTTACAATTCATAATGGTTTCTGAGGTCAATTTTCAGCTTCATTCTCGTGCCAGAGATACTCATATTGGGTGGTATTTGGTCACTTAAGGCTGTTTTCCGGACACCGGAAGTCGCCATCTTGGATTTCAAAACAATTTCGGGCCTCCGTGTGTCAATCTGGTTGAAGAAACGCTCATATTGAGTGGTATTTGATCATTTTAGGCTGTTTTCCAGACACCGGAAGTCGCCATCTTACAATTCAAAATATTGTCTGAGGTCGATTTGTGGCTTCAGTGCATCATAACAATCCCGGAAGTACCCATATTGGGTGGTATTTGGTCATTTGCCGCTGTTTTTCAGAAACCGGAAGTCGCCATCTTGGATTGAAAAATGGCATTAGGGAACAATTTTTGGCCTCTGAGCGTCATATTGGGTGGTATTTGGTCATTTTCGGCTGTTTTTCAGACGCCGGAAGTCGCCTTCTTACAATTCAAAATGTTGTCTGAGGTTGATAGGTCGATTTGTGGCTTCATTGCATCATAACAATTCCGGAAACACGCATATTGAAGGGTATTTGGTCATTTGCCGCTGTTTTTCGGGAACCGGAAGTCACCATCTTGGATTTCAAAATGGCATTTGGGAACAATTTCTGGCCTCCGTGCGTCAATCTGATTAAAGAAACGCTCATGTTAAGTGGTATTTGATCATTTTCGGCTGTTTTCCAGACACCGGAAGTTGCCATCTTACAATTCAAAATGTTGTCTGAGGTCGATTTGTGGCTTCAGTGGTCGATTTGTAGCTTCAGTGCATCATAACCATCCCGGAAATACCTATATTGGGTGGTATTTGGTCATTTGCCGCTGTTTTTCAGAAACCGAAAGTCGCCATCTTGGATTTCAGAATGGCATTAGGAGACAATGTTTGGCCTCTGAGCGTCAATCTAGTTGAAGAAACACTCATATTGGGTGGTATTTGGTCATTTTCGGCTGTTTTCCAGACACCGGAAGTCGCCATCTTACAATTCAAATTGTTGTTTGAGGTTGATTTGTGGCTTCAGTGTATCATAACAATCCCAGAAATACCCATATTGGGTGGTATTTGGTCATTTGCCGCTGTTTTTCACAAACCGGAAGTCGCCATCTTGGATTTCACATTGGCATTAGGAGACAATTTTTGGCCTCTGAGCGTCATTCTGGTTGAAGAAACACTCATATTGGGTGGTATTTGGTCATTTTCGGCAGTTTTCCATACACCGGAAGTCGCCACCTTACAAATCAAAATGTTGTCTAAGGTCGATTTGTGGCTTCAGTGCATCATAACCATCCCGGAAATACGCATATTGGGTGGTATTTGGTCATTTGCCGCTGATTTTCAGAAACCGGAAGTCGCCATCTTGGATTTCACATTGGCATTAGGAGACAATTTTTGGCCTCTGAGCTCAATCTGGTTCAAGAAACACTCATATTGGGTGTTATTTCTTCATTTTCGGCTGTTTTCCAGACACCGGAAGTCGCCATCTTACAATTCGAAATGTTGTTTGAGGTCGATTTGTGGCTTCAGTGCATCAAACAATTCCGGAAATACCCATGTTGGGTGGTATAAGGTCATTTGCCGCTATTTTTCAGAAACGGGAAGTCGCCATCTTGGATTTCGAAATGGTATTTGGAGACATGCCAGAAGAAGGAGAAAGGGTGTCGAAACATTATGGACATGTTTGTTACACCTAAAAACATTCACCTGCTAAATTTGGTTATATTTGCTTGATCGGTTCTCGAGCTGTGCGTAATTTGAGTTTCATTTGTATGGGACCCCTCCCTTATAGAAGAGAGAGGGGTGTCAAGCCATTATATTTGTTACCCCTAAAAACCCCTCGAGATAAGCAGAAATTTGTGTTTCATTTGTTATGAACCCCTCCCTCACAGAAGAGGGAGGGGAGTCGAACCACTTTGGACATACTTGTTACCTCTAAAAACATTCACACCAAATTTGGTTGTATTTGGTTGATTGGTTCGCGAGCTGTGCGAAATTCGTATTTCATTTGTATGGGACCCCTCCCTTGTAGAAGAAGGAGGGGTTTCTAACCATTATGGATATATTTGTCACCTCTAAAAACATCTACCTACCAGATTTGGTTCTATTTACTTGGTTAGTTCTCGAGATGTGCAGAAATTTGTGTTTCATTTGTATGGGACCCCGCCCTCCCAGAAGAGGGAAGGGTGTCGAATCAACATGGACATATTTGCTACTCCTAAAAACATCCACATGCCAAATTTGGTTCCATTTGCTTGGTTAGTTTTCGAGATGTGCAAAAGTTTGTGTTTCATTTGTATGGGACCCCTCCCTTCCAGAAGAGGGAAGGGTGTCGAATCAACATGGACATATTTTTTATTCCTAAAAACATCCACATGCCAAATTTGGCTCCATTTGCTTGGTTAGTTTTCAAGATGTGCAGAAATTTGTGTTTCATTTGTATGGGACCCCTCCCTTGAAGAAGGGGGAGGGGTCTCGAACTATCTTAGTCACCTTTCCCGGCCCCTAAAACCCCTATATACAAAATTTCATGCCGATCGGTTCGGTAGTTTCCAAGCCTATATGAATCAGACAGACAGACAGACAGACAGACAGACGGACAGATAGATAGACAGACAGACAGACAGACAGACAGACAGACAGAGCTGCATTTTTATATGTTTAGATAGGTAAGAAAGTCCAGTTTCATGCTCTAGCCAAGACATCATCCTGGCCTACGCCAGGATGTTGTCTTAGCTAAAGCATAGAACGTAAGAGGCTAGAGCTGGCCTATTGATACTTCCGTTATTGGAAAGGCCTTGCATATCAACATACGTTTTCTGAACACAAACATTTTACAATGATTGCTGACTTACAAAATACTTCTGGCAACTTTCGCGACCAACGTTTACACTCAAAATATTTTTTACATTATTGTTACGTGAAGTTTCCTGTACTTATTCATTTTCTGTCATTTTGCATGATTTACGTGACAAACGTGACAAATGCGGTTTTCGAGTGGGGCGATCTACAACGGACCAGATGTTCACCTTGAGACAGATCCTCGACAAGTTTCGAGAACACAACCTGCAGACACATCATTTGTTTATAGACTTTCGAGCGGCGTACGATGCACTGAAACGCAACGAGCTGTGGCAAATAATGCTAGAACATGGTTTCCCAACTAAACTGATTAAACTGATACGTGCGACGCTCGACGGTTTCACATCATGCGTCAGGACAGCGGGCGAATTTTCGGACGCGTTTGTGACGTTAGATGGTCTGAAGCAAGGTGACGGGCTCTCGAACTTGCTGTTCAACATAGCTTTGGAAGGTGCGATACGAAGGGCAGGTGTGCAGAGGAGCGGCACCATCATCACTAAGTCTCACATGCTTCTGGGCTTTGCGGACGACATTGATATAATTGGTGTTAACCGTAGAGCAGTTGAGGAGGCCTTTACGGCTCTCAAAAGGGAAGCTGCGAGAATTGGACTCACCATAAACACTGCCAAAACGAAGTACATGGTGGCTGGCAGAGAGCGTGGTAGTTCTACGGGTGTTGGTGCTGCGGTGGAGATGGATGGGGATACTTTCGAAGTGGTCGACGAATTTATTTATCTTGGTACTCTCGTGACATGTGACAACGAGGTGAGCCGCGAGGTGAAGAGGCGGATTGCGGCGGCGAATAGGGCTTATTACAGATTGCGTAGCCAGCTTAGGTCCCGTAGCCTACAGATCCGTACGAAATTTGCGCTCTATAGGTCTCTGATCCTCCCGGTGGCGCTCTACGGACATGAATCGTGGACGTGGAAGGAGGCCGATCAACGAGCGCTTGGGGTCTTTGAGCGTAGAATCCTGCGATCAATACTCGGAGGCAAACTAGAGAACGGGGTGTGGCGCAGGCGCATGAATCATGAGCTGTACGAAGTATACAAACACGCTGATATTGTCAAGCTGATGAAACACGGCAGGTTACAGTGGGCTGGCCATGTAGCACGGATGGCGGATGAGCGACCGGCAAAGATAGTATTTAGTAGAGAACCGGATAGAGGCCGACGACTTCGAGGCAGACCGCGCACGCGCTGGATGTGTGCTGTCGACGAGGATGCCAGAGCAGTGGGTGTAAGGGGAGACTAGAGAGTAGCAGCCCAAGACCGAGTTTTGTGGAGACGTATTCTGGATTCGGCATAGGATCTTAATGATCTGTCGCCATAAAAGTAAAAGTAAAGTAAGTACGTGACAAACATAACAACTACGTGAAAATCACATGCATACTATGTTTTATCACGTAGTATCTACGTGAACTTGGCAACGTCAAACAGAATGTCGTAGAAGAAGTATCTCGTGAACTCTCTGTGTGAAAATATACAGAAATCAAAATGGCGAAGCTGTTGTCTAACCCAGTCTCTGAAAATAAAATAAAGTTTCTCGACGGCTTGCCAATAAGTGAGCTTTCGAAAAACCGTACGAATTTGACATCGAGTCTTGAAGTTTCACACAGATTCAGTTCAAAGGTCGAGGAGTTTCCTGTACATAAACAATTGCAGCTTACAGTAGTTATCGCCGGCAAATGTCGTAATATTTGTCAGTTTTCATGACCTTTGATCCACTTACGAATCGGCGATTTTGCATGGCCAATATCAAGCAATATATTTCTATTATTTCTAAAAACTATTTGCCGTCTTTTAAGAATTGTGGAAACAAAATTTGGGAATTTAACATTGTATAAAACATAGTAGCTAGCAGATAATCGAATGCATTCCATTTTACCGGTAGTTGAATTCTACGTAAAATTCAAATGAAATGCATATGTCTGCTGTATAAGATTCATAAATCATCTCACCAGATCATGATGAACTCAAATGACAATCACGTAGAATCTACGTGAAAATGACAGTGGAAAATACTCACATAACTTTTTCGGTAATTATAACGTGAAAATTATTTTGAGTGTACGCTTTTCATCATCGAAAGGTAAAATTACATATGGCATAAAAACGACTCGCTGTACATACCGCGGCTAGGTGCAAGGACAGGACTATCCTTCGCAGTAAGAGCAGTCAAGGAGAACGGGAAGCATCGCTAAACATGTTATCAAAGCCTTATCTAACATTTTTAGTTCAAAAAGGTTTCAAAACTATTCAAAATTGAAACTGATCAAAGGTACAACAAATAAGGAAAATTGAAACAACGACGATAAAAAAATGTTTTTAATGTTCAAGATTTTCGAAGGGCTTTAAAAATTAACTTCTCAAGTTCTAAGGATGCCAGTACTGGTTTTTGTCGCCAAAAGATAAAAAAAGGAAATTTCAAGGGGTGCCATAATGTGGGTTGATAGAAGCATTGTTCATCAAATGTCAAGCCTAGGAGTAGCCATACCACATTGCGCTACAAGACAAACTAAAGTTCAATGAATTTAAGCCAAATAAGAACCCTAAAGTCTAAGGTTTGTTCCACTTAGTACTTGGCCGTTTCCTTTCATTTCCTGCAGCGCCTGTAGTTGTCGTACCGAGAAACTTATGACGGCGTTTTGATCTGGAAGGTTTGCTAACTCAAACAACAAACAATATCGCGCGCTAGCCTAGAGGGCTAATGACAGTCTCAATCTACTGCAATAATTGAGAGAATTCGTTATCGATATTGTTTTTGGCACATTTTGCAGGTTGTAGAATAAGTCCGATACACCGTGCCCCAGTGCTGAGTCGAAAAAATTTCCAGCTCGAAAAGATCCTCGACCTGATCGGGAATCGAACCCGAAATCACAACCGTGTGAGAGACCTAGCCGACCGACATCGCTAACCACAGAACCACAGGGACCACACCCTAAAGGTTTGACTGACGGTGGATCGCGCTGAACAAAGTAAACGGTAGAAGTGGAATATCAAATCGGAATACGAGCAAGTCCTGACATAGTGCAGCGGCTGTTTTTTTTTTAAGAACGATGCAACATACGTCAAAATGGACTTTGGACAAATCCCGGGTCGGGAATTTTACTTTGCTAACCATAAAAGGAATGCTTCAGGTAGGTTCAAATTTGTTTTTGCGGATAAATTCGCCCGCAAGTTGATGATTTGGCAAGCCATCTGTAGCAAAAGTTTTCATCACTGGAGCAACCATGAATGGACAAGTTTATAAGGAGAAGTGTCTTCAGGAGATAGTTTCACCGTTCATCTAGTTACACGAAGGCCCCGTGAAGTTCTGGCCCGATCTAGCTAGCTGCCACTAGGCCTGGGATGTATTGGAATGGTACAAGCAGAATAATATTGATGTTATCGAAAAAAGGTTATTCCACCGAACTGCCCACAGTTTCGTCACATCGAAAGATATTGGGCAATAGTCAAGCGTAAATTGAAGAAGTGTGGCAAATCAAACAAAACATCATCTGATATGGCGAAATAGCCGATAGGGTTGATGTCGCCACTGTGCAGAAATTGATGGGAGGTATTCGACGAAAAGTTCGAAAATTCATCAAAACAGCAAACAAATAATTTTTCTTGTATTGTATTTTTCAAGTTTAATAAAAACTCTGCAAAAACATTTTTAGCAATGGAGCTCGTGGAGAAATCGGAAACGGTATGCGGTCAAATTCTAATTGGAAGAAACCTTATTGCGATTTATATTTTTCAAGGTGATGGGAAATCTGTACCCAGACACCTGAGTGAAGAACTCAGGAAGTGGGGTTGAGTTTTCTAGACCTGGCCAATGAACCCACCAGTTTCCAGCCTTTTTTCTCCCTGACTAGAACTATTGTTAGGCATTGCGTCAGAAAGAGGTCTGTGTCTTTGTTGCAACCTTATATTTCTTAAAGTCGTCGATTCATGCCTTGCAAATCTAGGACGATTCGGGAAACAGCCGCACCAGCCGCCCACTGCCACTTGTCTTTGTGTCACTTCGATGGAATCACTTTACGTCGTCTTTGGCGCAATTTATTTATTTATGTATTTAAATAGAATGCAATACTCCTGCGTTAATTGGGATGCATGTTTGTTAAAAATATTTTTGCAGTAAAAACGGTTTGTTTGATTGGCATAGTGTCTTTGGCAAAGTTGTAAATAATAATACTGTCTCTTTTCAATTTAAAAAAAAAGAGCTTTCAAGATAGGGTATCGAACGTCTTTGGCAGTGGTTTTCTTCGGCAGGTTTTCGGCAGTAGATTTATACAAAAACCTCCTGAAAAAAAATCACTGCCGGAGACGTTCGACACCCTAATCATTTTTAATTTTTCTTCTACCTTTTTATGAAATAAATTTACTATTTACAACTTGACGAGGACATCATACCGGTCAAACAAACCGTTTTGGCTCTAAAAGTATATATAATTTTTTCATAAATCACGTTTGGGCAACCTGAAAACAATTTTTTAGAAAGTCGAAGTGTACTACAGAAATACTATAAATAACATTATCTTTCAATTAAGGGTTGAGCACCTTGACTTTTGCATATATATATATATATATATATATATATATATATATATATATATATATATATATATATATATATATATATATATATATATATATATATATATATATATATATATATATATATATATATATATATATATATATATATATATATATATATATATATATAATCATCGATACCTTCCAAAAATAGTATTCTACAATAGCTTCTCAAAAATGAGCCGTGTTTTAAAAAACTAAAGCAATAGCACAAAATGGCATCTTTTGCTCATAGAAACGTTTATACAAAGTTTCAGACAAATCAAAAATGGTGGATTAAATTGGTTGCCCGTTGTTTTGTGGAATTGCACTATAGATTTAAGGTTGCTTTGGTTGTAGTGATAGGTTAACTAAATAAGTCTAAAGAAATACGAAATTGCTTAATCATTGAATCGGTCTGCTATGCATTTTTATAAACACTGAGGGAATTGTTAGCTTTAAGTTACACCATTGGGACACTTGCTCGCCTGTTGGTGAATAGACCAAAGAAATAAATAAATAAATAAAAATCTATCTGACCCAGGACCTTTCGCGTGGTAGTAAAGTGAAAAAATGATTGTATTTTTTACGCATCGCGTACAACCATGTTTTAACTTAATATTTAACATGTTAAACCAACATTGTATTTTTGTTGTATTTTGGAATGTGTGCAAGAGTTATTTAGCTATGGTTATTTATACCAATCAGACCTTCATTATTGCACAACACTTACTAACTGTGGCGTTCGTTATGGCGTGATTTGGTCGAGCAAAACTCACGCATCAGGAACTGCACAAGGTAAAACCAATAAATTGCATTTTTATTTTCCTGGCAGGCTAACAAATACCAACTACCATTGATGTTTTCCGTAATGGCATACGGTGACTATAATTATGCTACTTTGCTATTGATTCCAATTTCACGCCTGTTTCTTTGTTGTTGGTACCTACTGTGGTGCTTTTCATATGACAAATCAAAAAAAAAACATGAAAAAATTGGGTACACATACAACCGCAGTTGCCGCAAACCACCCACCAAATTGTCCCTTCACACCATTCGCACACAGTAGGCCAATGCTCCACTTCTCCATCGCATGCCGCAACGAACGCGCGCGATAGAATTATTTTCTGTTCGTATGTGAAAGCACTACGATTGTGGGCTGACAGGCAGACCGCGTTAAGCATTTCGCCAATAGTGTTTACCGGCTGATTGTTCCTTGTGGCTGGGGAAAGACCCGGCACACGAATTCAAAAGCTTCCCCAACTGTGCTTTTCGTAGAGCTGCATATAATAGCTTAGTTGTCATGACAAGCTTGGTTCAGTTGCCAACAGCTTTTTGATTCGTGAAGACGTGATACGTGCAGTAGAATAGGCTTCAAAGAATAACGGTGCTGTAGCATATTTAATATTTGAAATTAACGCTAGTGATTTTCGTTCAATTATCAACCAAGATGAAACGAGTTATGCTTTTTGGCATGATTTTTGCAGTGTTTTTAGTGGAGGTTAAATTAGAAGGTAAATCGTTGTGGTGTATAACAGTCAGTGATTTTATTTTTGGTGAAAAAGTGTTTCGTGGAACCGGTTAACTCAGATAGTTCCACGCTACTGGGAGAAATGTGTGCTAAGAAGCAATTCATCGATTAAGCAATACTGAAATCTGTATTTTTTCTTCAATGATGGGATATGATCTCAGATATTATTTCTCTTCGTATTCAATACACAGCACAATTCACTTCAAATTCAAAATGCAATTTATTACAAATAAGTGTACCCCTAGCTAAATCTGACCTCGACCTTATGTTGTTATTCAATAATTGTGTTCGCCCGAAACAAAACAAAATGTAATAATTGTTGATCGAGTGAGTGTAATATAATTGAATCTGTGTGCTTCACGCTTTGTGGGATAGTGTGCCAGGGTTACAAGTAGGTTTATCATGAGTTTCATTTCACAATTACAATCAAATGAAATAAAATGTTGTGTGCCCGCTTGTGAGAATCTGCAAATAAAACAAAATATACATGACTGCGAAGCCTTGAAATCAATACGTTAAATTTCCATCAAAAAATAATAGTAAAGAAACCGGTTCGGTATATTACGATTACAAACAATAACATCACTGCTCGATCGATTGGATGATGTTTTCGTGGCTAACTAATGAGAAAAAGTAACAATTTCTATTGTGCCGTCATATGATAATTGTATTTGTTATTTTTGTAAGCGAGGTAGTGTAAAATTGAGAAATGCAGTAGTGGAGAGAAGAGGAGATAATATTTTAAAAACACTAAGATGTATATAGATGGGGTTGTCTGTTGCATTAAATTTCGATCCATATTTTTTGTTTTACTGAAAAACTTTGTTTAGTTTGAGTGGGTTATAGTTGTAATCGTGATTGTTTGAATAGGTAAAACAGTAAAATGTATTGAAGGAGCTTTTCTCGCAATTCTTGGGATCTTTTTATGCAGATTTCGGTACTTCGTTGTGCTTTACGTAGATTCTTTAGAAAAGTCGGTTTTCATATGGTAGGTTTTCATTGTTTGTTTTTGTATCGAATAAACTCCCAAAGTAGAATATATTCACTGATTTTTACGAACGTTTCAGTTTATTCTTGATTTTTGAACATCTATTACATTTGACTGTTTCGTAAATGTTCGATCTGGTTTGTCTTTAACGGTTGCAAGGGTAACGTATTTTCATCTCGATCCGCGAGTGGAAGATGTTTTATTTTTCAACTGTATTAGATGAGGATTTATTGTTTATTCAGTTGAGACTTAAATATTTCGCTATTTGCCCATAAAACCACTTGTATTTACTTTTACTTTTGCGGCGACAGGCTGATTATCGAGCCAGTGCCGAATTAAAACTACGTCGCCATATCACTCGGTCTTGCTATCCTCCAGTCACCTCTAACACCTATTACGCGGGCATCCTCGTCGACAGCACACATCCAACGAGTGCCAGATTTATCCCGACGGCCTTTATCGGCATTCAGCCCTTTGTAGCCTACCGCCGTGTTTTATCTGCATGACTATATCTGCCAACTTGTATGCCTGGCACACTTCATGGTTCATGCTACCAAGGATTGACCGTAAATTTTACGCTCAAAAACACCAAAAGCTCGCCGAATTGCTTCTTTCAACTTCCATGCTTCATGACCATAGAAGGACACCGGGAGAAGCAGTGTTTTATAGAGTGCTAGTTTTGTACGGGTTTGCAGACTGCGGGAACTCAGCTGGTTACGCAATCCGTAGGAGGTCCTCTTTGAGGCCGCTATCCGCCTCTTTATCTTACGGCTAACCTTATTATCATTCGTCACCAATGTACCCAGGTAAAATAATTTGTCGATTTGTCGTCAAATGATTCCCTATTTATTACCACCGCTGCACCAACCTTCGATAGGCAGAGTTTATGACAAGCCAATTTTCGCAGCTTCCCTCTTGAGATGTCCAAAGGTCTCGTCCACCGCTTTACGGTTAATAACAATGATATCGATATCGTCCGCAAAATCTAGCATCATGTGAGACTTTGTCATGATGGTGCCGCTTCTCAGCACGCCAGCCGTCCGTATAGCACCTTCATATGCGATGTTGAACAATAAGTTTGACACCCCGTCAACCTGTTTCAAACCATCCAATGTCACGAAAGCGTTCGATATCTCACCGGTCACCCTGACGCCTGATATGGAACCATATGGAATTTTGTACGCGGTATTGGGAAGAGTTATGCCCCGATAGTCACTATAGCCCAGGTGGTAACTTTTTTTTGTATATCGGGCATATGAGACTTTCTAACCAGTCCAAGAGCAATTCTTCATCAGCCCACACTTTCAGCATGATCCGATAAACATCACGATATAGCTAATCATATGCGCAACTACGGGGGGCAAGGGGGGCTTCAGCCCCCTCTAGAAAGTGTTTAGCATTCCCTAGAATTTTCCAGAGAATGATTGTATTCAATATAAATACATTCCATACTACTTATCAGAGCATCAAAATCAACACAAATTGAGATGTCGTCATTCATTGGCTAAGAACTAGTTCTGCACCCAAGATCGTTTCTCAAGCCTAGCTCTCTTACTCATCTTACCAGTCAGACAAGAGCTGTAGTAACTCGTGCTGTATCATGAAGTTGTCGCCATTTTACTCGGTTTTGGGCTGTGTTTCACCAGTTCCTGCGCCCCTTACTTTCTGGTGCCGGTAGGGTTTGCTGAAGAGAAGTGATTTCACAGGGTTGTCGTCCGGCATCCTTACGACGTGACCGGCCCACCGCAACCTATTGTCTTTCGCCAGGTGCGCAATGGGGTTCTCTCCAAGCAGCGCTTTTAGCTAATGGTTCATGCGCTGTCGCCGTTATCCGTCGTCCGTTTGTACTCCACCATAGATAGTCCACAGCACCTTCCGTTCGAAAACACCAAGAAGACTTCCGTAGAGGACTACCGGTTATATCAGGGTTTTGTAGTTTTTTGTATTGAAGTAGTCATGTCCGATCAGCACTGTGATTGGTGCGTACGTATGTAATGTCTGTTTAGAACGGGCCGTCGATGAGAACGTGGTCAATTGTTTTACTGTACGTTGGTCGAGGAAAGAAGGGACTTTGGACTGCCAGCCCGTGGGAAGCTGCGAAGTTGGTGCATAGCTGGCCGTTGTCGTTCGTCACGGTGTACAGGCTGTGCGGGCTTTCCTTCCGTTCATGTCCCCAATGACGATCTTGATGTCTCTACGCGAGCAGCTGTCGTAAAGTTTCTCCAGCTGTGCGTAGAACGTTTCTTTTTCTGCATCAGGTCTTCCTTCGTGAGGGCAGTGCACATTGCGAATAGTGTAGTTGTAGAACCAGCCTTTTATTCTCAACAAACACAACCTGTCGCTGATTGCCTGCCACTTCATCACACGACTCTGCATCCAGCACTATAAAACCGCTACCAACCTCATTGGTTGTGCCACCGCTTTGGTGGTACTGTGCCTTGCGGTCACAAATCCACCGTACCTTCTCTCTTTTCAGGCAAAGCTCCTGGAGCGCAACGATGTCGAAGTGGCGGGATTCTAGCTGATCCAGCGGAATCCAGTCGACATCCGGAGTATTGAGCGATCTACTGTTACATGTACCGAGCCTCTAATTGTCGTCCTTATTTCGTCGGCTGGGTCATTGCCTATTGTTCCGGTTCGTTTTGAATTCTTGATTCTTCGTAGTATGTTTATTTTAGTATGCTGCCTTACTAGGGCTGCGATGCCTAGTCTCGCGACGGGGCTGCCGCCATAGGTGTAGCTGGCGAGACACCGCATTTCATAGTTTATCCGTTCGGTCCGGATCAGTCGCTGTTTGAGCCGCCCCTAGCCTGTGGGGTTCAGACAAGCTGCTCTCTAAGGAGAACAACTACCCCTTCCCTGTCAGCATACGACCAAGTTCCCACCGGTTCACCGGTTTTCCCTTGGTTGCTCAGGGCATTAGGGTAGGGTAGGGCATTATGCCTTGAACCACACTGGGGTCTATTTTATTCCAGCTAGTACGGGTGTGCTGTTAAAAAGCACTGCCCAGCCATTTACCAAACCTGGCTCTCCTCAATATCAAATCAGTGTTGCTGAAAGAGGTTGGCGTTGACGCTGTGTTTAAGATATTCAGTACATCTTCGGAGATTCTATCCCGAAGTGATTTTTTCTGCTGTTACGACACAATTTTAGGCGTTATTAAATAAGCATATTAAAACTCCTTTTTCCTTCTTTTTTAAATTACATACATGAAAACTAGCCCCCCCTAGAAATTTTCCTTAGTTGCGCCCATGCAGCTAATCATTTTTGACTTTGAAAAGCTCTTCGGAAATGCCGTTTGCTGTTTTGCAGTTCTTCAGTTGTTTAACTGCTTTCTTCACCTCGTTCATGGGTGGTGGATTCACAGCTTGGCCATCATTCTCAATATCAATCCTGCTTCTTTCGACACGTCTGTCTTCCTTGCCGTTCAACAGCACATTAAAACCTATTGGACTTATTGGTAAATAATCAAGATCCCCTCCCTGTCGTTGCACTTGACAAAGGCAAGCATGAAATCGGCGCCTATGGTTACAGCCGTAGCCAACATGTGACATCTAGCGCGGTTTTTCTCATCCGTCGCTCGCTGGTACTCTCCAACTTGCTAATCGATATGTTCACCAATCAGCATGCTGCAGGAGTGTCGCTGGAAAAATTCAATGTTGACCCGTTCATCAGACATTCAATCTGTTTGGAGTGAATAACTTTTTCTACAAACATCGTTGCGCCTTATGGTTTTCAGAGGAGTTTTTTCCAGGAAAATTTTCTACAAATATCATGTATCGATATATTTTTAGCAGTCAACTGGACATCTATGGAGAATAAGTTTTGGAAAACTTGATTTTCCCATATAAAATCGTATGGAAACTTTGAAAATCGCGCGCAAAAATATAGTTCCACCGATCGATCTGAAAATTTACACAGCTGTTGAAGGACCCTGTTTCTCGGGTATATCATCAGTCAGCATTAGATAAGCTCATGGTTATTCTTTTGAAGTAGAATACTTCTCTCAGGAAGTTCGGCTACATAGGGATGTGAAATGAAAATCTAAAACCGAAAAAAGTGAAAAATATGTCCAATTTCAAATGCCAATAAATCAGTTAGTATTCGATGGATTTCCTTCGTTCTTGCAGCAATAGATTGAAATTTTTTTTAAGATTCTTCACAAATGAATAAAATTGTAATTTTATTATTCAAACTATTGTACTATTAAAAAATAGTGAAGCCTTGACAAAACGAAAAATTCGACCTCTGATTGGTCGTTATATGATTGCTTCCCAAGTACGGTCGACAGAATCATATACCTTGCAATTTAAAATATGCTATTCGGCCTATATAAGAGCCTATTTCAGTCGAAGCTGCTCATAATAGTTCTAGACAGCGACAACAGCAGTCGTCCTCCCTTAGCAGAAGCAGTAGCAGTGCAGTGGATACCAGCGATAGCGGAAAGCGGCCAGAGCTGTGGCATAGCAATGAAGAGCGCACTAGTTGCAGCGGAATTCAGCATCGATAGCGGTTGATGCAGTGAGGCACTTTAGTGAAATGCAGTCTCTGTGCGATAGTGGACACTAGTAAATGCATTCAATGAAAAGTTGACTCATTTTGGCAACACGTGAGCCGTCTAGTTTTGTGTGTTATATCAGCTTTTCACTGTTTACTTCATCACAAGGAATACTTTGTTCGCACTGTCAGTGATAACGCAAAGATTTGATCGGCATCTTATCCGATACTAAATTGAACAACAAATTGTCTTTTTCAGGATGAAATAAAAACTTGATCAATATTTTTTAATGAGTTAATTTACATTTTTAAATTTGTAAAAGTTATAAATTTTACTTCATCTCCGTGTCTCAGAACGTACTGAATTATCTTTTCCATCAGTCCTGAGCACGACATCCGAAAAATTTTCGTTATCTCAAAATTTAAGAATTGTCAAGCCCCAACCAATTTAAAAATTGACAAGCAACTTACTGAATTGTTAAAAATGATCAATCCTTGTTGAAGCGCGAAATTCGATTGATCTGATTAGTCAACGTTTATTTACTAGAAAAAATGACTGAAATGCAAGCAGCCGGGTTATCTTACTTGTAAAAGTATTCTACTTCAACCTTGCGGTCGTGGCTTTGCACACAACCCTCCTGTTATTTCGTCTTTTTTTGTATTCTACATCAAACCGGCAAGCTTCCAAGCACATATACCTCTGTGTTGCTTAATTATACCACAGATAACAGATAACAAAAAAGACGTAACGGTTTTTTAGCATGTGGCAATACGCAGTATGGTGGCGCTAAGAACACTTTTTTTTGTTAGGGAATTAGAATTACGTTGTCCATTGATGTGAACTTTTATAATATATCCCAGTCAATTGCTATACGTTTATTTGTTTATATTTGTTTATTGTTTATTGTCCAGTAGCGTAAGATCTAAACCTTTTCAAATTTGCTACCTCCGATTTCATACAAGTAATGATATACGATATATATGATTTACGTGTCCCCTTGCAAAATACAATGACCACTATTGTTGAGTGATCAGGTACCTGCATCGACACGTTCCCAGTCAGGTAAAATATAGTTTATGAAGCCAATCACCTTTCCAGGATTCAAAGACCAAATCTCTTTGGGCTGTAAACAGCCACTGCCAAGGAACCTTGATCTGCGTTTAAATAATGCACCACAACTGCACAGCAGATGTTCCGATGTTTCGCTTTCCATATTACAAAGCGACAGATATCATCCTGAACCCGGCCAATGTTCTTTAAATGATGTCGCAAATGACGCGAAAATCTCTGCTTGAAACACTGCTGGCCAGTGTCCCATTGCCACTCAAACATTAATTACAGGGCCGGAGATTTCTGCACCAGGTTTTGTACCTATTTTTGAGCCATCTGTGAAAAATATCATTGAACCGGGACGGACATCAGGAACTCCGACTTCCCAGTCTGTACGCGACGTTTCGCATACCTTGTAGGGAATATCATGATTGTCCTGAGGTGCCATTCATACTCATCACTGGCCCTCGTTTGAAAAAGTTCAGTATAGTCAGGTGACCCACAAGATCACCTGACAAGATAGTTTTTGTTCTTTTGAGCCTCAAGGCACACTTTTCTGCTTTGAGTTGCACGTATTCGTACAATGGCAGCAGATGAAGAATTGCATCAAGAGCTTTTGATGGGGTGCTTTTCATTGCTCCTGTTATAACAATGCACGCAAGTCGTTGAATTTTATCTAGCTTCGTCCTAGCGGTGGACTCTTTGGTTTTTGGCCATCACACTAACGCAGCGTAGGTCAGTTTTGGACGTATAATAGATGCGAATATCCACATCACCATTTTCGGTCTCAAGCCCCACTTTCTCCCAACGGTTTTGGAGCACAACCATAATGCACTGACCGCCTTGTTGATTGCATAGTCAAGATGTGCATTCCAGTTTAGCTTGGCATCAAGGATAACTCCTAAGTATTTAACCTGTTCACTGAATGGAATTTATACTCCTCCAAGCTTGAAAGTTTTTAGATTGAATTTCCTCTTTCTAGTGAAAGGTACCATTACAGTTTTTGTCGGAATAATGCTGAGACCCTCCTTTATACACCAAGACTGGGTATACTTCAGTGCCTCCTGCATTCTTTCCGAAATTATGTTGTCGAGCTTTCCTCTTACCAAGATCATCTGCAAACCAAGATGTCATCTGCAAAGCCCACAACTTCGAAACCTTTTGCTTCTAAGCTTTTGAGAAGATCGTCCACCACCAAAGACCACACATGTGGCGGAAGATCACCTCCTTGCGGACATCCTTTCGTTGCCCTTACCGTAATAGACGAACCTCTCAACTCAGAAGTGATTTCTCTTTTTGCAAGCATGGTATGAATCCAGTTAACAATACTCGTTTGAATTTTTTTTTCCTCATTGCACTAGACATTGAAGAAAGAACACTTAGTGGTCAGTGATTCGATAAAATCGATAGTTTTACAGCTCTTATCGATATTATTGCAATAAGATAGAGTTGAGCAGGATCGCGCGAAATGACCTATGGTCGAATATCGACCATTTTTGATTTGAATGAAACTTTGCACACGTATTTGGCTTAGCAAACTGAGCATTTTTCACAGATGGAGAGATGTTTTACACCCATGAGTTACATTCTAAAAGGGCGTATGCCTTTTGGCATAGGTTTTATTCGAAGCATTGTAGCCCAGAAACCGTTGGTTGTATAGAAAAAACTGTCTGAGAATGAGTTGTAGGGAATTAAAAACGCACCATAAATAAATATACACTGTACAAAAAAAAATTTTTTTGACCAAAAAAAATTAAAAATAAACATTAAATTTCAATTTAAAAAAAAGAGTTGAATTTTTTTTTAAAGAAACTTGACGTTAATACTCAACTTTTTAAAAAAAAGTCCAGGATGGAGAAATGAAAAATAATTTTTTTATGGTAGATTAATTTTTTTATGGGTGGTCCCCGTGGTTCTGTGGTTAGCGATGTCGGTCGGCTAGCTCTCCCACACGGTTGTGATATCGGGTTCGATTCCCGATCAGGTCGAGGAACTTTTCGAGCAGGAAATTTTTTCGACTCAGCACTGGGGCACGGTGTATCGTTGTACTTATCCTACAACATACAAAATGTGCCGAAAACAATATCGATAACGAACTCTCTCAACTAATCTAGTTGATCGAGACCGCATTAGCCCCAGGCTAGCGTGCGATATTGTTTTTAATTTTTTTATGAAAATTCTAATTCAAACATTTTTCAAAATATTTGTATTCTGATGATTTCAAAAGATGCAGAGAGTCATTTTGAATCAAAAAGCTCTTGATGGTAAACATTCTAAAGGCATCGGTTTTCGAGTTATTTTAAATTTAAGCTCAATAAATTATTAATATTTCGGAAAATACACTTTTTTTAATATGTCCATGGTTCTCCAGCAAAAACCATACGTTCATTGGAATACTTGATCAAAAGTATACAATTCATTCTTTGACAACAAAACGATTAGATAAATAACTCAAGCGCTAAACCTTAGCCTATCTACACGTTCTCCCTTGCCGAATGTTTTATAAAAAATATGTTTGTCGTGCAACACTACCTACTTGTTTATTAATAATAACTGTTTGTAAAGTACGCAACCAATAACTACTGGGTTACCTATAATATCTGTTTTCGTTTATAAATACGATTGCACTAGATGTGTTAGTAACAGTTTGCATTTTGTGAAGATGAATAAAGTGAAAATGGAATACACCAAGCCCAAATGCTATAAACCCTTTCCTGATCATCGGTGCTCATCAAGCTTACGCAAATTAAACGAAAACGTTATTGCAAAATTGAAAATATTGAACAGTCAAGCTCATTTTAATACGTCTTTATCAATTTGTGATTCGTGTAGTTATTGGAATGATAGTCAAGTCACCATTCATCCCTTCGTTGTTTACTATTCAGAATCTGGAACACTTAAGAATATCAGCTTCATCATAATATCGGAAGTACTCCATCATGATACTGTTGCGGTTCAGGTGTTCATTGCCAAATTAATGAGTTTTTTGAGAACAACAATAGAGTTGGAAAAAGCGATATTAATGTCTGATGGAGCTGCCTCACAATTTAAAAATAGAAAAAACTTTGCAAGTCTTTGCAAGTTCGAAACAAAATATAACGTCGATGCAGAGTGGCATTTTTTGCGACTTCTCATGGTAAAGGCCCATGCGATGCAATTGGTGGCATATTAAAACGAATGGCAGGGAATTCAAGTTTAACTAAAGAACATGAACATCCCATTACAAGCGCAAAAGAATTGTATGAACAAGGAGTAACAGAATGGAGCAATATTTCCAAAAAATCTATAATAATAGCTGCCACACAAAAGTATTACTCTTTTGTTCCGATTTCAGAAAATAGAATACAAACGAAGCTGTTTTCAAAAAATGACGAATCATTTACTTATGATGTATATAAAATATAAGGTGAAACTAGTTCTGTAAAGTATCTATGTCATAAAAAAATTACGAATGTTTACTACCAAGAGCTTTTTGATTCAAAATGACTCTCCACATCTTTTAAAATCATCAGAATATAAATATTTTGAAAAATGTTTGAATTAGAATTTTCATAAAAAAATTAATCTACAATAAAAAAATTATTTTTCATTTCTCCATCCTGGACTTTTTTTTTAAAAGTTGCGTATTAACGTCAAGTTTCTTTAAAAAAAAATAAAAATAAAATTCAACTCTTTTTTTTTTAAATTGAAATTTAATGTTTATTTTTAATTTTTTTTTGTTAAAAATTTTTTTTGTACAGTGTATATTTTTTTATGGTGCATTTTTAATTCCCTACAACTCATTCTCAGACAGTTTTTCTATACAATCAACGGTTTCTGGGCCACAATGCTTCGAATAAAACCTATGCCAAAAGGCATACGCCCTTTTAGAATGTAACTCATGGGTGTAAAAAATCTCTCCACCTGTGAAAAATGCTCAGTTTGCTAAGCCAAATACGTGTGCAAAGTTTCATTCAAATCAAAAATGGTCGATTAAATTTTCGCGTATTTCCAGGCGATTTGAAATGATTTTGCTCGGTTGTCGTTTTTAATGTAGAAATTTTGAGCAGTCGTAATTTGTACATAATCGACAATTTTATTCAATCCCAGTTTATGTTTGCGATAAAGTTGTTTGTATGAAAAAAATATACACAAACCTTACAAAAACAGTGTTATATCGTTGCAACAACAACGACTCTATAATCTGTGAGAATTTTCATGCTTCTGGCAGCTTTGACTATAATATAGCGCTGCCATCACTGAAGTGGTTAAAGTCGTAAGTCGCAGAAAGATGTCGTTAGCATTCCAAACGAGTAAGAATTTGAAATCTTAAACGCGATTTTTGGAGTTTTTTGTTCTAGCTTGGATATCTGTTATCTGTGATGGTACCTAAGCATATATTTATGGAATTATTGTGGGTGCGTGATTTTGGGCGACAAGCGAATGACTTGAGGGACTACAACAACAAGAAATAATCCATATATGTACCAATAATATTGTTAAAGGTTGAGCGATAGGTCATATATACAAGCATTCAAGACGCTGACGAACAGGATGAAGATTACAGGCCCTCAATGGCTAGCTCGAGGAACACTTGATTAGAATAAATTTTAATAGTCCATACCAATAATGTTGGCAAAGGCTGAGCTGAGATCGGTCGAATAGAACTGTATCCACTAGATTCAATCACCTCATTTGCCACTTGGCATAATAAGAGCGACTTTCCACGTTGTCAGAACGAAAGCTGGTGAAAATGTTATCGTTATTTGCAATCATCAATTCAAATGGTACGTAAAATTGGAATGTAGTACCGAGACTTTGCTTTATCTAGGAATACCATCCGTCCTGATTTAGCAGGACATGTCCTGATTTTGAGACCTGTTTGGAGCGTCCTGATTTATTTTAAATAGTTCAGCATTTGTCCTGATTTTTTCTGAATGTTGCCGGATGTTTATAAATGTTGAAGATTGTTCAGTATTTTTACTTTGACTCTGGAACGAAACGGAGTCATTTCGAACGATTTTTGTTGCCAAATTTATTTCCTTATTGATAAAATACGTGAAGACTTCATATTGACATGAGCAGAGTTGTCAATACGAACTTTGCATTTTAGTATCCGCCGCGTAAAAAGCTGGATATCAGTTTTTATATATGTATCATTTGAAAAAGCCGTGTTCTCTGAGCAAAGCGTGATTTTGAAAATACATTCATCGTTTTCCTTCGATTTTTAAATGAAGAATGAAAAATTGCTCTAAATGTCTTAAATGACGTTACGGACACGAACGGTTTATGGGAGAACTGTCATTTAAGGTGTTTTGAGCAGTTTGTTATTCTTCATTTTCAGTGGTGGGCACCATTCCGCTAATTCGCTAATTCGCTAATTAGCGACGCTAAGTTTCAGTTAGCGATTTAGCGATTTCGCTAATTTTTGAGCTGGTTAGCGAAACTGTTAGCGTCGCTAAAATTTTGGCCTTTGAAACGCTAATCGCTAATTCGCTAAATTTTGTGGAGAAGCGACAATAGAAATATATAGAAAAACTGTGGATTGCTGATGGCGTACGTAAATTACTTCAAAAGATGAACATACTTTACTGCGAAAGTTACTTTTGTCAGTTTTTTTACACTAGAATGGAGTTCCAGTTATCGTACAAGCCACAGGAGCATTTTGAAGAACAAGCACAAGGTCCCCGATCAGAAAGACTAAACAAAAATGTAACAGAAGCTGTTAGTTTGTTATACAAGAAACCTTTCAGGCTGTGTTTCAAATTAGATCCCGTTAGGTGTTAAAATAACAGAAATTATAACAATAAATATTCTACTAATATCAAACCTATATCAAGTTTTGTTACTAACGTATCAGCTTTCTAACAAAATGAGATAGCATATGGAACAGTATAATAACAACCATTGTTATAAACTACAGGTTTTGATAGAGACGAAAAAAATGTGAGATTTGTCTCAAAACAACTTTGTTTCAGGATTTGTTTTTAAAACTCATTCAGATTATATTTTGATATCAAAAGCATATGGGAAAATACAAAATCGTATCAAATTATGTTATTTGTATCTCGTGTTGATAGAATTTTGTAATTTTCTTGTTATGCTCTTCTGATGGGGTCTAGATTGAATTTTTGGCTCACCAAGAACTTTGATAAATTGCAATGCGCTTGAAATTATGAGAACTTTGGTTCTACTTTTTCGATTCAGATAATAATTGAATTTTCATGAAAACATTCCTAAGAGTATCTATTTTCAATACAAGCTAAATAACTTTTGTTATTCTTGTTTTTACAAAATCAAATATGAATACCGTTTCGTGAACCTCTTACTGTAAATAGCTTTAAAAAGTAATTGTTTTCGTTTGTTTAACCAAAACAGATCAAAGTGGTCCAAATCTTACAAAACATGAGCGATAAATATAGTGATAAGTCTATTTACATATTAAAAAGTTAGCGATTAGCGATTAGCGAAAGTTCCGCTAATGTGGGTTTAGCGTTTAGCGTTCAGCGATTATCGAGCTAAATTTTCCGGTTAGCGACTTAGCGATTAGCGTCGCTAAATTTTCGGTTAGCGGTGCCCACCACTGTTCATTTTAAAATCGAAGGACAACGATAAACCTGTTTTTAAAATCACATTTTGCTCAGAAAATTGCGCTCTTTCAACTGATATAAAAAAAAAACAGAAAACCGTGTAAAACTTTAGGTCCCAATTTTAAACAGTTTACGTGTGCTGCATTCTTTAGGTATCTACTATAGCCTCTTTACAAATTTGTACCGGAAAAAGTTGTCCTGATTTTGAACCCCGACCAAATGGTAACCCTAGCTTTATCTTACTTGCAGAAAGCCTCTTTGAGCAGGACCTGAGCGAGCAGTTTAAAATTGATGCATCCACTAGAGGACTTCAAAAGGTTAATCTTCGCTGTGGTGCCGATTCAATGCGTATCGAACTGAAGACGGAGGAGGACTTTGATGGTGTGATGTACACGAGAGGCAGTTTTTATAAACAGACTGAGCCGTGTTTCGTAAAACCAAAACGAGCTGGTAAATCGTTGGAAATGAAGTTTAACTTGGATCAGTGTCAAACCATCAACGAGGGTGAGGTGTACTCCAATATTGTTGTCGTGCAGCATGACCCCGATTTAGTGACTCCTGGAGACGCTGCATTTGCTGTTGAGTGTGACTTCCGCAAACCACGTGGTGTGACTGTCAGTTCACAATTCCAGGCCAGAGATAGGTAAATTCGTCTCACCATGATTATTATCCTGATTTCAATACAGTCGCTTTTATTTTTGAACACAACAAAACAACAACACTACACAAAACATCGTGCTACTCTACAGCGACACACCCACATCGCGCATCACTTTGACAAGCCCCGACCCTTCGGCACCCACGCAAGATCACAACAACCAAAATTCGGTTTTCAGCGATACGGATACGGTTTCGTTCGTGCCGAGTCACTTCTCTAACCAAACCAAAGAACAGCAACACGTCAAGGGCTCGGTAGAAACCGTCGAAATTTCATCTAATAGAATCACCGATGAGTTGTGAATCTTTTTTGCTTTGAATGATAATTCATGGACTTAATTGGAAGTGGTTTGAATTTTCTGTTTTGTTTCAGGCTCTAATTTTCCTTTTTCCGTATGTTTCAGGCCTGTATTGCAGAAAGTTAACGCTACTCCTTCACATCCTTCTGAGAAATAATAAGTCATCTATAAAATCATTATTTCGTACTCTATCAAACGCTGCTGAACTGATTACTAATCCTATTTAATCTACGTATTTCATTTGCAGTAGTCTATTCCTAGTATGCTTCCGTAATACCTAACGGTATACTAATCAGAATTACCAGAGCATGCCAATGGTAGCCAATAGCATGTATAGTATTTTAGAAGTTAGAAGTTGTGGATATGGGCCCTACGTGTATGTCTGAGTAGAATTCGTCACTGTTATAAGTGAGATAATTATAGGTAGAATTTGATTAGAATAACAAATGTGTGAAATTTTGTGTTGGTATGAATGAGATGTTTGATCAAAGTTACCAACTGCTGAAAGCCAATGAATAAATCTGATACCATTATTCACCCACGTGTTTTAATTTATCGTTTAATATTGTTTATCAGGTAGGTAACGATATCTGTCTATGGATTAAATTGTTGTCTGCTTTTCATCACGTTCTATCATTACAGCGATTTAGTAACCACTGCACAATGGTCCAGAAACCAAATTTAGGGGGAAATTTGGGTCTAGAGCTCTATAGCAACATTTTAGAGAAAAACTTTCTTCTACAAAGTTGTTACATATGATAAAGCGCTCATTGAAAAATTATCAAAAATTATGGTGACCAACATTTTCGATGCAATCAAGTATCTAACTGTTTTATCTTTGTAGATAGAAGAAAAATTTGTTCTACAATGTTATAGCTCCATTAATTTTAAGTGCCTTTGTAAAAAAACGTTTTTCTCTATCTTTGAAAACAACCGATTTATATTGAAAAAATCACAAATAGATTGTGTGCAAAGCCACGACCACAAGGTTGAAGTAGAATACTTTTACACAGCTCTACTTACGGCTGTACATTAACCTACGGCCAGGCGAATCGGTTCGCGCCGCTTTCCGCGTTTAGCCTGGCAGAGGCCTAATGCGCACGGCCAACACAATAGAAAGGTGTTTTCACATTGAAAATTAGACACGGCTTTACTGGAGTAAGTGTTGGCAAATACATCTACCGCTAATACCGCCGCTATCGTACGAAAGCGCGTCGTTCATGTGAGGAATGATATCAACAACGAAAAATGACGCGCGTCTAAGCACACCCGAACTGTTTCGCCGTGCCGGTTCCATTTACTTCCTTATAACATCCGCCTCATGGAAGTATCGGCTGCACCTACCGCTGAGGCTGTTACCATACTGCTACTGGTACCTAAAACTATTACCTCTTCAAATTAAGTGTTTTATTTGTCCTCAAAAGAACAATTGTTCAATTCCATATCGGATATAATGCAATCGCATCTCTGTAATATTACCGACAGTTATATTCTTCTGAACAAAATGATCCGACTTTTCCATTAGAGGAAGTGCCGGCTGATGTACGGCAAAAATCTCGCCCGATCGCTCGCGTTGGCGTTCGTTCTCAGGCAGAGGCCTGAGACGTGGTGACCAACCACAAGGCAAGTGATTTGTTTAATTTGAAGGCAGCCACCGGCGCAACTCGGACGGTCCATCCAGCTCACCTTCCGACTAATGAGTGTAGCTAGTTTTTCCAGAAACATTTTTTTATAGCCGAAGGGTGCTACTAAATAGGCTACGCCTTTCTGTTCAGTTGTTCCATTCCCTAATGTTCTTCAGACAAATTATTCCACAATTCGCATATAATTTTTGTATCCAGCGAATAAACACCGATGGTGCTCTCACACACGCAACGGTTTTAACCCTTATCTTGTTGCGGTTTGTAACATAAAGCGATTTCGTTTGCTCGCTGTTGCGTGTTGCATCATGTTGCAACTTGGCAGCTGGGTGACGACGAAATTCTGTTCATGCTGATTGATTGAATCGACTTCATATTAGCTCTGCATAGTCGAACTAACTACTTTTGTGAATGCGTCTGGCGACACGCGCTGAGAAAAACCGCGCTGCTCCTGAGACATGGTGACCAACCACAGGGCTAGTGCTGCTGCTAAGGAAAGACGACTGCTGTTGTCGCTGTCTAGAACTATTATGAGCGGCTTGGGCTGAAACAGGCTCTTATATAGGCCAAATAGCATGTTTTCAATTGCAAGGTATATGATTCTGTCGACTGTGCTTGGGAAGCAATCATATAACGACCAATCAGAGGTCGAGTTTTTCGTTTTGACAAGGCTTGACTATTTTCAATAGTACAATTGTGTGAATAATAAAATTACAATAATCTTCTTTTGGGAAGAATCTTAGAAGATTTTCCAATCTATTGCTGCAAGAACGAAGGAAATCTATCGAATACTAACCGATTAATTAGCATTTGAAATTGGACATATTTTTCACTTTCTTCGGTTTCAGATTTTTATTTCACATCCCTATGTAGCCGAACTTCCTGAGAGAAGTATTCTACTTCAAAACAGCGACTGTATAATTTGTGAGAATTTTCATGCGTTTGGCAGCTTTCACTGTAATTGAGCGCTGCTCTCACTAAAGTGGTTAAAGACGCAAGTTGCAGAAAGTGTCGTTGGCATTCCGAACGAGTAAGAATTTGAAATCTTACACGCGATTTCTGGAGTTTTGAAGTAGAATACTTCTCTCAGGAAGTTCGGCTACATAGGGATGTGAAATGAAAATCTAAAATCGAAAAAAGTGAAAAATGTGTCCAATTTCAAATTGTACTATTGAAAATAGTCAAGCTTTGTCAAAACGAAACATTCGACCTCTGATTGGTCGTTATATGATTGCTTCCCAAGCACGGTCGACAGAATCATATACCTTGCAATTTAAAACATGCTACAGGCGAACTTCGATATAAGGAACCCTCGATATAAAGTACCTTCGATATAGCGTCACTCGATATAAGGTACATTTTACCTCGATATAAGGTACATATTTTTATTATGTTACAAATAACTCCGAAATTGGTATGGAAACTCCTATAAATAATATATTGGTTATCCTGTCAACGTCTCTGGTTACTATTGATCATTTGGGGAGTGTCCATAAAATACTCCACACTCAACGGAAGCTTGAAAACCCGTTCGAAAAACATGATATAGCGTGGTTTAACATGGATGGGAACGGAGGGGCTGATAGAATAAATTAACTTAAAGTTTAAAATTTTAAAAGACAAAATTTTATTAAAGCTCGAATTGCTAGAGATGTTTAAAAAAGTGCATTTTTTCATCAAAAACATTATGAAACTTATGAAAAAGTTGTAAATATGCTTAGGTGTCGTACAAAAATTACGTAACGCATGAAGGGGGGGGGGGGGGGTAGGGGGGCTGAGTTTGCATTAATTGTTGTTACGTAGGGGGGAGGAAGGGGGGTGGTAGAGACATTTACGTAACTGTGATGTTTGCTCGAAATTGAAAACTTCGTAGAGGGGTCAAGCTGATCAGTGTTACGTAATTTTAGAGGGAGGAGTCATGCCGAACGATACCTATCGCTACATAGGGGGGAGGGAGGGTGTCTGAAATCTAGATTTTTAGCGTTACGTAATTTGTGTACGACGCCTTAGGGTATGTTCGGCAGAATGGTGTATTTCTCAAATATGAAAAAATGTACACAATATAGTAGGCCTCTGAAATCACACCCAAAAAAGTTGATTGGTATTTTTTTAATTTTCAAACATTTTAAGAATGTTTCTATGAAAACACTTGTATGTGGTCAATATTCAAGGGATAGAACCAAAGCGTCTTCAGCAAAATTTTTTCTGCAAAAGATTACCTACAATTTTGTTAAAAACTTCACTTTGCTTTGATAAGTAATTAAAGAAAATAATTACATTTCACTTTTAGGCAGATTAATCAAAAATCTATTCGTATTAAAAGTTTCGCCTTAAGATAAACAGAAACTTTGTCGAATACACTATAGCATTTCAAAAGCATTTTTACGGTCAAAAGGTTCACGATCACGTTTTTCACGTTTAAAACCAGTGTACAAAGTGCAACTTTAGGCCACACTTATGTGTAAAAAAAAGTTAGTTCAAACGGTCATATTTAAATGCAATGAAGAAAATGCAGATTCCGAATTCCTGAAGGACGAGGAAATTATTGAAAAAGTTGTCAACCCGTAAGCAGATATTCTTGGTTTTTATTCATCGGACCAAAAAATACATAACAACGAGAAGGAAAAAAGCAGTTTTAATAAAAAGTCTGTATGAATGTAAATAAATGTTTTTTTTTCTGGATGACATACGTTTTGGAAACAAACTATCACACGCGGCTAAAGGTCTCCTAGAAAGCCAAAATAAACTATGTGTTTCAAATTGTACTTGAAATAAGTTGGTTCACACTTATAGTTGGATTCTATTTCCAAAATGAACTATACGTAGACAAATGACAACAAAATGAAGTATTTGAAGCCCTATTGTTAAAAATGTTTCTTGATTCGATATAAAGTACAACTTGAAAATCGAAATGTACCTTATATCGAAGTTTGCCTGTATTGGGCCTATATAAGAGCCTGTTTCAGCCGAAGCCGCTCATAATAGTTCTAGACAGCGACAACAGTGCAGTGGATACCAGCGATGGCGGAAAGCGGATGGATAGCAATGGATAGCGAGCGGATTCCAGCAACGATAGCAGCTGGGCCAGCTGATGCAGGGACAGTGGATACCAATGGCAGCGTATAGCGGCCACAACTGTGGCATGGCTATGGATAGCGAACTAGTTGCAGCGGATCTCAGCATCGATAGTGGCTGATGCAGTGAGGCACTTTAGTGAAATGCAGTCTCTGTGCGATAGTGGGAACTAGTAAATGCATTCAATGAAAAGTTGACTCATTTTGACAACACATGAGCCGTCTAGTTTTGAGTGTTAAATCAGCTTTTCATTGTTTATTTTATCACAAGGAATACTTTAGTCGCACTGTCAGTGATAACGCAAAGATGTGATCGGCATCTTATCCGATACTAAAATGAACAACAAATTGTCCTTTTCAGGATGAAATAAAAACTTGATTGAAGAGTTAATATTTTCTAATGAGTTAATTCACATTTTTAAATTTGTAAAAGTAATAAATTTTACTTCATCTCCGTGTCTCAAAACGTACTGAATTATGTTTTCCTTCAGTCATGAGCACGACATCCGAAAAAATTTCATCTCAAAATTTAAAAATGGTCAAGCGGTCAAGCCCCAACCATGACAAGCAACTTACTATATTATTAAAAATGGTCAATCCTTGTTGAAGCGCAAAATTCGATTGATCTGATTAGTCAAAATTTATTTACTAAAAAAATGACTGACACGCAGGCAGCCGGGTTATCTTTCTTGTAAAAGTATTCTACTTCAACCTTGCGGTCGTGACTTTGCACACAACCCTGCTGTGATTTTTCATTCTAGCTTGGATGTATGTTATCTGTGGTAGGGGAACAACGGGCAAGACGGTCACCCTAAGGAAATCATTCATTATTCCGCTTAAAACACAACATTGCAACCAACGATATTCATAACATTCGACATTGACTAGTGCTTCTCATAAAATAATGCAAACCTTTCCTTTTTAAAGTGATTTTATATTAGTTTTCAATAAAATAAAAACAGTCTCGAAAAAACACTATTTCACAACGTGCATATGAAACGGACCGGCTGTGCTGGTAATACAGACCTATGAAAGACTATAGCAAATTTCTTTTCTATACGGGACGACGCGCTGCGCAAAAAAGCACGTGTTCAAAGCTTACCGTCCGCTGCGCAGATGGAATCATTCACATCATTTACTTGTAGCATATTTACAGGTTTTAACAACGTTTCTAATGATGATTTTTATTTCAAATGAGATTTAATGACTTTAAGTCTCATCTCACGTACTAAGAATGCTGAAAGAAACAACATTAAATGGTGCTATCGTCGTTTTCTCAGACTGCCCATTTTGCGAACACAACGACAGACCGTCTTGCCCAAGAGGTAAAAAATTTTTTGGATCGATGTGATTTCCGAAAAAATCATATTTTCACTAAACTATCTTCACCCACATGTTTCAAATAGGCTCAATTATTCCAATGTCATTGAAAACTATATTTTTCTGAAGTTTTACCGCAGCAGAAGCTTAAATTCGGCACGGCAGAAACAACATCACATTGCTTTGCTGTTGAGGGTGAGCTTATTTTTTATTATTTCTTAAATAACTAACTAATGTATCAATCTACATAATATCTCGAAACTCCCAGAATGCGGTTGACATGTAACTGGCATAAATGATTTGTGGTAATTTCAATGGTTTATATAGAAATGAGCAACGGACCATCATACCCGCCCTGTCCGTGTTGCCCGTTATTCCCCTAGAAGAAATATGGTTCTGGAACGTGAGAACGTTCGGGTGTTCAGTAGATGGTTCATCGTTTTCACTTGCTAGAGCAGAGGCATTTCATGGAAAATAAATATCAATAAATATTTTTTTTTAGGATGTCCTTTCCGATTTTGCTGAAACTTTGCACAGTTGTTCCCAGTTGATAAAGAGGTCATTCTACACTATCAGTTCTCCATGTAGACTCACGACTGCTGTTTCAGAATGGCCTATCCAAAAATGTGAATGAATAATGAAATATTTTGTATCAGAAAAACGACTTGTTTGATTGAAAGTTGTAAGTTGTAGGTAATAAAACTGCGATTCTGAAAAAAATATTTACACCGTAAAAACATTTTTTTTCTGGGCCAAACATTCCAAAGTGTCACAAAATCTCAAAAATCAATCTCAAAAAGTACCTTTTTTAAAAATCTAATTTTTTACGCATTGAAGACGACAATATGTACTACTATCTGTCAAAATTTGGTGATGGTAAAATGAAAAACAAAAAAGTTATGAACGTTTGACTATTTTATCATTTTGTGCAGCAGGGAAAGCGATAAATAAGCGAACTGGAAATATGATACAGATTTGCAAAAATATACCGCATCCCGACGGGACTTGAACCCGCAATCTCCCAACTTGAACCCGCAAATCCGCAATCCCGGAGATTGTGGGTCCAAGTCCCGTCGGGATGCGGTATATTTTCCAAATCTGTATCATATTTCCAGTTCGCTTATTTTTCACTTTCCCTACTGTACACATTGTCTGCTTAATGAACTTTAACTTATTACTAGGAAAGT
This sequence comes from Wyeomyia smithii, assembly GCF_029784165.1. Taxonomy (NCBI): domain Eukaryota; kingdom Metazoa; phylum Arthropoda; class Insecta; order Diptera; family Culicidae; genus Wyeomyia; species Wyeomyia smithii. Next base: position 174,325,366 of record NC_073696.1, on the reverse strand, counting down.
AATAAAAAATATTTTCTTCGTGTAACAAATCTATCACTTTACAAGTAATAAAATTCTTCTCCTGTTGAGTAACAACCCTTACTGTCATATAATTTGCACATGTTGCAAGATCACGAGTATCTAATAATAACCGTTACAACTACTTGCAAAACTTTCACTCACTACTTGAAAAGGTAAATGAAAAATTATCCTCATCTCCAGTCGATTTACAACACACACACTGTCGTGACTTAAATGAATTAGATCGCTGCATCAATACAAACACGGCAGATGATGTCTCGCTTACACATGCAACGCGGCTCTTGCTTGTATGTTTTCCTACAAAAATGCATACAAGCGCGTAACTTTATTACTTTTTGGTTATTGGCATCTTAACAGTAGCAACAACTATGCATAAAACAGTTTTGAAGTGAATAAATAAGTGGTTAAGTGAAATAACTGTTAGTGTTAAGGTGCAGCAAACAACATGAATAACACCACGTACAAAATTAAATGTATTCGACCTTAAAAAAAAAAATAAATAAATAAAAAGTATTCGAAGCAGCTGCGCAAACTATCGGATAATAATATCCAAAACTTAAAAGCGATAAAATATTCCATGTCATCGCAACTAACTAACGAGTTTAGTATTTGTACGTCATGTCGTCTGCATGTAGAGAAACTAGCTCTCTCTACGTGTCTTATTTTTAAAACCGTCTGATAGCGGGAACCGTCGCTGAGTTACGCATATTAGATTTCAATAGGACCAGTATCAAAATGATTGATTATGTTACAAAAACAGCGCGTTGGATTTGTATCATGCTCTTGGCGATAATTTATAACAATAACACAAAAAACACAAAAAAAATTTCTGAGTGAAAATGAAAAAATATTCAAACGTCCATATTTTACCATAACTAAATTTTGACAGATAGTAATAAATATTGTCGTCTTCAATGTGTAAAAAAATTAGATTTTTTTTGCGATATTTTAGATTTTGTGACAATTTGGAATATTTGGCCCAGAAAAAAAAATTTACACTGTATATATTTTTTTTAGAATCACAATTTTATTATCTACAACTTTGCTGAAGACACCATTTCAATCAAACAAGTCGTTTTTCTGATACAAAATATTTCATTCATCATTTTTGGATAGGCCCTTTTGAAACAGCAGTCGTGAGTCTGCATTAAGAAGTGATAGTATAGAATGACCTTTTTATCAACTGGAAACAACTATGCAAAGTTTCAGCGAAATCGAAAATGGTCAGAAACGATTTGCGAAGTAGCGTGGACTTGCACAGCAGTCACCGAGAAGTGAGGCGCAACAGGACCAACGAGCCACTATACCTTAAGAAAAAAGGGTCGTTACATGCTGCGAAAAAGGCTCTAGAGAGGTATCATTCGAAATATTAGGATGGGCAGTTACGAAATCCGTTGCAATCCGCTTGAGCTATAACTGTTCTGAAACTACCGGCAGTGGTGGGCACCGCTAATCGAAAATTTAGCGACGCTAATCGCTAAGCCGCTAACCGGAAAATTTAGCTCGATAATCGCTAAACGCTAAACCCACATTAGCGGAACTTTCGCTAATCGCTAACTTTTTAATATGTAAATAGTCATATCGCTATATTTATTGCTCGTGTTTTGTAAGATTTGGACCACTTTGATCTTTATTGGTTAAACAAACGAAAGCAATTACTTTTTAAAGCTAAGTATTTACAATAAGAGGTTCACGAAACGGTATTCATATTTGATTTTGTAAAAACAAGAATAACAAAAGTTATTTAGCTTGCATTGAAAATAGATACTCTTAGGAATGTTTTCATAAAAATTCAATTAGGCCGTTACAAATTTTATTTTCATTTTATGTAAACCCGCCCCTCCCCCCCTTCAAAAATCTTGAATATTGGAAGGGGAAGAAAAAATAGCTCAAACCGTTTTGTTCATTTTATTGGTTTTCCGACAGCATAAATGCTTTATTAAGCAACAAACAAGTCCAGTGACAGCGAGAGTGTCGTCAAAAGGCAAGCGAAATAAATAATAATAATAATAAAGTGTTATTTTTCAACATTTATTTGAGTGCAAGTTACAAACATCATAACTTGCACACAAACTTTGATCAAAGATATTTCTTTTTTTTCGTCTCGGTGTTATTCATTTTTTGCCACCCCCTTTGCTAACTTTGATAACCTTGGACATAAAAAGAATTCGAAATTTGTATCGGCCTTATTATCTGAATTGAAAAAGTAGAACCAAAGTTGTCATAATTTCAAGCGCATTGCAATTTACCAAAGTTCTTGGTGTGCCGAAAATTTAATCTAGACCTGGTGCTTGTTCTTTAAAATGCTCCTGTGGCTTGTACGATAACTGGAACTCCATTCTAGGGTAAAAAAAACTGACAAAAGTAACTTTCGCAGTAAAGTAAGTTCATCTTTCGAATCAATTTACGTACGCCATTCACAGTTTTTCTAAATATTTCTATTGTCACTTCACTACAAAATTTAGCGAATTAGCGATTAGCGTTTCGAAGGCCAAAATTTTAGCGACGCTAACAATTTCGCTAATCAGCTCAAAAATTAGCGAAATCGCTAAATCGCTAACTGAATTTTAGCGTCGCTAATTAGCGAATTAGCGGAATGGTGCCCACCACTGACTACCGGTGCTTGTACTAGACCTGAATACCATCATGCACAGCGCTTTTGTAGTGAGAAGATATGAGCAACAAACCGGGCGTGGTAACATTTGGTTGCAAATGACAAGCGACTAGCAGCTGAAGTTAACTCATTCCCAGCAGAGGATGCAGTTAACGCTTCGACTGTACTACGACGCTTAGAAGATAATGACTTCGACGGTTAAAGATTTGAGCTTAGAAATGGGAGAGCGCAGCTAAAAAGTTCTCGGCAGTTTGTGGTGGCCTACCGAAGACGTAGGTATTCGTTATTAATTATTATAGTCATGTGAACGACAGGTGTTATAACACGTTATTCGACCTTTTCGGGTTGCTGGTCACGTACATAATCCACGGCGAGGTTTAAATACAAAAGATATGGCTATGCGAAAAAGGCTGGGGCCAGGGAAATGAGTTATGGCATTTGACTTATTGAGGAAGTAGACTGAAAACCATGTTCGAATATACATCATTGGCCTAACTTCCTTTGGGTTGCTACGCTCTATTCAACTGCACATATTCGTGGACACAGGTAAAGAGATTTATTGTACTGCTGGATATTATCGAATAGCCTTAGGGCTCACCTAGCATCTTTCGTCAGTGATAAACAATTCAACACTATTATTCAAGGAATTTATTAAATTAATAAAAGAATATTCTGGTTGGATTCCAGTCCATTGCTAACATGGTTCTGAAAAGACGCTCGTAGATATCGGAAACGCTTACAGAAACCAGCAACAACTAAAAATTTAAAGAAACAAACACTGGACATATTGGTATTGCAATTATAACTGTTTTTATTTGAAATTTGTAGTTTTTTTAGTAATTAAGTTCAATAGCAGTTTTATAGCACTACTTTTTTTTTATTTTACATATATATTAAACTACGCTCTCTAATTGAATATCAACAGTTTTAATGTACATTTCTCTGCATTGGTATAGTTTAACTTTTTTTCGCGTATTAAATTGCCAAACCTCTTTTGCACATGCAAAAATTTTTAGTCTGACAAAGCGATCTCTTTTTGGTTAATAATTTACAGATATGAAGTACTTATTACTGGTTATCGAAAAATGGATGAAAGTTGCGAAAAGCGCTACTAAGATATCCTTTTATTATACATCTTTTCCTGCTTGTAGCGTGTTTGCTTGCACATTCGTAGTTGTAATGCTGTTACTGTCGCATCACAAAGCATAATTTACTATATTAATGTGTAACTTTATTGGTTTTGCTTATTGCTACCTCATATAGATTTGATTTAAATAAACGTACCGAAATAAGTTTGGTTTCGTCCGATGTCGATAAAAGATAAATAAACCCTCTGCAGAGGAGTAAACTATTTCTTCATTAGTTTTTTATCCACTCTTGCTCACTATTTTTAATAGCCGTGTTAGAAGAAAACTGTCAGAAAGATTTGCAATGGTAGGTAGATGTTCTGCTGATGCCGAAAGCCAAATAGTCTCTTCATTTGAACGCTTTTGGTTTTTGTACTTTTTACAATTATATCAAGTTATACAGCATATCCTATTCCAAGCAGTAAAAAATCGAAAAAATGCCCCTTGCTCTCCACAATAGCGCGAATCGATCAGACCAAAAACAAACGTTTAGTAGCAGTTCAATCACAACTCTTGACATTCATCACGTGTCGATTTATTTCTTTATTCAAAATATTAGATTCGTTTTGTTGCTCAGTGTGTATATTGATAAGGCCTTCTATGTGCTTTTTGCAACAAATTTAGTTTTTTATTATCATTTTCTTCTTGCCTACGCTAAATTACAAAATATGGCGAAAAGAGTATGATACATGAACTGAAAAGAATTTAGTTTTGAGTGTTGTTTTGTTAAAAATACAATCGTGAGGATGTTTCACTACTGCACAGTTTTCCAAAGTTGACAAGGATAAAGCAAAGAACGGAAATGAACAAGATGTACAATTGAAAAATACGGAAAAGTCTCTTCCGAAAAATTCTGTACAATTATTCACTAACCAAACCAATTTCTCTTTGGACATTTGCTGTTAGTGTATCACGAATGGTTGTCTGTTTTTCGTTTAGCATGTCTTGGACGGGGGAATCATTGCCACTGTGGTCAATAGGGGATTCCGCTAATGGATCCTCATTTTCGCCCTCAATGTCCTGTTCAGCTGGTGTTGCATCATCAGCAGGATAAGGATCTTCATTTTCGATTTCCTTGTCTACCTGATCAGTCTTTTCAATAGCTTTATCGTCTTCTGCCGCGTTATTAGGTTCCTCTTCGGATTCTGCAGAAGGTTCTTTTTCTTCTTCAATGCTTTCGTTGCTGTCTAATTTCGCTTGACTCAATTTACTAGGGGATTTGAGTAGTCGAAGATCCGTTGCGCGTAGTGACTCGGAGTTTCCAATACCATCTCCAGTAGGCCGCAGAACAAGATAGAGCAGAATGTCCGATAGGGAAATGATTCCTATAACTTTCTCATTCTCGTCCACTACCACTAATCGATGGACTTCGGCTCGAACAATTCTTTCCATAACCGTGTACAATGTTTCGTCTAGTTTGCAGTTTTGTACCCCTTCAAACCATGCATTCCGATGTTCGTTTGCTGTTTTCAATGAAACGTCCAAATCGTTGTACGTTTTTTCAGCTGCTAGATTCTGAAAGAAAACATAATTGAATTATTGATGAACAATCCCGCCACATGTGGCATCTAGCTTACAATAACATCAAATTTGGCGTATATATCTTTTAGACGTCCCTCGGCATCGACTATCGGCAGAGCAGATACTCGTCGGTCTACAAACTTGTACAGCGCCGTAATGATGGTGGTGTCTTCTGTTGCGATTTCTATTTTATCGTAACTACCAATACGAATTTCGCGAAGTGTCTTCTGCATGTATGATGGTTTCGGAAGTTCATTAATCTATAAGGACAAGTGAAAAGTGATATTAAACAATTTGGTGTTGACTGCCAAACGAAAACAATTGTTATTTGTTTTATTGCTTTCAGTAATAAGCGTTTCCTTGAGACCGATCAACATTTATCTACATCTGATTTATTCCGAAGTATGGATCAGAATATATCCGAGAAAAAATGGACTGAACCACAATCCACAAATCTCCTAACTAACGTGGAGAACTGGCAGCGCAGGTCACGTTGCAATTGCAACACAAGTGAATATATTTAATTTTTAAAGTAAATTTTGAAATGTGTTTCAGTACTCGTATAAAACATAATGAAGTATTCAAAAAAAAGTGAACAAATTAACAAGACAATTATCAATATAATTACAACAATATTTGGATTTTGTCATGGTTCTAACAATATAAATAACCTTACTATTGCATAGTTTACTTACGTATAAGAACAGGAATCTAAGTATTCGTTTGTGAGTTAAAATATACAACACGTTGCCCGTGAGCGGATCAATCACTGGCAACCTGTGGATTCGGTTGTGAATAAGCGTTTTAATAGCATCGTACAACGACGCGTCCGGTCCAATACTAACTAAGTTTTTAACTTCTTCCTGAAGAACACCTGTAAGTATGAACAATTCGTTACTAAAAAGTTGTAAAATTCGTTACCTAACTAAACTTACTTCTCCACGTTTCCAATTTATGTTCCTCCAATTCGTCCATCGAAGAGTTGGGCGATTTGTAGTACATTTTAAGAATTTTGATGAAATCGGTGATTGTCAGCATGCCGACAAACTCCTGTCTCTTCGAGTCCCACAACGGCGCTGCCCTGACGCCATTGTAGACAAGCGCATAAAATGCTTTCTTCACGAGAAGCTGAGTATCAAAGACGACTAGCTTGGCCGAAGTTGGCACCAAATCATAGCACTTGTGGAATCGGAAGAACTTTACGAAGATCTGCGACTCGTCTTCTTCTATTGGTGATAACAAAATAAGAAAATTTGGCTTAGTTACAAGATAGTTCAGTATTGATATATTTGACAGCTTGTTTTTTCATGATTTTTGCACCAACGAATAATATTTTCTGCTACCTTTCTTGAGTAAATTGGCCAGTATATGTTTCCAAGCGCTGGAGATAGCTTCGAACTCTCGGATGCTTTCGAGCGGATAGGTTTCCGTGTTAAAAAAATCGTGGTCACCCGCACCGAGGACCAACCGGCCGGCATAGTTGGAGTAAAAATGCAACGTTGGCCATGGCTGTTGGGCATTCCGCTGGCGGCCCGATAAGCCATAGCGAGGTCTACTTTTGCGATTACTTATTTTCTCAAAGTGCGGATTAACATAACACACTGCATTGGAGAAAGCGGTAATAAATACATGAAGACAAAAACATGTTTGCGTATATTTTCCAAATTTGGTAATTACTAACAATGTTAAACGGTGAATTAACTTTTCAAATTAATTATTTTGAATGTTGTTCTATTTCGTTATTATCAGTAACAACACTAATAGATTACTAGTAAACAGAACTTCAAGCCGCGGAAAGCAAATGTGGGCCATACAAGAGGTTGGCCAAAACCGAAGAACGTGAATTCCGGGCGGCAGACCTGACCGCGGACACTTTCATGCAACACATTTGCTAGGGGCTGTTAAATAATTATGTAAGCATATTTTTCCACTTTTTCAACCCTCCCTCTCTCCCTTGTAATACATCGTAAGATTTTTTGATACCCCCCTCCCCCCTATTAAGATCTTACTGCCAGCATATATAGGTTTTTATTTGAGTACGCAGTACTTCGTTCCCTCTTCTGTCCTTTATTCAAGTAATTCCGTAATTTCCTTTTCATGAATTTTACCGTCTCCGCTTTCATGAACATGGTTATTTGAACAACAATGTAATAAACAATGTTTTTCTTACGTGAGAGAATCAATTCACCACCCTCCCTCCCTTGTAAGATAGCGTAAGAAAATTGCACACCCCCGGAACAGGGCATCGGTTTCGTGCTACTAGGGAACCCATGACCGTTAATGCGTATTGAGGATCAAGGGCAGATTCTTCAAATACAGCCTTATTAACGTGTTCGCACCAAAAAACGATAAAACCGACGACGTGAAGCAGGGGTTTTACGAGCTTATTGAGAGACGTAGGGAGAGTACCCACAACACGACATAAAGGTCGTCATCGGAGGTATGAACGCACAAGTCGGCCGGGAGGAATTCATTTACCCTGTTAATGGTAAGGAAAGCCTTCACCACCAACGGCAACGACTTGAGATTGCACGTCGGAACATTCGGAAGCACACCTGGAGACAGCCCAATGGAGAAACCTGCTCCCAGATCGACCACATGCTGATCGAACGCCGCCACTTTTCAGACGTCGTCGAGGTCTTTTCGAAAGTCAAACGTCGATTCACTGCGTCACTATCTCGTGGTAGGAAAGATTCGCGCGTGGTTGGAGGAAGATACGTCTAAACATCCAGTGGTTATCAGTATACGAGGTTACTGCAGGATACATTTGAACTACGCGTAGTGGTTTGACGCTGAGTGTCTAAAAGTATCGGAAGAAAAGAATCGGGATTACGCTAGCCCATTAAAAGCAGCAAATCGTGTGACGCTTAACCGCTGTAAGAAACGTGAACACTACGATCGTGTCCAAGCTGGGGCAGAGAACTGCTTCACCAGGCTCGACATGAGGAGCTTCTACAGAGCGATTAACGAAATCTGGAACTGGACCGAGCCAGTTCCTGCCATGCGTAATGACAGGGATGGGAAGCTGATTACCGATAAGTCGCAGATGACCAGGTGTTGGAAATAACACATACAAGTGATGTTGAACGGTGAGGAAGGTAGAGAGTTGTCGAGGGAAACAGGGGAGAAATTGAGGAAGCTACACAAGCTGTTGATTCGTCAGCCTTGGATGAGATGAAAGAACATTGGAGACAGCGACCGAACCACAAAGCCGTCAAGAAGAGCGGCTTACCGGTCGAACTTTTCAAAGTTGAGAGCGAGCGGCTGTACAGTGTAACTCCTCGGATTATTCTGAGGAGATACTACCTACAAACTGGTTGAAATGATTCTCATACCCGATCTATAAGAAAGTACATACAGGGTGTTCAATAAGTTCGAATACAACCTTTCACTGTTGTGTAGGTGCGCAACACAGAAGGCACATTCTGTGTATTAGTATTGGAATCAGCTTTAGACTCATATATAGGCTAGCCGACGCCCATAGTGACGACATGCTGACATTTCTTGTTTGTTCCCCGCGTACCGCGACGTCGTAATAAAGTTGTTTGCGGCACGCATTTTAAAAGTTCGTGTTTTCTGATGAGAAACTCTTTGTCGCACAATGTCCAAAAATTAACAGCTGTGGGCGCCGATGTCGGTCAGCATCACAGTCCCACATCCCACGGTTGCAGGCATGCTTGTCATTCTCCTCAGTATGTGAAAGGAGAAGAGAAAATTCACCGCTCACTTCCCTTCCAGTATGTGCCTGCGTGTAGCAAATGCTTCCACCACACTGTTTCTTTCTCCACTTGAAAGTGTCTCAACCAGTTATATGAAGAAAAAAAAGTGTCTCAACCAGCTTACAGAGAGACAAACACACTTCCAGCTCACCCCACATCTGATAGAAACAAGAGGGGTGAATCACTCTACAGAGAAAACGCGGAAATACACAACAGTGTCCACTGGCGAGTAGTCCGGAAGGTGAAAAAAAAACTACCGGGCAAAAATGTAGTCCTCGTGTAGCTACACTGCGAAAACGAATTCCACCAGAGTAAATTCGACCGGCACGAGCAACGCAGTCTATTTTTTTTTTCTCCCAATCTCTTTTCCTCTTCTGCCATGCTAAAGAAACGAACTGTGAAACGCACCGCAGATAGCCATGCAGTGTAATTGTGCGTGATGTCCACACGTGTGAGAAAGTACACCATAGTTCATTGTCTCGCAAGAGAGAGATTTCAGATTTCACCGCAGTGCGTTCAGGTAGCTCAACAAAAATAAGTCGTTTGTCGCTCTCTTCTAGCATGGGCGTTGATTTGCTCTTTAGTGTGACGGCAGTTATTCCCGCAGTGCAAGATGTTCTCCTGCACTCTAGAGGTTTTCTGAGGAGAAAAGACAAGCATGGTTGCAGGGTGCTGCGTTGGTGATGGTTTGGGGGTCGTATCCAGGCGTGGGAAGCTCCTGCTGGTGTTTATCAAGAAAAAACGTGAAAATCAACGACGCGTACTCTAAGGCAGATGTTCTGGAGAAGGTTGAGACCCCGGCACTTCGGAAAGAATCACTACGTCTTTTAACAGGACGGTGCACCGGTCCGCACGACGAACATCGTCCAAGTGTGGTGTCGGAAAAATTTGACTGATTTTCTCAATTAAACTTTGTGACCTCCCTGACTCTAATCTTTTGGACTTTCACATGCTGACCAAGCCGAGCGAACATGAAGTGGAGACTATGGACCAACTTATAAAGCTTGCTTCCAAGATCTGGGACGAGATGCCGATGGACCAGGTGCGTGCCGCGTGCGATTTTTTTTTGAAAAAACGTCTCAAGCTCGTCATACAGTGAGGCCGTTACAGGAGGTATTTTATATGAGTTAGAAAATTTCCAATATAATATTCCAAATATGAAACATTGCGAAAACTGATGCATGTAGAAAGTGGGCTGCTATTAGCCTCATGATTTGGAACTACCACTAGAACCAATTCACATCGTCGGAATGCGACTGTTCTTGAAGTATATAAAAAAAACAACCTTTTTCTCCACCCATGGTACATACTTAGTTTGTTAATCCAAATACATATATGCCAAGTTTTATTCAAATGTCGAAAATGTTCGATTAGAATTTTGCGTTTTTTCAGACCATGCACAATATGTGTGTTAGTGTTATGATTTCATGCAATCTTGCAATGCTTGAAATCGAAATTAAGTGCAAAATACCATTTATCTTTAAAATACTTAATTATTTTTTTCAAATTAATTTGAAATTCGCGGTACTAAACTACCAACTCATTAGGAAAGTTCCCAAACGATTTTCCTTAGTTCCCCGTATGGAAGCTTCTATTTTTTCGACCTAGTGAAGTGTTGCTCGAAAAAAACGAGTAACGTGAAGTTGAACTGTAAAACTGACTTCAGCAGTATTTTTGAGAAGAAATAATTGTACAGTAGGTAGACATAAGAAAAATAGCAGATGATATATCATACGTTGAATTTATCCTCGCTAATTACTGGTACAAAAATGAATGTACTTGACATATTATCTAGTCAAGTATATATTAGTCAAAATTTAATACTGTGCGATTTGTAACAAATTTATGCTCTACTAGCTGACCCGGCAAACTTCGTCCCGCCTATTTTTGTGTTTAATTTAATAATTTTCAACATTCCAAATCCATTGATTTCTTGCGATCGCTTGAAATAATTGGTTTTATCGGACCGACAACACCCTCGTCTTTTGTCTTTAGTACATCACCTATATTCCGGAAATACTCATTTTGGGTGGTATTCAGTTATTTTCGTTGTTTTTCAGAAACTGAAAGTGGTCATCTTCGAATTCAAGATGGTGTCCAGGGTCAATGCTTGGCTTCTATACATTATTTCGACTACGGACATATTCATATGTAGTAGTATTCGGTTGTTTCCCAGAAGTTGCCATCTTACAATTCAAAATGGTGTCCGAGGTCAATTGTTAGCTTCATGCATTCTTCTGGTTAAAGAAACACCCATAATAGGTGTTATATAGTCATTTTCGGCTGTTTTCCAGAAACCGAAAGTCACCATCTTAGAATTCAAAATGGTGTCTGTGGTCGATTTTAGCTCCTGTGTATCATTCTGGTATCGAAGCATCTCATATTGGATGGAAATCGGCCATTTTTGGCTGTTTTTCAGAAAGCGGAAGTCGCCATCTTGGATTTCAAAATGGTATTTGGAGAAAATTTCTGGCCTCTGAGCGTCATTCTGGTTGAAGAAACACCCATATTGGGTGGTATTTGGTCATTTTCGCCAGTTTCCCATTCACCGGAAGTCGTCATCTTATAATTCATAATGTTGTCTGAGGTCGATTTGTGGCTTCAGTGCATCATAGTAATCACGGGAATACCCATATTGGGTGGTATTTGGTCAGAAGAAGAAGGGGTGTCGAAACGTTATAGACATCTTTGTTACCCCTAAAAATATTCACCTGCCGAATTTGGTTTCATTTTTTTGGTTAGTCCTCGAGAAGTGCAGAAATTTGTGTTCTTCCAGCAAAGGGAGGGGTGTTAAACCATCATGGATGATTTTGTTACCTCTAAAAACATCCACCTGTCGAATTTGGTTCCATTTGCATGGTTAGTTTTCGAGATGTGCTTGAATTTCTGTTTCATTTGTATGGGACCCCTCCCTTACAGAAGAGGGAGGGGTCTCGAACTGTCTTAGTCACCTTTCTCGGCCCCTAAAACCCCTATATACAAAATTTCACGCCGATCGGTTCAGTAGTTTCCAAGCCTATATGGAACAGACAGACAGATCTGCATTTTTATATGTATAGATTGTTACGTGAAACGTCTTTCCTGTACAGAGTAATTAGTTTTACCTGAAATGTAGGTTAACTTATTCCCAGTTAAATGAAATTTATTTAATTTTCTTGTAAAAGGAACACGATTAAGCTTCTTTTTTGTATTAGAATCGTTTTGCAATTACTGGTTAACTACTCACTGATATTGTGAAGTGGAAAAAGTTATTGTAAATAACGAAAATACTTTCAGATTTTGCGCTTGATGCTGTCCGCTTTCGAAGAGCTACTACTGCTAGTGGATGCTCGATTACATATACTACAACAACAGCTGCAGGTACTACTAGTGCAACTGCTAGTGCTGCTTGAGGTGCTAGCTATGGTTGTTACGGTGGAACTACTACTGGTGACGTCATGATACTCGTAGGTAATGTTACTCTCGCCGGCGATTGACGATCTACTCTCGCTCCCATTGAGGCAGTAGTGTTGACAGACGCTGCAAGTGCTGCTACAACTATTGCACGAACTGTTTATGTCCTTTTCGTTAGTCATTTTATACTATAAGAAGGAAAATTATTGGCATCTTTCATTTTTAACGGACTAGATGGAAATAAGATTTTGATTTGCAAGCACTATTATTGCTCAAAAGAACCTTCGTTTGATGAGAATGTTCTAACTGCTTCTATGATTATTTGTTAAGTTAAAGTAGCAGTGAAAAACTATCGGAAGCTCCTCTGATAGAAAGTTTTTCTCAGGCAAAGTTTTATAGAAATACTGTCCGCTAATCATATAAAAACGAATGCAGCCGAATACCAATTAAAATTTTGGACGTTCAAAAACTAATGCTTATTGAAAAAATCACAGGAGGGTTGTCTGCAAAGCCACGACCGCAAGGTTGAAGTAGAATACTTTTACAAGAAAGATAACCCGGCTGCTTGCATGTCAGTTATTTTGAAATCGGATTTGTTTCGTATATACCGCTTGTTAAGCACAGTATCAACAAATCGTAATAAACATCACACTGCTGTGTATTTGCAGCATCATCAAGCCTCAGTTGCAGTTTATTAATAACCATTCATTATGCTCTTCCAAAAACATTTAGTAGCCCTTAAAAAGGCCGGTTGCTGCAATTACAATTTTCATTCAATTATTGCATAAATGCTTCATGGTCAGATATACCCGCTACAACTGCTAAGCTGTTCGTAGCCATGCCAAAGTTGTGGCCGCTATACGCTGCCATGCCTGCATCAGCTGGCCCAGCTGCTATCGATGCTGAGATCAGCTGCAACTAGTGCGCTATCCATTGCTACGCCTTAGCTGTTGCCGCTATTCGCTATCGCTGGTATCCACTGCACTGCTACTGCTGCTGCTAAGGGATGACTGCTGTTGTCGCTGTCTAGAACTATTATGAGCGGCTTCGGCTGAAAAAGGCTCTTATATAGGCCAAATAGCATATTTTCAATTGCAAGGTATATGTTTCTGTCGACCGTGCTTGGGAAGCAATCATATAACGACCAATCAGAGGTCGAATTTTTCGTTTTGACAAGGCTTGACTATTTTCAATAGTGCAATAGATTGAATAATAAAATTACAATTATCTTCATTCGGGAAGAATCTTAGAAGATTTTCCAATCTATTGCTGCGAGAATGAAGGGAATCCATCGAATACTAACCGATTTATTAGCATTTGAAATTGGACATATTTTTCACTTTTTTCGGTTTTAGATTCTCATTTTACATTCCTATGTAGCCGAACTTCCTGAGAGAAGTATTCTACTTCAAAAGGAATTCACTAGTAAATACTTTGAAATAAATTAATTTTAGTAAAAGGTTCTTGTCCATATGAGATTGGATTTGTTTGTGTGTGTGTGCCAGGTGCTATCAGTGGCGATCCCCAGACACTAAATCACACATGTTATCGGCAAATGCAGGAAAATTTCACTTTTTTATCGAGGAAATAATTCATCGATTTGAAATTGCCAATCAGATGTGATGTTCTATCGTATACCAAGCGTCACAGTCTGACAGACTATTTTGATGAATGTTCAGAGGTGGTTGAAAAAAAAAGCAGAGGGGTGTAAGCTGCGGTGTAAAAAATAGTCGTCAAGCCTCCTTTATTTTTAGTCTGCCTGGTTTGTATTTTTCATTTCATGCTGATGTTTTGGTGTTACTGGATAGACATACAACAACGAACAAAATCTGCAGCAACAGCAGAGAGAACATTTTCATCAAGTTAAAGAACGATGATTGCACAATTATAGAGCGTTACGAGTCAACACGAGTAAATGACATTTTAGTAACATCGTAATTTCGGTGATACTTTGTTAGTTCCAACAAGTTATCTCAAACATTCGACTACATTTGATTCAAATTACAGAAAGGGAACGTAAATCAATGCGTAGGTGCCGTCTGTATAGTTCTTCACTCGCGGATCAGAACTACTGTAATCTTCTGAAACCGCCAGATAAAACCAAGAGCTCTCCGTTGACGCGATTAGGTTGCGTTGATTCCCGACACGATTTTCATTCCCCGCGAAAGTCAAAGTCAAACTAAAGATAATCTCGGGTTGGGTGAGCAAACGGCAAATTTAAGGCTGACAGTTCGTCCCGAAGAAGGATACGTCATTCCTGAGTTTACCCCCACCCACCGGTCGAGAGTAACATTTTCCCTCGCACTAGTGCAATCTAGTGTATACAAGACGATATTTCCACGAGTTGTGACAATAGTTGATCACCACACGATCGTTGGTTAAACTTGCTCATCAAGGAAATCTTTACGCGAATATCGCGCATGGGTAAAAATTAGTGATTTACCTTTGTGTTTGTAATAGGGCAGCTTTCGAAAATTCGAACATTCAAAATAAAACATTACAATGGATGTTATTTTATCGAATGTCGCATTCGATTGATAGCTGAAAATAGTTAACATTTAATTTTGATTATATTTTTGCAACGCCATAATAGCTGCTCTGTAGATAGAATAATCAAATCATTAGTTGAGCGTCCATTGATAAATTACCCTACATCTATGGACTAGTGCGGAAGGAAGCTGACTGATCTTGTTTACATATCGTTACGCTCGCACATACAATCACGACTATATTCAACAGTAAAATAGGAAGCGATGTAAGGAACATTTTGTGCGCATGCGACGAGCACAATGTGTGAATTTTTTTTATGCAAAAGTGGTAGGTATAAACGGAGCACATTCGTACATTCTGCCGGTTGGACGGAAGTGTTTCACATTTAAAATACGTTGTGCTACATATTTATCATCCCGCAATAGTCATCCCGTTTATTGAAATAAATTGAGCATGAGAAGGTTTAAAAATTCTTTGATTTCACTGATTTTGGTTTTTTTCTTGAACATAAAAGATAGATAATGAGAGCTAACGTATCACTGTCCTCTTGGCTTTAAAAATTCGCAGAGCAGAGATGAAAAATACTCGACTGTTTACAAGTGAGAAGCATCAATAGGATTAAATCCATGGTTTCTCGAAAGTGTCGTACAAACAAATTGAAAACAAAACAAAACCGAAAATTTAGCCACTGTTTTGAATTTATTAGCAACTATATGTTACCTGTTTATTGAATCATAACATAATGTTTGTCTGTTCTGTTCGAATTCTAAACTGTTTGGACTACATATTCTGTGCTGTTTTTTTCAAATGAAAATATATACTAAAATTACGACTTGTCTTGTATTGCTTGTTTAAATTGAACTGGCATTAAACGAAATTTTACGACATATAACGTGAAAGAATCTACGAGCCCTGTTGCCATGATAGAGCTATAAGTATAGAATTTGGAACGAATATTTTCAGATAAAATTGATAATTCTGCTAAGCTACCCATGAAAAGCAGAACTGTCCCATACGAAAAAAATACATGGAAATTTTGACGGTAGTATTCCAATTGTTTGTTATGTCCCTCAAGGTTAGAATTAATTTACTTTCAGAGATACTACTTCATTATATTCACAGTTTAACTATAAAAATATGTAAATATCATTAAAATAGCTTCTCTATTTAGAAAATTGTAGAATGGAATTGTTATGCATTTATTCATTAACGACAGTTTGAAAGGTTATTGTCTTAGTAGGAAGTAAAATCAATTTTTTCAATCAAAATGGAATTAATTAATCAGTATAGGTCGTGTTACCACGGACCCATCAGATTTCGTATCAACGTCGTCGTCCACAATACACTCTTAAAAGTACTAGCCTTGTCCATACTTGATAAATATTAGAAAATAGTTTTGTTTTACTTTATAACATAGTAAATGGAGTTGTTTTACCTTTACATATGATTGCGAGGTTGATGGCACTGCATTGAAAAACAAAAAAAAAAGCTGTGCAAAGACGGTATTACAGATCAGAGAGATCCCATGCCGAATCCAGAATACGCCTCCACAAAAGTCGGTCTTATGCTACTTCTCTCCAGTCGTTCCTTAAACCTGAGTTCAGGCGACTTCGTCGACAGCACACATCCAACGCGTACGAGGTCTCCTTTGAAGTTGTCGGTATCCAGGTCTATGCTGAATATTACACTGGTCAACACAGGTTCACTCCAAAAGCTCGAACCGGAAAAAAATGAAAGATTATAGCTATTCAACCATTCCTGTGAATTTTGGTGTAACTCTCAAGTAAGTTGACGCGTTTCGGTAATGGCTTGGGGCACTAAAATGCATAGGAATGGTTAAGTAGCTAAAATATTTCGTTTTTTTTCGGTTTAAGCTTTTGAAATGCACTTTTTTCTTCATTTTGTCGACCAGTGTTATCCTTGCTGTTTCTTCTTGGTCGGTTTTTGTTTGTGTATAACTGATTCAAATTGTGATTATATTAATTATCTGTAGATAAATCGTCCAGCTCAAAGCTTCATAGAGATATGTGGCGGGACCATCATCATCATCATCATCCGTCACACGTGCTACGGAGCTAGCTCAATGTAATCAGCTTAACAGTATCAGTGTGTCCGTAGGGCGCTACTGGAAAGATCAGTATTTTGTAGAGCACAGATTTCGCACGGATCTGAATGCTACGGGGACTTAAGCTGGCTACGTAATCCATAATAAGCTCTATTCACTGCCGAAATCTGTCCCTTTGCCTCGCGGCACATCTCGTTATCACACGTTACGAGCGAACCATGATAAACGAATTTATCACCCACTTCGAAAGTACCCTCATCCATCACCACCGCAGCACCAACACCACGATCTCTGCCAGCCACAAATTATTCATTTTGGCAGTGTTTATGGTGAATCCAATTCGCGTAGTTTCATTTCTGAGAACCTTAAATGCATGCCTTTTCCACAGCTTTACGATACACACCCATGAGTCGATGTCGTCCGCGAAGCCTGGACTTCGTGATGATGTTGCCGCTCCTCTGCTCATCTGCCCTTCGTATAACACCTTCCACGGCTATGATGAACAGTAAGTTCGAAAGCTTGCCCTTGCTTTAGACCGTCCAATGTCACAATCTCGTCAAACGGTCACTGCCCTGATGCATTCTGTGAAACCCTCAATAACCACACGTACCAGCTCAATTAGATTTGTTGGGAAATCAGTTACAAGCATAATCTGCCACAGTTTGTTGCGTTCCACTAAATCGTAAACAAATCATGTGTCTGCAAATTGTGTTCTTGAAACCTGTCGAGGATTTGTCTCAAGACAATCATCTGGTTCGTTGTACATAGTTCCACTCGAAAACCAGGCCGGTATTTACCAACGAAGGCTTCCTGCAACCTCCTCAGTCTATGGAACAGGACAGCACTGTCCGGTTCCTGATTCTGTTAATCACTCTATGAAAGCTCCTCGTGCCGTTCCTGGCGTGAAAATTCTCCGCCTCGGACGCGATCTGAGTTTCTCGTTGAGGTGGTGATTTTTAAGGTGTTGATTTCAGTAGAACGCTTAAAAAAGTACAGAGGAAAACCACGAGGAATTGAAGCGGAGAACAGAACAGCGGTTTCGAATGCAATTTTCCCAGTAACCGCTACAGAAAAAAACGACTCTAGAATAGTTTGCTACATTTTACGTAGTAGTAGGCACTCCAATCATGCTTTTCTCGCCGGCACTCTTTTCACTCCACTAAATCTTAAATTTTCTGGAACCGACTAAATTATTTATTTCATGTTGTCACTGGATGTTTTTTATGATGGAAGCAAGCGTTCACGCGCAGCTAGAGTAGGTGCGATAGCTACCCGCGACAGGACGTGAAAAAAGTCATCGGGGACATGAATGTTCAAGTAGGACGGGAGGCAATGTACAGACTGGTAATCGAGCCAGACGCACGCCCTGTCTAATGACGGTTATCCGGCCATCGGTGTGTGAACTCTGTAGCCACTCGTGGTAGTTCAAAGTACCTTCTCCCCCCGCAAATATATCACAAAAACCACCTGGAGAACTCCCGACCAAAAGCAGATTAGCCGGCTGAAAAATAATAAACCTGATGGAGTGGACCAACTTTCCAGCGAGCTGCTGCAATACGGTGAAGAAACACTGGTTAGAGCCGTGCACTGGGTCATCGTCAAGATTTGAAAAAATTGAAAGAACGAGTACAGGAACTGTGGATGGAAGGTATCGTGTGTCCCATCAATGAAAAGGGCGACAAGCTGGAGTGCTATAGTTATCGGGGCATCAGAATGCTGAACGTCACCTACAAGGTACTCCTACAAATACTCTGCCGAGAACTATTACCATTTGAGAAGTAGTTCGTGGGGCACTACCAGGCAGGATTCATGGGTGCCCACGCCACGACGGATCAAATATTCGCGGTTCGGCAGGTATTAGTTTAGATTAGTTAGATATTATCTATAGATCGATTTCAAATCAGCATAAGACACAACCGATCGAGATCAGCTATGGCACATTATGCACGACTACGGATTTCCGGCCAAACTAATGCGATTGGTCAATGCGATGATGGATCGAGTGATGTGTGTAGTTAGAACACTGACAAGCAGATGTGCCTTTTCGAAGAAAAATCCTATAAATCATCGTCCCTATTCGAAATGTTACATTTATGCGAACTGCAAGAGCTGCTCCGGGAGCCGTCTGTCGTCCGCACTGCTTGACAGGTTGCGGTGAGGTGGGCATGTCGTAAAGATGCCGGATGACAACCCTGTAAAGATGGTTCTTGAAACCAATCCGTCAAGGACGAGACGGAGAGGTGGGAGACAACCTACGGACCCTATGAAGACCACAAAGCTGGTGAACTGCAGCTTGGGATCGACTGGAGTGCAGACAACTTTTACGTACAGCAAAGGCCATACCACGGCTTGAAACTGTTCGAATGAATGTCAGAGGGAATGGATGAGATTGAATTCTACGTCATACAAAGAGCTGAGAAAGACGAATGGTGTTGGAGTCTCGCACAAAACGGACAAGGCTATATTGAATGGATGATAACACTGGTAAACGAAGGTTTTGCCCTAGAGCTCACTGGAAAAAAAGAAAGAATTATAGCTTTTTAACTAATTCTGTGCGTTTTCGTGCCCCTAGTGACGAACCCGGCGAGCAATTACTCTGCCGCACTTTGACGCACTTATGCATACATTAGAGGCACCAAAATTCACAGGGATTATTAAAAAGCTACAACTTTTTAGGGCCATCATTTTAGGCTTAAGGGTAACATTTTTTTCACCTTTGCGACTAGTGTTATTTATAATTCGGTATAAAAAAGGAACGGTAGAAGCCTTGCTTGCCACAATTATTTTACTCCGAGTACGCTATGATTTTTAGATAGGAGAAGCAAAAACAAAAAAAACTGGTTCCAAGCATGTAATAGATAGTGTTAAAATCTAACATAATATTTGATAATAATTGAAATTCCGCGACATGAGGCGAACCAGCCGCAGGCTGAAAACCACAAAAATACAGACAAAAAAAAATTCCTGTTTTTTCGGGCCATTCTCTAGTTCCCGTTTTTTCTGTTTTCCTGGTTCGCTGGCCACCCTGTAATAAATACTGCATCAAAACTTTTTTTATGTAAAAGTCATTTTTTATAAGGAATAATAATTGATGTTTTAACTTCTGTCGTTTTTAAGAGGTTGCATAGATATGCAAGATTGAGAATGATCGCATTTTAATCGATTGTATGTTGATATCATACCTAAAGGAACAACAGGCAGTATTTAAAAATGGTAATGCTTTGAAGGGAATTCAAATTTTAGTTTCAAGATTAGTGAGCAATTCAAACCATAGCGATTTTGACAGTAACAATTTCGATGGTGCAGAAAATCATTGTCGAATATAAAAGCTGTAAAAGCTATTTTCTTACCTAAATCAGACAAGTTGACCTTCTCCAGAAACGGATCAGCAACCGGGAGCTGCAAAGATGGAAAAGAAAACGTGCAAATCAAAAAATTAGTGTTTAGTTGCCAATTTGTTTCGAAGCGTGACAATTTCACTGACACGATTTTTAAACATTGAGGGGAGTAAATTTAAAATGAATCACATATCGAAACACAATAGAATACAAGATAAATTATTAAATTATTGAAATAAAATTACATGACTGTTGTTGATAACGCTTGACGAACGTCGGAAAATGTTCTTCCGTAACGAGTAGCTAAACCGTGCGTACCACGTAGGAGAAAATCTGGAACTGATATTATTTTTGGTGTTGTACGCAGCAGTCGGCAACGAAGAGGACAATGGGCCCGGTAGTTGCGATGGTGATGCTGGACTACTAATTGAGCGGTTAGTTTTGAATTGATCTCTAGCTACAGTGGCATCGTTTACATGGTTAGAATTCAGCAAGAAACTATTGCGATTCGAACTTAAATACATTTGAGCAACATGAACTTGTTGTTGTAAAAGTGCGGGATTCGGTGCGGATCCCGTTGAATGACGTTTATGGCGCTGTAGTTGTGAATCTTGGGGTGATGGAGTTTTTGCAAACGGTTGTTGTATTGATCCATTCACGTGTCTATTTTTTCGTATCGCAATTGGACTTGTTTTTTGGGGAAGTTTGAACTCCGGAACGCTAGGTAGCTCCGAGAGAACATTGTGGGCGCTCGATGCACTGACGATATCACTATTCGATGTTTTAGAATGCCCCTGAAGCGGCAAAATTCGTGGTTTAGCAATCGATACATTCGCGGCCGGTTGCGAATT
This sequence comes from Wyeomyia smithii, assembly GCF_029784165.1. Taxonomy (NCBI): domain Eukaryota; kingdom Metazoa; phylum Arthropoda; class Insecta; order Diptera; family Culicidae; genus Wyeomyia; species Wyeomyia smithii. The sequence continues at coordinate 174,304,227 of NC_073696.1, read as the reverse complement.
ATCAAACAAAGAAAATCTTCGAAACATTATCCAATGACACGATATAAAATACGTACTGAAACACTTCAAATGAAACCAATAACTCGCATGGTAGAGAATTTAACCAAGTGTCGAACACTGTTTATTCGGTCCGCGACGCATCGTTTTCTACAAAAACAATCAAAATATTGAAAATTCATCCGTTTTGTTAAACTTTCTGACACATCTTCATCAGCCCAATACACTGGCCGTTGACTGCTGGTCGCTTTTTCAAGGATAGTGGTGCAGGTTCCAAAAATGTTGATATTCTTTGATCCTCTTCGCAGACGTGAACAATATTTATTTATATCGGCAAATGTTTGTTTACAGAATTAGAGTAGAGGCAGAAGGAAACGCGAAATACTATACACATATAGCGGCCGGGAAGCAACCAATTCAGTTCGTGGCACTTCCACACACCGGCTAAAATCCGGTAAATAAAAGCGTACCAAAATCTACAGCGCATTTACTAGCCTGTGCTGAGCTGAGCTCTTAAAGAAAGAAAATGCACTAGTGCACATCGTGATCAGTCAAAAAGCATTGCACACATGGCTATTAAATTACTAAGTATTCCGTTTTTCTTTATTGTTTGCATCAGCATCACGTATGTCTACAAAATAAAAAGTATATTAAATTTCAAACACCATTGGAAAATTTGAAGCATTCAATGAACAGTTTTCTATTAAAAGTGGTGTTGTGCTGAAATAGAAGATGGATAATTTTGGCACTCGGCTAATAACGACACTGGGGTTTTGGGTTGCTTTTGCTTTAAGTTTTTTTAAATGTTTACGTTTAATTTATCTATGGCCTTTTGAATTCCCAAGAGCTTCTTTACTAGTTTACCAGCCGATGGCTTATGTCTTTTTCATAGCTAAATGTAAACACGAGTAGGAACAAACAAAGTGCAGCAATTATGGCTACTTCACTGTGATTCGTATTGATAGATTTTAACTTGAGTAATAGCATAATAATGCAAGCAATGTAGCAATGGAGCATTGGCGTTTTAATTTTAAAATTTTAAATTAGAAGATTAGATCATTAGAAGATTAGATCAATTTCGCTTCCAGAATAAACATTTCATGAAACGTTAAGTTATATAAGAATTCGCGCTGGTTTCGGAAACTGCAAAGACCTTCTGTTTACACAGATACAGATGACAATTGCGGAGTTAGCTCTACAATACTACTGATAATAAGTGTTTTTCCTGAACTGGGATTCAAACATACTGAGACTGGCTAGACCAGCGTCGTACTTCGAGGTAAGCTACTGTTTATAAATGTGGTATCCAAATCTGTGTTCTACACTCATTAATTCTTTTTGGGATAATGCTTATGATTTGAACCTTATTAATTTTTTTTTAAGAAAAATGCTTGTCTCCATACTCTTTAATATACTGCGGAATAAGGTGTTTTTTGCTTAGCATTTACTAAAATGCTTTAGGATCGATAGCATTCTTACCGAGAGTTCGATTTTTCGAATGTGTTGGTACATAGATGAAATACGTATGTGCATATTCGTAAATAAAGAAAAGAATACCTTTCTTTCTTGAACTATTGGACGGAAAGTGAAGTGGAAGATAAGACATTTTTAGTAAGGTGTATTCAAAAACTAGGATATTGAATTTATTTTTCCTCTATCATGAAAACGACATGATATAATTGATGACATTTTTCAAAAAAAAAGGTATAAAAAATATTACATATTTATTTTAAAAATGTGAAAAAAACAAATCCCCCGCAAACAAATGACTTTTGAAGGAGAACATCTGTGTAAATCACTTGATCCATAAAGCAACGTTTTGACAATACTATCATATTCATTTATTGATTGAGTAATTGATTTTTTCACATTTTTATATTTGCCTCCTTAGTCATATATGTATTTTTTTAAACATTCAGAGACAGAATTGAATAGTACAGTAAGGTTTTTTTTTACACGAAGGATGCGTCCCAAATTTGTAAAAATCGCGTAAAAAAGACTTTTGTTAGTTGTAAATATAACGAAGAAAACCGTTTTAAAATATTTGAACTTCGTTTGAATATGATAGTGGTCAATCTAGAGACCAAAATTCAACATTTTAAATTTTTAGTATTTACACCAAAAATTGCGCTTTTTTTTGAAAACGGATATATGATCACCTTTGGTCTAAACGGAAATGAGGTTTATATCTTGTACCGTTTAGTAATTGAGAAATGCAACTCGCGTAAAAAAAACGAGTAAAACGAACCTTACTGTACTGAATTTTTGGAATGGTGATTTTTTTTATTAAAGTGAAAAGAATTGAAATTAATTGAAATTTAGAGAAAGCCAGCAGAAAAATCATGTTACCCTTTTTCATCCTTTTTCGAATACAATTTTCCTTGAAAAATGAAGGAAAAGAAATATGCTGTTTTAAAAGTAAACAGAAGAGTTTACCATTATGAGCCTACCAACTACTTGAAAGTTGGAATTTTTTTAAATATGTATATTTTATTATATACAACTGCCATTTGGTTAGATACAATCTGTTTGTGTTCAAAAATGGAATGCTGTTTATTTAACACACACCAAGTTTCTTGAAGTTTTTGCCGAATAAAGGATACTATACCGTAACTATTAACATCTTTTTCAAAATGTTAACATAAACGTGCTGAAAATTTCGATAAACTACTGCAGTGTAACGCCGATGACATAGTCATCAGCCTAACTGTCAATGAATTATGTCGGGTACTCGGATAAACAAACTATTATCATCGAAGTAGTTTTCATATTTTGATTCATAAATGATTATTCCGAAACAAAAATATTCGTCGATTTTTGATATTCTGGCCAATGTGCATGATGATATTAGTATCAATCAAGATAGATCCAGTAAGCTATAAAACCGTGAATAAACATCTCAGCGTCAAAAAAAAAAAATGGTTATTACTGCATCGAAAATTCAATACAATGATACAGCCGATTGAGACAATTCCTCCCATTTACATCAGAAAAGATAAAGTCTTTTCCGCATCTGAAAAGCAATCGGAGGATCGCAATCCTCCTGATTGAAATTCCCAGCTGTTTATATAAACTTTATCGGCAGAAAAGAAAAATGAAATAGATTTCTGGTCATAACAACAAATAAATTTTTGTCATTCGCTTCTTAGTTCAATCGTTGTAAAACAGAAGTGGTAGCCAAATTCGAACTTAAAATTCTGAACGCATACAAAGCGGAGAGCTTAGCAATCCGAAATGGTGTTCACAGCAATTATCGGCATTGAAACAGAAAACAAAATATTATTCTGGATGCAAACGGGAGATAATGCGGTGTTGCGGTTTTTTTTCAAAGTCGTAAACATATACGAATATTTACAATCGCTTCACTTTCGATGGTTAAGGCTGTTGTGTGTTTGTTGTAGAATAGCAAAACATTATTTGCGTTTTTTTATTCTTAGTTTGTTTTCATTTTTGGTACTGAATAAAACATATAAACGTATCTGCCAACGCTTTTTGTGATAAATAACACAAGAAACTATTTTCAATAGCATGGTAATTTTAAATGACTTTCCTCAACCTAGAGGATTCCAATTTTTGGAATGAATTGGCTATTTGGCTCGCATTGTTTTTCTACAGTTGAAAAAATAAAGAAAGTTGGAAAAAGAACTGATGTTAAGCTGCTCAGTGATGTCATACTGAATTCTTTGAACAATTAATGAATTTTTATTCAATAATACAAAACACGTACCGTGACTACCAAGACTTGGTTAAGAGACATGGATATCACTATTCGCACGATGATAGCAAACGTGATTCGGAATAGAGTCGTATGTCATTACTGTGTGAAAGCTTCACTAAAACCTGGTTGCGATCACAATTAGAAAATATAATTTCCTGGCAAATTCGAAACATAAAAATTTGAAATCAAATCATCATTTGAAATCATGTGCTTTGTGCCCTAATCACTCGTCTGGCTCAAAAGTCTAAATTTGAATGAAATTCATTGGCAACAAAATGAATATACTTGCATATTTTTTAGTAACCAACAAGTTAATCGTAGGTAACCTTCATGTGTTATTTTTCGCTAGCCTGTTGGTCGAACGCTAATAAAAGCTCAATTACATCTCACCCACTTCGAATTAATTACAACAAATGCGATGCTCTTGTTGATTTTTGTGTTACGGCTTCTTCAACACAATCTGTTATCTGTTGATTTTTTTCTATTTTGGACTATTATTCCAACTAGCAGTCACAAGATTACACATACACTTCAATATTTGTTTAAATTACAAATCGTAGATTCCATGACTTAAATTTTCTACGTAAAACTCAAAACAATATAAGTCAATCAATTCGTTTATTTTTTCAAATATCACTCGCTACAAGGTTCAGAAAGATAACAGAAAGGCACACAGATAATTGATGGTAATTTGTAGATAAAATTAAAGCTAGCCGAATTTGGTTTTCCGTGTAGCGGAAAATTTGAAGAGCGTACAGAGTTTGCTTTGCAGACAGGATAAGAGACAGTCGCTAATCACTTCGAGCGAAGATGTGTGTTAGCTAATAGACTGGATTAAGATTTGTTAAGTGTTGAAAATTAGTTATGCACACAAGTCTACGATAGTTTCCTCGTTTGAGAGATTTAACACAAGAACCGGTACTGATCTCACTGAGGTCAATTGTCCCAAGAACATTACTGTGTAACATGTCCAATTTACGCTATTGTCTACTGATGTCTGCTGGTTCGGCAGCGAAATTATTTCCGTTGCGTTGCCACTAGCGCTGTGAAGCTCCGTCAATTTCTTCACAATTATGGTGCCGTCAATAAAAAGTAATCAGCCATACATTTGTTTTTCTGCTGATAAAGACATATAGCACCTATATCTTCATATTTTGCAGTATCTATCTTCACACCCACGGTTGACGTTCTCTACTGATGAATATCACCACAATTACACACTCACGCGTAAAATCGTAAAACGCCGCGACCAAACTTTATAAAATTCTTATGAAAGTTGGCATGCAAAAATCTATAAATATATAACAATACTGTTGTATGGATCCACTTAAACGACGAGCCGGTTATTATTCTTTGGTACGCTTCGGAAAGTTTATTTACAGGCAAATGCGTCTCGAAATATACTAGATTCAAGCTTAGTTTGTTCTGATGCCCAGTCAACTTTACCGCCTAATACCACGCGTCGCGAAATCGCAAACGGTTCAAGTAAAACTGCTACGGCTTGAATCGACAAGCGATGGTGTAGAGAAAAAGGGACATAAAATTTACAGTGGTAGGGTAATTTTCACTTCAAGTGTTGCTCTATAACTTTTATTTTTAATTACATTGATATTGTTTGTTTCTGTTCGTATCACTTATTATTTGCCTTTGGGTGAGCAAACTAATTGTCACTTTATATTGCGATTTTTAAAACATCGATTACTTGCAAACTTCTCGGAATAAACCTATCTTGTGGTTTTGTTGGATAGGAAATAAAATCATGTAAATTAGTCAAAAATTAAATAATAATGATTGAAAATGACCAATGGACAGAGTAAGTGAGTCATTACTTGTCGTTCTTTACTGACTTAACGCAAGATGTGTATAGCTACGGACATTACCCTATTACATATTGTTTGTGTGCATGAGAACGTGAGATGAGCTTGTTTACACACTTACTGGATCGTGTGTAGGCTGCGTCGGGCTAAAGAAACAGGCTGTTAACTAGTAGAGATAGCAGCTTTGAAAGCTACTTGTTTACGAACAACCGCAGCGAACCACGCATACCGTCGTGGGATGTTTGGGTGGTTCTAGATATTTTATTTACTTATTCATCAAGTAATCATTTATGCTATAGTATTCTAGCTATAGTAAACACAGAGTGTAGTTTATTTATGTCGGTTACTGAACTCTTATTCATACATAGTATGGTAATGGTTTTTTGCATGATTTGTTTCTTGTAGGTTATAGGTATTTCAAAGGTAGGTATTTTGAAAATGATCTGTACTTGGGTAAAACATGGATCCTATAATGTTGATAAAGTTTTAATATACTGTCCAAACCTTTCATACATAAAACCGAAGAGTTTGCATATTGCTCGAGATGAGCCAACTGAAAATCTCTTTAATAAGATAAAAAATAAACAATACTGGAGTTTGAGTCACAATCCAAATTCCAGTATTTCGCGATGTTTGTTGTTTTTGTTATCATAGATCCACCCTTCCGACGAACGTCTTTAAAATATAACAAATATTGAGGCTAGACAAACGCATTTAAGTATTGAAAATAAGTATATGCTCTTATTTTTAATACCTGCATAGAAAAATAAATATTCTCACGCCGTTTGTTCTAAATTAGTAAAGTAAACATCATTATGAACAACTGTGAAAAAACAATGAAGCATTAGACGTAACAGGAAATCCACGATTCAGTAATTATTGAATCGATCGAAGTTACAAAGTTCAGAAGACGTTATCCTATTCGTAGACGTATTTTATCATTACACTAAAGTTCGGTAAATATTGAAATTTGTCTTGTTTCAAGTTTATTTTAGCTATAAAATAGAGTATCGCACCTCTGCGTCAGCGGTTTCATTCGGCAGATTTTCTACAGCAGGTTAATATAAAACCTGCCGAAAAAAATCACTCCCAAAGAAGTGTGATAACGTATTAGTTGAAATATATATTCTACCTTGTAGAATCGGACCGCGATCTGCAAACGCCTTGTGCAGTAGGGTAGATAACAATGTGATATACTGCCGCTATTGGCAAACCAGTCCTATATAAAATTTGAGTGTTTTCTCGTTTTATGCGGGAATGAGTTCATTTTAGTATGTTCTTCAAGAATGGCTAATGAAAAAGTAAGGTTTGTTCTTGTTCCACACAACCTCGATTGTTTTTGTTCTCTGGATGTACTACGTCCTAATTATTATCTTAACAGTTCTAGGTTTTCATTAGCATATAACTGTTCTTTTTCCAATGAAGTTGAAAGTGCAATTGCTCTTCTTATAAAGTATTCATCGAACAATTCAACGTTATTTTGTATAATTGTGTCAATGCATCAAACATAAAATATAAAATAATGATAAAAGATACTCGGAAAAATTACACTTGATTTTGTAGCTTTATAAAAAATATTTTGGCGATTGATACCATTCCGGAAGTTTTTATTGAGTTTTACTGTAATCGGACTGTAACTTCGTCTGTAAGGTATCGAAATGTGAAAATCACGAAACTTTATTATCTGAGAAACTACAAAACCGATTCGAACAATATTGATATCAAATGAACAGGCTAGTTAAAGGTTAACTGATTAATTATGATTGAAAACGTGGTTTCAAAGTTTGGCTGCCCTATACGTTCCCATTATAATAGGGCATAAGCAACCGTTATGTATTAAACTGTAAAATCAACGAAAGTCTATTATCTCAAAGATTATACGAAATAATTGAACATAACTAGTGTCTGACGAACGAGTTATCTCAAACTTACAAATAACAAACTTCATAACAATTTGATATATGGTTCAGAAGTTATGGAAGGAAAAGAAATTCAAAGACTATTTAAAACTATACCTGCTTTGATCAATATATGTGGCCTCAACATAATTTAAATGTGGTATCGTACTATTTAAACGTTCCTGGTATTGCTCGCAAGTAAATTGTTCGAAATTAAGAGTCATTTCTCATTCTTCATTTTTATTCCTTAAGCACTAACATTACGTCAAATTTTATACTTCAATTACAACATCAATATTTTAGAAGCCAAAGAGTGAATATTCCTTTATTGGATTGAAGCATTCATGTAAATCTATTTTTACAAATCATAAGTTTGAATGAGAAAGGCTGGGTCTGACCGCTAGGTGGATTAATTTGGGTTTTTCAGGTAAAAACTGATTTCTTTTCCCCGGGATAGGGTTACTGCAATGTATGTTTATTAACGAGCAGACTTGGGATCTCATCCTATCGATGGGCAATATGTAGTCCGAAACTGGTAGACGATAGGTAACTTATAGGTTATTTTTTCAAATTTGTTAAAGCAAAAAGTGTCTGATCACTCGCCATGTTTTGTTTCTGTTTGCGTTTAATGCAATGTGTACTTTATGGACTGTTAGAAAATTGAAAAACTTATTCTCATTGGCTTTCAATGAGCGAAGGTTCCAATTCATCTTTGATTAAATTATTCATTGATATTATTAAATTATTCATTGATATTATTTGCCGTTAGAATAAGCTTACTCCGAATAAAAAAAAGGATTGCGCACTAAAAGAGCAAAAAACTTAAATTTAAGACTGAGAACTTTGTAATAATAATGAGGTGAATGCTACATTGACAAGTGACTCGTGCTGTTTCTATATACTTTTTTTTCAAACTCGAAAAATTATTTAGGCCCAACCGTAAGGCATGATATTCTATATACTTGATACAGCCTTCATAATTGCGAAATTGGATAACTCTTGCAATCTTTCTCAATTCGAATACAGTAAGGTCTTTTTTACGCGGATTGCTTTTCTTCATAACTCAAAATCGGTACAGCATATCGACCTCGTTTCAATCACGTTTTACGTTTCAAGCCAAAAGTAATCACATATAAGTCTATAAAAAAAATCACAATTTTTGGTGTAAATACTGAAAATCTTCGGAACTAGAATGACACACAGGAGCTAGAATCGACCACAGACACCATTTGGAATTCTAAGATGGTGACGTCCGGTTTCTGGGAAACAGCCGAAAATGACCAAATAACCCCCAAAATGGGTGTTTCTTAAACCAGAATGACACTCAGGGGCCAGAAATTGTCTGCAAATGCCATTTTAAAATCAAAGATGGCGACTTAAGGTGTTATTTTAAAATAACATGGGTTTGGAGATTGATGAGAAACTTGAAACCATTGGATTTTTTTCCAGAACACGTATCATATTGATATCAAAATCTGATACCAAAATCCGCAAACATGATTCTAAATTCCCGGCTGATAAAGATAAACGACAACTATTTTTTTACTGTCTTAATTTTTTGAAGTCGTTTTTCATTTTCCGTATCGACATTTTAATACGGATGTCATTACTCGTTAACCCTCTAGTGTCCAAGTTAATTTTTAGACGGACTTCGGTAAAATCACTATAAATCTTCATAAACATTTTTTAAGTATTTATTGAAGCTTTTTAGAGGTTCGACTAAGGCCCGTTTAGAGGCGGCGCTGGGCACTAGAGGGTTAAAAAGTTGAAATAAGTTAAAATTATGTTTTGTATCACTACAAATTACAATCCGAATACGTCAACACGTGGGCCAAATGTAAAAAGTGTTTCAAAACTTCACGCGGGCCGCGAGAAATGAAGCAGAGGGCCGGATGTGGCCCGCGGGCCGTACGTTGGACAGCCCTGCCATATGGCATCACCTGACATATAAAATTTGATAACAGTTTAACAAATATACTTGAAATTTTTAACGAAGAAAATATTCTAAGCTGTTAGAGATCAGACTGATCTTCAACATGCAATATAGTTTATACCAATTATGCAAGCGATTGCTGAGTAATAAGAGTTGGAATGCCATTTTTCGATGTAAAAACTGATTTTTCTCCGCGGGGATTGGGTTAATCTGTTCCTTATCCGCAATACACTGAATGGTGGCGCTAAGAACACTTAGTGGTCAATGATTTGATAAAATAGATAGATTTCCAGCTCTTATCGATATTACTGCAATAAAAAGAGTTGTCGTTTTTTAATGTAAAATTTTGAGCAGTCGTAATTTGTATATAATCAACAATTTTATTCAATCCCAGTTTATAGGTATTTGCGATAAATTTGTTCGTTTTAGTGTTGATATGAAAAAAAAATAAACAAACCTCACAAAAACAAACAAAATACACAAACCTCACAAGGACAGTGTGAGAATTTTGATGCGTCTGGCAGCTTTGACTATAATTCAGCGTTGCCATCACTAAAGTGGTTAAAGTCGCAAGTTGCAGAAAGATGACGTTAGCATTCCAAACGAGTAAGAATTTGAAATCTTACACGCGATTTCTGGAGTGTTTTGTTCTAGCTTGGATACCTGTTATCTGTGGTATAAGCGTTTCGGTCTTACTGAAACCAGCTAGACAAGCTACGAATCAAAGGAAGTAACCGAGATAAAAACAGAAGCAACACGTTCATTCGACGAATACGGTAAACGTCAATATAAAATGAATTGAATCATAATGAGATGAATCAAGTCTCGATTCATGCATCATTTAGCTAACTAGGCAGCACATAACGTAAAATACTGGATCAAAGTAGGCGTTTCTGGATAAAATCGATGTAAGGGCGAATGCCGCAAGTGTAAATAAACTATCGATCTATCGATGGAGGACTAAAAACACTACGTTCAGAACTTAAAAAATGCAAAAGGATGAATGTCGTATTCAACACGGTAAGCATGCTGTCAAGTGGGGTTGCCATTTCTCCGCGCCAGTGAGCGTTATGCTAACGCGCTCTTGGAAGGCATAAGTTCAAAGCGTAAACGAAAACCAGCAATCAATTCGTACGGTTGCTTTTCAATTCGTACGTACTTAGATTAAGTAGCCGAGACCTTAACGACTGAGAAATACAACGACGTATTTTAAAAGTTTTAATTGAACTTTTTTTTAATAATTGGCTGATATGGAAAAATGGAAAAATCGGTCAATATGATCAGCTCTTCAGTATTTTGCTGAGATAAATTCCGCGTGTATGGAAAATGTTTGATGTTACTTCATTCATAAACGAACGAAAAAAAAAATTAAATAATTATATGAGAAAACCAACAATTTCTGTTAACGGATACTTCAATAAAATTTCAAGACCATTATTATATCTTTGATACCGAACCGCCATACGCCTGGCGGATATGCAATCTTCTTTACCGACCACATGATATGCACGAATTTCATGAACATAAAAAGTTTATTACATGCTACTTACCCCTCGTGAATCTCGGAATAGAATGGCAGCGTGATAAGGATCAAGCGTACCGTCCGCACGTAATCCTCGATTTGCACCCAATGACGCGCGACGTCTTTCCGCTAGTTCTGCTGAAGCCCGTCGCATATGAGCCGCTAATAAAAATAAACAATATTGTAATTATTCATGTTATAATATAATCAAATAATAAATATTCATTCGGTGGGATTCGCTTTCTGTTGAGTTCCAAAAGAGTTGTGCAGAATGCAGTATCTGTCGTCACATTCCTTAAAATTGACTCAAGGTGATTGAAAAAAAGTTCAGTGAGACACAAAAAGATATTTTTCTGCAGCTTAGACCTCCAATAATTTTGCTTTCTTTCAATTTTTTAACATTTGGGCTTAATTTATCGGTGAAAGATGATACAGTCATGGAGAAAATAATAAATACACTTGCAGTGTTGGATAATTTTTCGTATTTGCGTACTGATTTTAATTGTTGTATGATGTTATGTTACGTCATTATGATCCGCAGACACTCTTTTTAAAAGAGGCACGGAGAAATGACTGAAGAAATTTCTTTGTCGGAGATTCCGATTTTTTTTTGCGTGAGTTAGTGTTTAAAGTGGCGACAAAAAAAAAATACACTATTGAAATATATATACCAAACAATCCAAATTAACTTTATTTCTCTACATATTGTTAGCAAAGTGATTTTTTACGTTACAAAACTCACTTTCAAAATTTTGTGGCCTGTTTTTTGTTTTGTAAAGCCATATTCAATCTTCGTGGAATGATTACCACCAGTTTTTCACGAGTAGAAGCTGAACTAGCATTTCACGCTGATTGTCCGACGTTCCACAAGTCTGTTTTATTTTTTGTATGATGCTTTGCAACCTAAACTTTTCTAATCTTCCATAGAATTTCTAAAGGATTTAAATTAAAAGTCTGCGCTGGTCAAACTAATAATTTTATATTTTCGTTTGAAAATCATCTTCGTGTTTTCAATGCTGTTTAGGATCGTTACTCTCCAACGAAGAAGCATGTTTTCTTTGGCATACGGAAGCATTGCGCTACGTAAAATATCTACACAGTCGTTAGTATTCATAGTCTATGTTATAAAATCAACGGGTTCCAAACCAGCATCAGAAAACAGTATTACACCGTTTTGTGGTCACTTCCAAATTTTACTACTTTCGTGGTTAACTGTTCATTGAAGGCAGTATTTACCGGTCTCATCACCAGCTGCTGACCGTTTGAAACAGAAAGGTTAAATTTCGACTCATCCGACCAAAACACGATATGCCATTTAGTTGCACCCTAGTTTGAAAACTTTTTTAGAAAATTCAGTTCTTGCTAAAATGTGTCGCTTTTGAAGTAGAATAAAGTTTCCTGTGTACCTAGGTGGTCGATTTTGCTTCCATATGCCGAATAAAACATGCCACTTTGCCGGATCTCTATGCAGTATAACGATCCTAAACATACAGTATTGAAAACACGAAGATGATTTTCAAACGAAAATATAAAATTATTAGTTTGACCAGCGCAGACTCCTAATACAAATCCTTTAGAAATTCTATGAAAGATTAGAAAAGTCTAGGTTGCAAAGCATCATCCAAAGAATAAAACAGACTTATGGAACGTCAGACAATCAGCGTGAAATGCAAGTTCAGCTTCTACTCGTGAAAACCTGGTGGTAAACATTCCACGAAGATTGAATATGGCTTTACAAAACAAAAAACAGGCCACAAAATTTTGAAAGTGAGTTTTGTAACGTAAAAAATCACTTTGCTAACAATATGTAGAGAAATAAAGCTAATTTGGATTGTTTTGTATATATATTTTAATAGTGTATTTTTTTTTGTCGCCACTTTAAAAACACTAACTCACGCAAAAAAATTTTGGAATCACCGACAAAGAAATTTCTCCAGTTATTTCTCCGTTCTTCTTCCAAAAAGAGTGTCTGCAGATCTTAATGACGTAACATAACATCATACAACAATTAAAATCACTGCGAAAAATCATCCAACCCTACAAGTGTATTTATTTTTTTCTCCATGACTGTATATGATAGACAGATTGTATCTATTATACATCGCAAGGCGGGATTCATAGCTATTTTTCAATATGTAAAAGCGTATTGCGAACGCTTACCAAAAATGATTCATGAAACTCCACTATTACAATTTGTGGTGAATCCTGTACTGTAGTACCACAGCTATCGATAATCTGCACCAAGAAAGCTAATCTTTATTAGCACCTTACCAAGTGCCAGATAACTTGTCCTTTGCTAACAACACATGGAGTTTGAACGGAGGCCAATAATTCAATTTATTTGAATAAAATGATGACGTTCGGTTCAACGTATCTTTCTCTTGATCACTTTCATCACGTTTATGTTTGTCTGTGTAATAATCGAATTTCAAAGAAATCACATTTTGTGTAGTATTTTTTAAGTACCTATAAATAATTTCTCGTCAAACGGACTGTTTAACATTGCGGTGCAAGGTGCAATTGTTTTCATTAAAATAAAGTACTAGATGTTTAATTACCAAACACAACACAAAACTCGGTAGTTCACGGCTATCATAGAAGCAAAAAAAAGATAAAGAAGTTTATCTTTGTTGCCAGTATAGTTAATAAAACTAAAAATAGTACATACGAACAGCAATTACCTTCCTTGAGTATCTTATTGTAAATATTGTATGTTGATTCGCAATCGTCTAGAATGCGCTGAGTGCTTCGCACATCCAGTGAACGCGATCGTGTTCGGAAATCTTGCTGATCGTTTTGGTTTAATCGTGACAGATCATCGGGTGAATAACATTGTGTGGTTTCATTAATTGACTCGTGCCGTGTCCGACTAGGCCAAATGTGCGCTTTTTTACCCAGATGTTTCAACATTTCTGTGATCGAATGGTGATGATTGCTTTTGTGATGATGGCGATGCTGTTTTTCGGTGCTTTTCGAAAAAGACGACTGAGATAAATTACTATCAATGCTACTCTGTGAAATACTTGATGTAAGCCTCCGAGCGAAGCTACTGTTGTCGAAGCGATTGCGATGCCCGAGGTAGCGATTGTTTTCCAGGTGGTATCGATTAAAACTATTGTTGGCGGTACTGGCGTATTCGTCCAAAGAATGGACGCCTTGGTTACGCTGGAAGAGTAGATTTCGGTGGTGATCTGATACTAGTGCGAATCTGTTTTCTGCTTCCTGTTCATCATAGGCTCCCGTGTGTGTAAAATACTGATGATCGGTTTTATACTCGTAAATGTCGTTGAGATCGTGTGGAAAATAACCCGCATAATTTGTTGTCGGTGGAGAAGCAGCACTCTCTAGTGATCCTCGTCGGCCCTAGAATGCAACTTGTTTACTTTATTTGTTTTTCGATTAACCTTTATCTTACCGCAACATTTCGTCTGGACATTCGTTTAACTCCGGTTCCACCAAAATCTAAATGTACATTTGTTCGTCCATCAGGAGACTTTTTACTCCGTGGAATCGAGATACCTAAACTATGATATTCCTGAAACGCTGGGAATCGATATCCGCTGGCAATTGATTGGGGATCAGAAATGGCACTCAAATCTGCAAGAGAAATGGGAAAAATGATTGCAAACTAACACAAACATAAGCCAAATGTTTTGAAAATGGCATTCTAATAACGAATTTCTTTTTTTCCAAAGTTTATCTGAGGCTATTTGGCATCTCTTTCTTGCATTGTGAATCGCAATAGTGTTTCTCTATTCCTACGTAGGTTTGCACTGACCCAGTGGAAAAGAAATCCGCTATAATACTAAGTCTCCTGGATTGACATTGTGTTTGGCTTAACAACACAACTAGCAATGCAGCGCGACTTTAATTGGCAAACAGTGCGAGAATAGATGCCAAAATTCATTTTCATTTGTAGGCTTATATGTGTAGGTGTTGATTCTTGACTTACCTTCGGCGTTGTAGAGTATCGGTTCGGCATCATCGTCCACACTATGAGATCGTGGATTTGACGGTTGCGAGGGCGAAGTTGCTCCGCTACCCGCGACTCCGTTGATGGAGTGCCAACTGTCTGTGCTTGCGTGCTTCTCCAACGCATGCTGGCGTAGCAAATGCTGTATACCATGCATTTTTGTAGCTTTGGCAATTATGATCAACAGAATCCGTGATGATGTATATAGATGAACACTTTTAGACACGAATATTGTTTTTTCACTTGCTTTTTCTAGAGTCACATTTTTGGAATATAATAGTTTCGGCTGATAACTTTTCTTCAAATCTTGCGAACTTCTACTATGAAACGTTTATTTATCACTTTAATGGCAATGTTTATTTTCTCATTGTACGAAAAGCATTACACTAGCACTGGAAAAGTTATTTTTGTTGAATAATGAATTTTTGTTACATAAAGTAAAATTTTTGGTAAAAAAATATTATAGCCAAATAACAAAATCACGCCATGTTCATTTTTTTCTACGATGTGTACGTCCCAATTTTAAAAAATTTCTGCGATGTTTCAAAGCGTTGTAAAATTGGACAAAAAACAGGATATTCCCGACGGATTATTTTATACAAAATATTTGAATTATATTTAAGTTGAATAACACTTAATAGGATAACAGTTAAACTAACAAAAGAAAACATTTGCGTGAATATTTTCAGAAAAGAAGCTTCGAAGCGGTTTGCAAAAAGGATTGCTTCACAATCATCAAATTACGGTCAACATAAAACGCTTACTGCGCAAAGAACATTCATGTTCATTAATCGTAAAAAAGGTGATGGGCAATGATTCAATCGATATTGTCTATGGATTTCGATGGTAGTGATACTTTAACAACTACTAAGCATATGTAAAAAAATTAACTATTTGTCAGTCAGTTAGGCTGTCCTTTCTAATCAAATGAAATGCTATGTTAGTCTTTACTATTTTTCTTTTATTGATGAGTGTCAGTATGTAGCTGAATTGATTGAAATTGTAGCTGAGACGTGTCCATTATTCTCAATTGAGTTAATTAAGGATAGCTTCTCTGTAGGAAGCCTCGTTTACGCAGGCTGGTTGTTTGCTATCTTGCACGCATCAGTATAAGATAGTCTATCGCTTCCGTATTTATGATCTGACAGTAACCGGCACTAGCTTACCAAATTACATGCTATACTATAAATATGCGCTTAATATCAACAGCAATTCAGAAAATGTTCACGAAAAGTGTCACGAGAACGCATGCAAGTTATTACGATGGTGCACTGGCATGACGCCACTAAAATAAGGGTCAACAACATTGGAAAGGCATATTAAATCACCTTGTGTTTAGTAGAAATTATAGCCGCTGTAAACTTGATACCTTCATTCTCATTTTTTCAACGTATCCCACTCAAGCAAGCAAAAATACCGGGTTCTTTTGATAGTGGATAGTACACCGCTTTTGTCATTGTAGTGAGTAGCACCATAAAAATTTGCCAATCAAAATTTTGAGACTAAGAATAATCAAATCAATAAAAAGCAAACAAGCGGGTAAAATTTGAAGTGTAATATGTAATAACAAAAAAAGATGACAGTAGTATTTAATATTTTTTGCCAATGAAATCAGATTTGCGTGTTTGCCACTTGTCAATTATAATGTTAATCATTCTGAATAGGGAAAAATGCGCTTGTTGCCACACTGTCGTATCAAAACTTTCACCGGACTATTAATAGCATATTTTCGGCAGACAGCAGCCAGCATAACAATTGAGTCAATATTGGCCTATAATACGGCGTTCTTGCACACGAAAAACAGTTTGCCTGCCGTTTGTTGATGATAGATTCTGAACCGTTTCTATCTGCGCACCTGGAATTGTATACCTTTGTGCTTCATATGCAAAATGTGTTTTGCATTTGATTTTGAATTTGGTTAGTTTACTGCTTTAATAATTTTGAAGGAATATTCCGATGATCGGATAATGAATTATAAGATTTTTCTTGTTAATGCGTATTTTGAAGAATGAACTCGACTTATTGGAGATCAATGATTAATAACTTTAAAATAATTGGAAATGTTATACTCTATATGCGGTATCTTCTCTTTTTAGCGGCTTTCACTAAAACTGTTTTTACATTATCATGATGATAGACTTTTTGCCATATCTCTTATGGATTTGCCCTAATTTTCGTACTAGATGAAGACAAACCCGCAGATCACTTTCTCAGTGAACTAATTATAAAGATGCACTTTGGTAGCCAGAGTTGATAATAATTGAACTTCGTTATATTTGGTAAACTTTTCATAATGCATAATCTACATGGAAGCGCACTTTCATCAAACCATTGTCAACACATTTTCGCTTCAAACTTCTTTAAGTCGTCACACCCCGGTATACAATTTCATGTCTCATGTTACAAATATTGCCAAGAGAATAAAAATCGATATTCAGGCAATGCTTCGAAATCGGAATTTATCATATTATCAAATCTCAAAACATTTTTTACAGCTTAATTTGGTAATAAAATCACTAAATAAATAACGAGCATGGCAAAAAATTATTTCTTGTCAAAAGCTGTTTATTTTGACAACCCACGTGGATTTCGAAATTCCCATAAAATTGTATATCATTTTGTTTGATTGCGCATGAAATTCTGTTTTTTTTTTTCAAAGGCGAATGCTTTTTTCAGAACTTTACTATTCCTGAAAACGTTGACCTATTTTTTGCACACAAGTAGCTTCTACCTGTATACTGCTGTCTCATGTTTTCATCACTGACTATGTAAAACGGAATAGGTGATGGAATAAACAATAAAATCGTAGATTCGTTTTCCATGCGAAAATTCTACAATTGACTAGTGAATAGCAATTACTACAAGGTTGACAAATCTTCCACTGAGCACACTACTTGATTTTTACACATACCAACACAAATAAGGCGAGTTATGTAATGAAAACATGATCTAGTACGAATGTTTCTATGCTCACTAATTTTATGCTGACGGCACGCTCACAATATAAAGCAAAAATACACGATAGAACTTCTCGGATAGAAGCGTATCCATTCAACGCGAGAGTTCGATGTAAACTGAGATAGTCTTGCGCTTTTCGAACCACTTTGGCGTTATTCTCTCTGTTCCGTTCGCGTTACGTCTAGATAAAAGCGATATCCCTCAGCAGCGGAAACTGAACTTTCTGATAGCAGCCCGTCGTCGATGCGGCGGAGAGTCGACATGTGGTCTTTTACTTTTATGGGAAACATGTGACTTAAGCGTATATGCTTCTCTGTCATTTCTGTTCTGTTGCATTTCAGACAAACTAGGTGTGTACTTCCGCAGTTCAAAATAAACATTAGTAACAATGATTAAGTATTTTTATAGTATCTAAACGCTATGCATGGATATGCAATCATGTCACCATTATGGGAAGCGTTCATAAGGATATCTTCTGTTATTTCAAATGTAATGAAAAAAATTGAATGAGATAAATGAAGGAGAGAACCAACACAATATATTAAAAATACATGGTCATATGACAACTCTGGTAGATAAAAATTGTCACAAATGTATGTTACCTTCTATCGAAAGAAGTTGCTTTATTAGGATCAATAAAATTATTGTCCTTTGACATAATTGCTATAATTAAGCTATCCTATAACTACGTTCTCAGAACTACGTCAGCATGTTGTTCAATTTCTTGGGTGATGGCTTTTGTCTTTGTTACTGTTTACGAGTTGAGCTGTACACATTCTCATTCTGAATTGTTGAATTTCTATATTAGATTTCTATATTAGGTTGCTCCACATTAGATTGGAAATGGAAATGTTTACAAACTATGGTTATTAAACTATACATCAGAGTTGACAAAACATAAATGTCACGTAACTATTAGAGTATCGTAAATAAAGATAAATTCCCAGCATGGTTTTCTTCGTATTGGGAAAAATATTTGAAACTAACTTTCATTTCTATATCAATTGACACGAATACTAATTATACAAAAAACTTTCAGAATAGTGAATAATGCTCTGATGATTTGTATAATTTATGGCTTATGGAATATGAGAGTGTAAATTAGAAACATAATTTAATGGGGTAAGCAAACGATCCAACTTGATCCGCTTCAATTTGATAAACATTTATCATGGCTACGATACAAGAGATATGATCTCTAAACATATAATGCAAATCTTCAAATAACGATGTGGACCACATTATCAAATATATTCAATAAGTCCAAATATAAGTATTGAGCGTTTCCATGCCAAATGAGCGTTTCTATGCTAAATAGTCGAATATCGACCAATTTTGATATGAATGCAACTTTGCTTTGTTCTAACCAAATTTTAATTTACAAAGAAGAGTTAAAGTTTTTTAATTCTTCTTAAAGAAACTCGAAGTTATAACGCAACTTTCGATAAAAAGTCCAGAATGGAGGCATAGAAAATATTAAATAAACCAGTTAAGTTAAAAAAACAATTTTCGACATTTTTTTAAGCTATTTGTAATTTAATGTTTTCAAGCCATTGAAATAGTAATTCCAAAACGTTAACCTTATAATAATCAACTTCGTAAATGCATCCGTTTTTAAGTTACTTTGATTTTAATTTAACCCTGGAAAGATAGTCTGCGTCAATTTGACTCCTCGCTTTCAGCAATATTGCTCATTTTTTCTAACAGTACGTCTGGTTTTTGGATAGGTTTTTAAACAAAAAACCTTTTTTGAATGCTTGCCCATTTTAGTCTCATGCAAAATATCAACCAGCATCTAAATACACTAAAGTCGCTTTTTACGCGGAGGATACGTGCCGCGTAAAAAAATACCGCGTAAATTCCGGAATCCGCGTAAAAAAACCGCGTAAACTCCGGAATCCGCGTAAAAAAACCGCGTGAATTCTGGAATCCGCGTCCGGATGCAGTTGTTATTCACAGGCATACGAATAAGTTGCCGTTTGATGGTGTGTCGCTGTTCACTAGGGTGGATGCGTGCATTTTAAATATTTACGGTTGCAATCATATGACGTTCTGTTTCGTTGACGTCCGATGATTAACTTGAATAAATCACAATTAATTAACTTTAATAAATCACCACCACAATAAGAAATGAGGAAACTTTATAGCTAACAGACGACGAACTTGTGTTCTGAAAAAGCGCTGCAATGTTGAAATAGACTATGGTTGCAATTTATATTATACATTGACCATGTATACTTTTGACACTAAGAACTGTTTTCTATCATGTTCCCTTATCCGAAAGGGAACTTGATTGATCGCAAAATATTTTATTTTTAATTTGATGCAAAATCTACTAAAATTTGTACTGTTTCGTAATATTTGAATATAATTCCATTTCTTGTTGTTCAACTGAATATAACGAAAGTACTGGACACCAACAATGCAGACATTTTATATTTAAATAATCGATAGGTACTATACTTCATCATTGTTCACTCAATTAAATAAAATTAAAAAAAAATACGGTAGCAGACGCGTAGCAAATTTCAAACCGGTATCTCTTCTATACACTTTCTTCTATCACCGCCGGTTGTTGAAATTTGGCATTGAGAAATATAAAAACAAAAATAAAATCGCCGCCTCGACACAGTCTGACTCACCGCCTCTACATCATGCTAGCGGCATTTTCGATGCTTGTCAGCCATGCGGGCTGGATTGTTTTTTGTTTACAATTGTTATTCCAATCGAGAATCGGATTTGTGGGCCTACGAAAAATTTCATAGATATGAAGGTTGTTCGTCATATGGTGTATTGGTAATCCATCTTTTTACCTTTGCTGATCAATATTAAATAGCTTGATAATTTTGCAATTGTTCATTGCTTTTCGGTCTGAACACTATCATAACAAATTGCGCATTCATTAAACTACACAAATAATTATGTTCACACAACGGGTTTCCGTTCAATCGGAGCTCCTGGATACAAATTTCATCGGAGGTAGACAATTGTAGAACAATTACCGAACTGTAATTCTCTAGCAATAATCAACAGCACAATGTTTTACGATACATAATATCTAGCCCGCAAATAAACGAATGATGCTCTCACCCCGAGGATTGCTTAGAATACCTTTGTTCAAACGAGGAATGAACAAATCCATGCCAAGCAAACATATCTTTATTTTGCGTGTGCGTGTGTTTTTAAAGGTAAACTGCATTAACTCTACTCCTATAACTAACTCCTATCATCTTAAACTTGATTGCATACCTGAATAAAAAAAAAGTTATGAATGCTTTCGACCATAAATTTATTCAAGTTATTTTTAGTGCAGTTTTTTTTCCTATGTAATATAAGTACTTTTTGTTTTACTTGACATGTTTTTTTTCACACGACCGTCAATAGGTGCTCTACCCTTGATAAGCGAAGTAAGTCTGGTTTTTTGTCTACCACTCCTTCCACTGACATGTTAAAGTATTTGTGCAAGGTTACCAACCACCGCACTCCGCAGTCAGTAAATATTAGAAGGCGAATGGAAGCCTGTGTTGACTGCTGTTGATCACGACTTTAAGATGCAGCTTGCTAGTTGCCACTTTTAGCTGTTAGACCTTTGTACCTTTCATACCGCTTATATAGATGCAGATCATTCGAAAAAGACGAAATTTGAACGAATCATTGATGTATTACACTACGTCACAAATTTCGATGAAAAGAGACGAGCAGCTAGAGTCACAAAGTGTATTGCGCTCAGCGTTGCCACTATGTTTTGAATAAAATCTGGCAAAACTAAATTAAAAAGTCTGGCAAAAATCTGTCACTCATTTTTGGATAAAACTCCTGGCAGAATTGAAAGTGATGACCTTTTTTTTTGCTCTCGCCGGGTGTAGGTAGGTAAAGGCCAAGCACAACCCATCTCGCATTAATGACCTTTTTGCGAGACGTTCGGATGAAATCTGGCAAATATCTGGCTCATTTACAAATATCTGGCAGATTCTGAGGTTTATCTGTTTGTCTGGCGCGCAAACAGAAATCTGGCAAAATCCAGATTTATCTGGCACAATGGCAACGCTGATTGCGCTAGTGGAGTTTAGATTGTGCCATACAAGCCCATTGCTTGTCAGTCATTCCATGGCGATTCAAAGAGTATCCTCTCTTGCTAAGTATTCTAAGATACAGGCGGGTTTTTCTACGCAGGGGATACATACCTCGTAAGAATAACCGCGGTAATTCGAAAATCTGCGTAAAAAAAGCGTTAATTCGAAAATCAGCGTAAAAAACGCGTTAATCCAAAACCGCATAAAAAACACATTAATTAAAAAATCTGCGTGAAGTAAACCACCAAGAAAGGCTTAAGAAAAAACCCGAGACGCTCTATGACCTGTATTTAAAATTTTCCTCTTTGACGGTCATCCCTGATCTTTCAGAGGGAGATTTTTTTTTGACTACTCTTTTACTCAATAAGCACTTAAGCCTGTATAAGGCAATCCACGAGACAGTTGCGATCAGAAGATTTCAACTTATGACAGCTTTATGTATGTACGATCGGTCGCAACTTGGATGCAATCTGGATCCAGAAGCGTGAAAAACAAATGTTATCTGATCGGTAGCTCTAGTATCGCAAGTGATTGGCACTCAAATACAGTCGCCGTTCGATAACTGCAAGTCTTTTAACTGCAACGCTTTTTAACTGCAAGACCGATAGCTGCAACAACTTTGCAGTTATCGGACCGCAATCCGTCAAAGCTGATGTCAAAGTCATATTTGACATTGAAGTGACAGATCTCGCGGTGGGATTCTAAATGCATTCGAAAATGAAAATTGTTGAATCTCTAGAAACATTTCAAGAGGACTTTTTCATTTCTCTCGTTTTTTTTCGATTTCGTTTACTTGTCTCTTCATTCTAGATGGGAGATTATAGATCTCCACTATTAATCAATGAAACAAAATCACCATGAACCACATAATCACTTTCCGTAATTATTATAAGAGAAAGAAATTATTCCTTGTGCATTGTTTGGCTAGCTTTCACTACTCAGCGAGGCAGTGCATAGTAGATCACAAACAATATTTTGTGACCTAGCGTTTAATAGACCATTTTAGGAACTGATAAGTGTCACGGATCCTGCTGACATTGATGTTGCTTTTACTTGCGTTATGTCAGTGGTTTCGAGCTTTCTGTCAAAATTTCATTCATGAATTAAGTTCAAAAACGTCTCGTAAAATGGTCTATTGTAGTAATGAACTTTATCTCCGCCTACATATTGGTTACGTGAAGTAGTTACTAAAACGCAATAGATTATGATGCGGAAATTTGAATATCAAATTGATTAATCGAAAAGCACATTTCGACATCATTAAAAACAAAAATGGTACACGCAAAAGTTGGATGGTGTAAAACCAGTACAAAATTGTGCGTTTTCAGCGCAAAAGTTGATGTAATTTAGAACCAGTACAATGATTGCGTGTTGGACATAACGCAATTACTGCTCTAGCGTTTTTTCAATGTATTTGGCAGCTCCTAACAACTACACTTAAACAGTTTCAACTGGTATCAAGCAGCATTGCAAAGCGAGCGAGAAGCAAAACCTTTCTCATTACTGCTTGAGAACGAGACATATGCTACGTTTCTCAAGTCTTTTGCACACACGCTTTCGAGATACTCTTTCTTCTTCATGCATTCCCCGCAACAAGCACGCACCGCCAGTACGAGTGACACTAACAACACTGGTATCAATAATTCTGACTGGGAAGTATGTAGGGGTAAACAGGGTAAGACCGCCCTGCGGGGTAAGACCGTCCACTGTAGTTTTACTACCAAGTTATAAAATAATTGAAAAATTTCTTTAACGTGTCTATTACAGTATAACTACATAACATTTTGCACGTTTTTCTGTTTTGATAGTGCGCGAACGGTCGCAGAAATAATAAAAAACAACCTTCCAGCTGGCAACCAGTCAATGCGCTATTGTTTTGCGGCAACGGGACTTAAGGTTTTTCAGTCTAAAAATCTATTGTTTTGTTCGTGAATATTCGTTTAATCGCTTGCCTGAATCTATCTTCTTTCGGAAATAATGAAGGCCGTGAGTAATCTTGTAATTTTGACTACTTTTTCGGTCAAATATGATAATGTTCCACTGGGGGTAAAGTCGCCCACTATACAAGGGGTAAAACCGCCACGTATCCAACTGCTTGTTGTTTTACTTCAAGACCCAAATGCCTCGACACTACATAGGGAATATTTACAGGATCAGTAAAGCAACTTCAAGCCACATATGACATCGATGTTAATCGACCATTTTCGATTTGGTTGAAGCTTTTCTAGTAATATATTTTAACAAGACTTATTTTTGAAAAAAGTAAACCTGTGTGATAATGGTGTTAATGAACCAAAATAATTTTAGAGCCAGGACGGTTTGTTTGATTGGTATGACGTCTCCGGCAGAATTGAAAATAGTAGATTTTTACTTCCGAAAAAAGTACACACTCTAAAAAAATTTAAAGAAAAGATATAAATATAGAATTAAAAATATATTTTTTTTCAAATTTATTTGAAAAAACATGTTTTTGCCTGTAAAATCTACAAAAGGTAAGCTAAAATTTTTTGGTTGTTGGATCATGGAGTAATAGAAATATTAATAGCTCAATTTTTGTGAAGAATTTTTTTTTTTGACGGTTTGTTTGGTGTATAGAGTCGTTGATAATTTTATTCTTCAAAAAAAAAACATAGAAAATTGAAAATATAAATAAAAGAAATAATAATTATTAGTATTTTTCTATACATAATAAGTCTTCAAAAGAATCATACAGACAGGTTTAATGAGTTTTAATTTTTAGCTTAAAGATAGGTATATTATGAATTCAATATCTTGAAAACCCCCAATTCTGAAAAATCTATTTATTTTGAAAACCAAAAAAGTTACCTAAACATTGATCTGAACTTGAATAATCAGAAAACAAAATAAGTTGAAACTTAGAAAAAAAATTTTTTTTCAGATTTTTCACAGTGTATATTTTATTTAAAAAGAAAAAAAAATACCATCTACAACTTTGTCAGAGACACCATACCGATAAAATCAACCGTTTCGGCCCTAAAAATATTTTTTATCCTCAAAAAATGGTGGGCGATCTTACTCCGCTGGTGGGCGGGCTTACCCCGTATGAAAAAGATCTGCACATTTTCAATGAATTTTTAAAAATTAAAAAAAAACTGGAAAATAAACAAAAATATTACAGTTCTTATTTTTTAAATGCGGGTATTGAATACAAGAACCTCTTGGCGAAGAAAAAATGAAATTGCAGCCGCAACTTTTTTTTCTATAAACAGAATTGCTTAAGGGGGCGGTCTTACCCCGCTTACCCCTACAGCACGGGTATCTTGCTCATTTCGTAAAGCGACGAGACCTTGCGCGTCGCAATACGAACCGAAAGAGAAGCGAAAAAGTAACCAGCAAATTGTATGTGACGAGTCTTGTCGCACGTAAATGTAAATTCTACGAGCGAGAGAGAAACTTCTCTCGTCGCTTGAGAAAAAAGCGCGTGCAAAGGATGACAAATAATAATTATTCACAATTTACAAGTGTTGCCATAAAAAATCGGCAACGCTTTTGTGGCTCTGTGGAATGGAGGGTTTTGCTAGTTTTGCGGTGAAGCTAGCGTTGATTACAGAACAGAATTTTGTTTCGTTTTTTTTTTGCAAATCATTTAATGGTACTTTATAATGACCAAATCCATCGAGATAAATCGTTCGAGTATTATTATAATACTATTTAAATCTAGTGAGTTAACAAGTAGTTGTTTGCTGCTTGCACTGCTCCATGAGTAGCAGTCACTAATACACTCGACGTGAGAAAAAAGTGTCGGTATATGATACGTAATCTGATTTCATACTTTGTCAATGTATTCGCAGTACAACTGTTGCGTTATGCGTTTCACACATTTATTGTGCGATTTCTGTGCAACATTTGTGCGAATCGGGAAGACACAATGATTGTACAAGACTTCAACTTTTGCGTGTAGTGTCGGACCCCCCTCTAAATTTTGGCATGTGTCAGATGTTGCAATTATCGAACGGCATTCGATAACTGCAATGTAAACATGTTGCAGTTAGCGAACGACGACTGTACAACAAATACAACAATAAAAATCACTTCATATTATTGCCGACATTAAAAGATTTCGGATTCGGTCGTGTTTTTGTTTTGCAGCTTGAAAAACAGCAACAATAGCAAGCGTACAAGTAGTGAATCGTCACCCGTGGATTGCCTCTTTACACTCTTTGACCAATGGTCAAATATTTGACTTTTTGACATAATGGTCAAATTTATTTGACATATTGATTGTTGTTTGCCACGTTAAAAAATTGGAGAGTGTCAAACAATTATCATTGACCAAATTTATTTCTGTCAAAAAGTGACAAATATTTGACGCTTGGTCAAAGAGTTGTTATACAGCCTTTAGACGTTTTTGGTTCTCAACCTGCGTTAATTATAAAAATTCGGAAAAACGCGTAGAAAAAACCGCGTAATATAAAAAATCCGTGGAAATTCGAAAATCCGCGTGAAAAAATACTCGTAAAGAAACTGACTGTATTTAACCAAGAAATAGGTTTTCTAGCATACGCAGGATAGTTGATGAGAAGAGTTTGTGTGGCACAATCTTACTCCAGCTCACGGTAACACGAAAACTAGGGTTGTATCAAGCAGTTAACAAGGTAACTTTCGGACGTGAAAACATCTATTTTTGTACTAGGAATGTTACGGATATCTGCTATTCGTGTCTGTGAAATTGACATCCGCATCATGCATCACGAGATATCATGCCGATGCGTATGTTGTGAAACCGATGTGAATTGTCATTGCTTTTGAACTGAGGTGCAACATGTCAAGTGAAATAAAACACCAGGGATGTTTCAGATATCGGCATCCGCATTCGCATGTCACATTTCACAAAATCACACTCACATATATATATATATATATATATATATATATATATATATATATATATATATATATATATATATATATATATATATATATATATATATATATATATATATATATATTATATATATATATATATATATATATATATATATATATATATATATATATATATATATATATATATATATATATATATATATATATATATATATATATATATATATGTATTTGTACGCTTTTTTATATTATTGAATGTTATTAGCTTTCGCAGTTAAGTTAATGTAATTGTAGGAAAATTATTAAACCTACTTGTCAAGGAGAAAAAAAAAAGAATAAAACAAAACTTAAAATAAATTAAAAACTATCTTACTGACTATAAAGTGAGCTAATCGTTGCAATTGAAGATTGCAACGATTTTTGTCGGAATTTGTTGATAATTTGGCTTGACATATTTTCTAATGTTTCTACATTAGTGAGCCTATGTAGCTCGTTCGTGCTAAAACAGGGAGGACGCTTCAAAATCATTTTCAAAAGTTTATTCTGAATCCTTTGAAGTGTCTTTTTCCTGGTTGTACAACAACTTGTCCGTATGGGAACTGCATATAACATTGCTGGCCTAAAAATTTGTTTGTAAATTAACAGTTTATTCTTGAGACAAAGTCTAGAATTCCTGTTGATAAGAGGATATAAACATTTGATATACTTATTGCACTTTGACTGGATATTTTCAATGTGCTCCTTGAAAGTAAGATTCTTATCATGAATTATCCCTAAGTATTTAACTTGATCAGACCAATTTAAGACCACACCGTTCATCTTAATAACGTGGTTATGGGTGGGTTTGAGAAATGAAACTCTTGGGTTATGAGGAAAAATAATTGACTGTGTTTGAAAAAATAATTGACTGCAAGTATGAAGAAAATATATCTAAACTTTTTTGTAGCCGACTGCATCCTGCTGACATTGATATTGCTTTTACGTGCGTTATGCCAGCGGTTCCGAGCTTTCTGTCTAAATTTCATTCAAGAATTGAGTTCAGAAACGTCTCGTAAAATGGTCTATCAGATTACATCGGCAAAGATTTTTTCGGCAAATGTCAGTGAGGCGGTAAGGTGCTATCCACAGTTCACGTGGACAATTTTTTGGTGATTTAAATATCCAATAGCTGACAGGTCTACTATTAGATCGACAGTGATGTTTACCCTCGGGAATTGCAAGCCCGAAAAATGGCTAGTTTAACCTTATCTTATGTAGTTTCGGATAAAACCCAAATGTCGACTGTTATTGATAATTAGTTAATATTCTTTCGATTGAATTTGAAAAACACAATTTAAAACTAACGTGGAAAACTGAAGATGTACTATACTTTATCTTTGAGATACCTTGCGTATCAGCGTCATCTATACGTCAAATCATGCAGATCACTTGCATGCAATTTATACAGACAACGAAATCGCATCGTAACAGATAGAACTGTTGATGACATTAAAAACCATGTATCGTTATGGTGGATGTCACGTAAAATTACCTGTATGAAATTAATTGCATTTCACTTATTTAAAATAATGCAATTTAGTAAAACGCGTAAAACTGTGGAAATACGAAACTGTCAAAACACTGACATTGCCAGAAAACATTGAAAACTAGGAAAGCGTATATACTGTTTAATTCAAACAATTCCAACTGCAGTAAGGAGTGGCGATGATTTACAGTTTTTGTAACACAAAATTTATCTCTAATATAAATGTCAGTGAACATTACACCGGAATTAGAAACATGTTATTATTGATATGTCGTTCTGACATATAAGAACACCCACAGCATGTAGGGTGGTTTCTCGACAGATGAAATGTGTTGTAACCGTTGTAACTAAAGAAACTGAAAATGTCGAATTTAGGTCTGTTCGTTTTTCAGCTACACAGGCGGTGTACGCACCGTCGTGAAAACGAATTTGACATGAAATGTAAAGGGTATTTTCGTAACAATAGAAATTTCTACAACAGGTTAACATACCGCGTTACTATGCCACATCATCGCGTAAAAAAATATGCTGTGGTTAGTTTTTCTGAAAACATTAACCGAATTCGGCCTAATTCCAAAACTACGCGAAAACACGAAAATTACAAAGTGGGATAATTTGTCTGGGACAATCGTGTTGAAGTGTTTCACAAGAATAGTTCGTCAGGTCCTGTGGAAAGAAAAAAACTCAGTGCATTAAAGATGCATTCCATCTCGCATCAAAATTACTCAACCTGTAAATAGGAATGATCGATTCCAAAATGATTGGTAATGACAGTTGTTTTACTTTGTATATTGCTGCACATATATGCATAAAAGCATTCACATGCGTTTTTGTTTACAACTGTATCCGGAATTTGAATGAGAAGATCGATTCGAACGAATTGGAAAATAATATTCCGAATTCTGATTGAGCCAACCAAATCAGGGTTCGAAGGTTCGAGTTTATTCATACGACAATTAGGATTCGAATTTCCGATGCTTTCGTATCGACGTGCACCACAACAAGATATGAACTTTTATGTCTATGCGTCGAAAACCGAAGTAGTGACGTTTAGCTAAATATTGTCTGTTTCTTTTAAAACAAAACACGCCAAATGTATCAAAATATCCCAGAATAGAGAATCAGAAAATATTATTTTAGTCTGAAGTATATCAAAAATGCACGAAATGGAACTTCAACCGAATGAATATTTGAATAGTTGCAATATAATGCTTGTATGTGTACTTACTCTGGGCTGCTAGCTGCTGTTGGTGTTGCGCTGCAGCTCGCTGAAAATAGTAAAGGAATGCAATCAGCTCACATTAAACATAAACATAGAACATAAATTCAAATAAAAACTTATCGATACTCTTGGTAACTTCGACGATCGTTGATTCGGGTTTAATATAGTACCAAAAAAGCGTAAATATAAGCAAATACGATCAACTTTTAACCTTTTTACTCACAGTTCTAAAATTTGTCCAATACTGACTTTGGAGAATACTGTTTTCCAGCGAATGTGAAACACGCAAAAAAATGCTTCATTGCTTTCGTCTGCACTGAAATGGTTATATTTTGTTTCCGCGATACAAAATCTAGAGGTTTTGAAATATTCAGTTACAATTTTGTTATAGAAGTTTTACTAAAACAAACGACGAAATTTCAAGGTGTGATTTGTTTATGAAAAGTATCAATTATTAGTAGAGTTATGGCCGTTTCCCCGAAGCTCTTTTCTTTCTTCGCCAAGAGGGACGCAGACAAAAGAGGTTGAGAACCGCTGCTTTAGATTATTCCAAGAACATAATCGACTGATACTTGATGAATATTCAAGCAGTTTTACTAAAGTCCATGATTTGTTTTAAGCTTCTTCCACGTGATTTTTTTTTTGGAAAATACTTCCAGCCTTAAGTTTTAGTGGTCAAGCGCAGGCTCCGCACTACTCGCACGCCAAGTTGACAACATTGTTGTGGTCAAATCTACATTGAATGTGGTCGAATCAACTAACTAATTACTAATGCAATACTAATGTTATAAAAGTTTTGGAGAACGTTTGTCAACTGCCTGGAAGACAGGATCGGGGGGAACCCGAATATCTCAAAAACGACGAAAAGAGTGACCAGCAATTTCAAGGGAAGTCCCAACCTTTCCGTCCGAGATGATGTGAGCAAGCTGGGGGTGTCGTCTACAACTGTAAATCGATGCTGACGAAGTTTGAACGCGTGATACAGGATGATGAAACTTACGTCGAGGCAAACTTTAAACAGCTTCCTGGACAAGAATACTATACGGCAACTGTAAGAGGAAAAGTGGCAGCGATTTTCAAACACATTGAGCTGTCGAAGTTTGCAGAAAAAATCTCGTGTGGCAGGTCATCTGTTCCTGCGGTTTGAAGAGGAACATTTTTAACGCGGAAGGTTTCGTCAACTAGAAAATTTATATGCAGGAGTGCCTGAAAAACGTATGTTACCTTTCCTCAAGCAACGCAGTTGTTCCGTTCGGTTTTGGCCGGATTTGGCATCTTGCCATTACGGAAAGGGGCCATTGAGTGATATGCCACAAGCAACGTCCAGGTTCGCCAAAGGACAACCCTCCCAACACACCAGAGCTCCGCCCTATGGAAAAACTGAGCTATCGTCAAACGGAACACAGATGTCAATGATATGCAGTTCAAGGCTAACTGGTGTTCTGCGGCAAATAAAGAGACCAAGAAGGCTGTACTAAACATGACGGAAGAAAGCTTGATTCAATATTTTTCCTTTATTCTGTACGAATTGAACTTTACGAAGAAACATGATTAGGATATTTAATAAACAAATGACCGATTTACACACATTTTTGTTTGACCAATTCTTGACCGTAACAACTTTTTTTTCGAAAAGATGTATTATGTTCACCGTAAAGACGAACATAATAACTCAAGAACCATCTCCATCCATTATTCTAAAAGTATGAATTAGTTTTCCTTACTACAGTAGCTAGTTGAACGTAGGTTGTTAATACATGAAACGCTATAACGTAGAAAACCGTTGTCATTCGATTTAATATCATTTAATCGCAAAACCCTACGTGCACGAACTAGTTTTGGTAGTTAGGAACTTCATCATTCTGTAACTATTGAATTTAAACCTTCGAAGTGAACCAAGTGTAGCAGTTGAGTTTACTTGCACAATGAGTTGAATTCCGGAACGCTGTAGCGCTTCAACATCCAAGGACCGGCTTCGTTGTTGTCGTCCCGGGGGATCGATTCCACCCGCTCGCCGAAGTAACTTATTTTTAAGATATGTAGACATGTTTCTGCTTTGAACTAAGCTCAAATAGTAAATATCACTAGTTTCTGTCAATTACATCCGTTCAATTTCACCGTTGAAGAACAACTCTAGTCACTTTCTTTGTCCACTTTCGTTCTCCACTGACTATTTCGAGTTACCTTATCATTCACCATCATATATCGACACGCGTTGAACTACTTCAAAGAAGTTATTTATGAACCGAAGCTCGAGCAACTACTGGGTAACCAACTATCAGCTTTTATTATCTATTAGCTCCTCTCGAGTGTCTGTTGAGCGACAATTGATCACTTCCTACTGCTTCTTTCGCTAATAGAACTGCGGTGAGGGTACAGTGCGAATCATCACATTTCAAGGTCATTGTCAAAACTCTAAGAATTTACTAAAACTGTCCATACTATAAAACAGCTTATAATTGCACCGTTAGTGAATATTATTCATTACTTCACTTCAAAGTCGTTACGGGACTTTGAAACAAAGATGAAATCCGTAGAAATTCGTGTCATTATGACCAAAACCGTCTTGCAAATCATAACAACTTGCGTTACAGTTGTAGCGTAATTATAGTACAATATGATTATTGCACCATAATCATAATTTGGTACAAAACCAGTACGAATAGTGTAGTAAAAAATCAAACAACAAATACACTGCCCATAAACGCATAAGAGTCACACTGCCAAAAACCTACAACTGAGTAAAACGCAGTAGACGCAGGTAAACCATAGCATTTTTTCCTATTTTCATTTCCTTCCTATGGATTCAATCAAAGGAACAAAAATTCATAATAAGCATTCATACAAGGTAAATATATTTGTGCAGAATGCTTTTATATGCAATAAGGTTATTGTTGTTCCGATCAGTACACTTTATTTGGTCTTTTAATGAAAGTTACCATGATTTTCTGCTAATTGGTTTTAGCTCTGAGCCTGTTATGCGTTTATTCGTAACGTGGGACTGACCAAAATCAATATTTTTTCATCATTTTAGCAACAAACCTAACTTTTGTCGTAAATTTTCGAGAGCACACGTAATGTAAAGAAGTTTCTAAGGTTTATCTCAAAAGTGATGAAAACTCACATGGGACTGTTATGCATTTATGGGCAGTGCAGAACATTAAACATTGTTATTTGTGTGTAGTATTTTCAATTCAATATAAAGGTGAACTGAACATGGATGATATAAAAATATATCAAACTTCAAGCATAGTGTAGTGTTGACGGAATTTGTCAACAGTAAAGTGGCATTGAGCATTTGCCGTATAGAATAAATTCTCATTTCCCAATTGAGCATAAAATGTGCGTGCCTTCAGCTTAGTACTCGGGGAGAGTAAACAAGATTGGCCATATGCACTAGCTATAGGTACATATCGTTCGCTGATAGATAATTTGTGGTTGCTAGTATGAGGAACAATATACGCGGTGGCAATATGTTTACCTTTCTCATCAAAAGTAGGTATTTGTAATCTCAATAGTTTTCGTTTTTGAATTTAGGAGTGGATGAGTTATACGGCACCGACAAGTGGATTCGAATATAGAAAATCTATAACGAGCGTCTTAGCAGAGTGATTGAGATCAATCAAAGAAATAGTTATCGGTTTCCGTTATACTCTACTAAATTTTTTGGAAATAAATATTGAAATTCAGTCCGCAAATATATATTTCGACTGTGACATACAGTCTTCCTCAGTGCTTATGTGGACTGGTCCAGTCCACATAAGCACTGAGGTAGACTGTATGTCACAGTCGAAATATATATTTGCGGACTGAATTTCAATATTTATTTCCAAAAAAATTAGTAGAGTATAACGGAAACCGATAACTATTTCTTTGATTGATCTGGATTCGAATAGTTTTTTTGTTTAGTTCAGAAATAACATAATACATCTTATTTGCGTCATACCATTCTTCATTCTCCAGCAATTATTGTAACGAAAAATATTGCTGCGATGTTTTCTGAAAACTGCTCGTTTCATGCACATACATATATTGTGATGATAGAAAACTGAGCTTGCTTTTCAACAAAAATACGTTGCACGTTTACGTAGTAAATAAATTACAAAACTAAATTTGCATTTTTGTCGACAATACCGCTCTAAATCAAGAAAAAGTGAGATTCGGTTATTATCGCTCACATTGTATCTGAACTAGAGCGACTTTTCTGACGTAAACATTGTAACTAGATATCATCTATACAGGTTATCACCTAATATGCATATTAAATGATGAAAACGTGCTTTGAGCGTTCCTGTAGTTTGGACATAGTTCTAGTGTCAACTATTTCCAAAGTAAACTGGAGTTGCGAGAAAATGCGGTAATTTCTGCTCCAATATAACTTAATACACTGAATTTTTTTTAACGCGACATTTTTATGTGCTTTTATTTTACACGATTTTTTTCATGCGATTTTCTCGAAATTATGCCTTTTTAACGCGATTTTCTTGAAATTACGACTTGTGACATGGGAAACATTTGTATATGAACCAAGATTTCACACACACATATACAAACACACATACACACACACACGAATATATACATACATACACACACACACTTACCACGAAAGATTTCGTCACAACGACGCGATTTTTTTCCACAATTTGTTCAAAATTACGCGATCTTTTTTTACGCAATGCATCAATCGCGTAAAAAGAGAATCCAGTGTACTACAGAGCGAATAATCTTGCCAATTTGTTTCATTCGAGAGACTATGGACTATATTTGCGTCGTTTAGGTGCAATCGCTCACACCTTACTTTATAAGCAACGCCAGTGCAATTAACATACAGTCATACCTCGATATAAGGCAACTTTATTTTTATTTTCGTTACGTTATATTATATCGAGTTACGTTATATCGAAGAACGAAAAAAAAATTTTTTTATTGATGCAAAATTCTTTATGGTTACTCAAAAGTATACAAAAACTTATTTCCCTTCACTTAAAAGTATATATGAACCTGTCTTATGTCCCTTTAAGACAATTTTCGTAGACCAACATAACCAGTCACAAAACATTGAAAAAATAAATGTCAATTTTACCCCATTTTACGGCACTTATTGGTCTCAAAACTTACTTAAAACATTTATTCGGAACATTATACACCCCAAAAATAATTGTTGTACTTAAATTTTCGAAAACTGAAAAAAGTTACGTTATATCGAGTTACGTTATATCGAGGTTGCCTTATATCGAGGTATGACTGTATCATATAAAGTAAATAGGTATAACATAACCACCTTTTTTCTTCCTCTCTCCATGCATACTTTTTTGTTAATATATTGCCAATTTTTTGGTTTTAGGAGGTTAAAGCGTTATAGTTATTTATTTAAAATAATAGCACTATCTTGAGTTATAGATTTTCTCTGCATTATAAATGCATTGACGGCAACATAAATAACAATGAAGATTTTCTTTGAAATTCAATGTCAAAGAACTATTGCAGCCAAAAATATAAGAAATGCATAGTACTATTTAAAAAAGATATGATCAAATGAAGACTATTTCGATTGTAGCTAGCATTGCATTACTCGCATCTTTTTCTTTTGGGTCGAATCAGCTGAGAGCGAGAAAGAGTAGATTTATTGGTCAGTGACGAACGGGTGCACTAAATGAATGCCGTCATTTTTCGTTTTATTTTAACTGCCCTACTGATTCTAACAAACATCCTTCAGAACACCAAGGTAATAAACAATGTCGTTGATTATTTCTTCCTTTTTTGATACTTAGTGGCTAGCGTAACTTTTACACGAAATTATTGATTACTTCATGATAAAACTATGATGCCCGAATTGCACATACATTAATTAATTTTGTAACATAACTCGTCGACACTGATTTTCACTTTTACGGACGTGATCGAACGGTCAACAAAGCCGCTGGAAAAACCAGTAGAGTTCCCGCACGAAGCGAACCGAGCAAACTGATCCGAAAAACTGATCTCAGAATGGACAGAATTACAAACTGCACACAGAAAAGTTCTCTCAGTGAACCTCCACTATAATACATTAAAAATTATCTTCAAACGCTTAGAACGAGCCTCTCGACGCTTTGTTATGCACACTACCTATAGAAAACATCGTGGTCTTTTTTCCAATGCGGTGACTTTGGCGATTAGAGTGGTTATAAAAGTCACAAAATACCAGTTTTTTAATCGATTTACATTTTTTATTTGATAAAGTTGCAATTTGATTAAATATCTATCAGATGAGGTTCTGAATCCCACTTAAGACTTTCTGTTCAACTTAGTAAATCTTGTATAAGTAAGCAAAATCATTTCAATATATAACCACCCTGGTAAGTTTACGCAAGCAAGCCACAGTACCTCATGGATAGATAAAAAGCGTACGCGTCATTATTGTGTGCGGTGGGATAACATACTATATCAGTAAGCAGGTATTTACAGATAACGTTTCTATAGGATAACGGCATGAAAGTCGGTAGTGTAAAATTCTACAAAGCGCGCAATGTGAAACCATGCAATTTTAACCTTCCTTGAGGACAGCCGATCTTATTTCCTGTCGAAACGATTCAACAAGCGTTCGGTCAACACTATAATTTCAATATATTAGTACAGGTTAAGTACGGAGTAACAGTAATCGATTCAGTGATTAATTAGCACTTCATACTGACAAACTTTGTGTTGACTGTACGAATATAGACTTGCAGTAAATACATAAAATCAGCTGATAAGAGGTAGAAGTTTCTGAGTAAAATGGAAAGCACACAAGGGATGCAAATGCACATTGAAAGGGATGTAGTCATTCTTCCAATGAGCTGATCGATTTGCTATTTTTGCCGAGAGAAGACCGTGATTTTGTTCCAAAAAGATATTGCAGAATATGCATAGTAATGTTTCACTATTCGGCTTCAATTTGATACTCTTCCCGGTTGTTATTTAGAGTATAAATTGGGGTAGGGAACATATTCTAAGCAACTTTAGGAGCCGCCTGTGTATTGAGACGAAATACTTGACATCTGTAGGGTGAAATACAAACATAAGCATATCAATTTGTTCTCTACCTTTTTCTCTGCCAGCATTTGTTTTCAGATTCTAAATCTGTTTTAGCAAACTTTAACAATAATCAAATAAAGTTCCCTATCGAGGAACACTATTTCAATCACCCCTTTTAAGCAGTTTGCATCTGTTTTGCAGGGGATTTTCTTCAGCACCCAAATAGTGCCTGAAAAGCTGTAACTTTTTTCGTTTGATGTTTTTTCAAAGTTTTTCTGTGTTGAACGGAATTTTATGTACTCGTAAGACAGCTAGTTAATCAAAGTTTTCGTTCTCATCAATGAAATTGTCGAAATTGATAAAAATCCAGGAGATTGAGTCCCGTTAATTTCGACTGATTAAAATAGGCGCCACTGCTTTAACCGTTCCTTACCCTAATTTCAAAATATAAGAAATGAACAAACTTTTTTAAAATATTTTACCTCTTTTTTAAATAAGAAAAACAACGTGAAATATTACCCTCTTAAATTTGGAATACAGTTATACTGCCCATAATCGCATATTTGTAACATTTGCAAAATTGGTTGTTCGAGCAATTCGCACTTTTATATTTTGACCTTAAATGCATTGTTACTAATATATTCTCGCAAATAGACACTTTAACTAAACTTAGTATCATGAAGAAAGCACTACTTTACACTATGTATACATTGAATATTACTTTTGAAGTCAAATTGGTTGACATTTTTGCAATGATACATTTATGCCGTCACTTTCAAGCTACTTTTGGAATGTAAAAAGAAGTTTTTCATGTATTCAACAAGCATGAGCTGAACATCAGAAACGGATCACCGGTGGTTGGTTACCGGACCAGAATAACTTCCGAGTTCCAAAGGATGCAGATGTGGATTTGGATGGAAACTTTTTTGACAAAAAAGTTGAAAAAGTTAAGTAGTGTGACAATTATGCGGTTATTTACGCTATGTGACAAAACAACTTGGTATTTTTTACGACTTTTTTCACACAAACATAAGCATATTTTTCCAGATGTAAAAAGTACATACTATTCTAAGCATTTCCCAATAAAAAGCACGAAATCCATAAAATGTCGAATGTTACAATTATGCGATCACAGGCAGTATAGCGAAATAAAGAAACCGACATCGCAATTTACGACGCAAGTGAGAAAGAGATGCCAGATAATTGTTTACGAACTAAGCACGTGCGGTAGTGGGTTGAAGCTGACAAATTTTACAATGCGCTTCGGGCAGCACGTCAGGTCAAAACTGGGTGAAAATCGAACGAATAAAGAAGGGTTTTGACAGCAGTTAGTGCGCTTCCAGGTCAAAACGAGGTGAGCTGGTGCACAGTGGTCTGGAACTGCATAAAGCCGGAAAAAAGTCAATTTTTTAACTTAATGCATCGAGCAAGCCCTATTCGGGAATCCTTTCTTCAGAGTTTAAGCTAGTGGAAAATCATCAGAACGTTGGGATTATTAATGTTGTCATACATTTAACTTAGTTGAGAAAGTTGGCTTCTTGTGCACTCACGAATTCTCTATTTTTACGTTGTTTACTCAGGTGATTTATTACAGAATGCAGAAGTAGTAATGAATGTTACAATAGTGTCAAATTGATTATATGGCCTTACTATAGCATTCTTACAACTTCAGTTATCCATTTTAAGGGTTGTTTCAAGGGAATAAGCTCTCCAAAAAATAAGTATAAAAAAATACTTGGCACTCCAACTTTGTGTAGAGTTTTAAATGGTATCCCTGCCGATACCCGCACTCATTCAAAGACTATAATGTTCCCTCGTGTTCATAGAGATAGAAACAAAAAAGTTTTCTGGGCAATTTTCGCCGAAACGTTCACAATATTAAAAAACAAAAACGAGCGTGCGACACGCAAGCGGACATTTTTTAGCAAGCAATGTGAGCTTAGAACGCCACTCATAAAATTAAAATTCAAACTACCTAAATGTTGATAGCCGTTACGCATACCTTAACTTTGTTAAATATACTTGGATCGTGAAGTTCGAGATTTTCCGGGGTTTTCTTCTTCAACATGCTATAAGTAGCCGTACATCAAGTTTTTTGAGATTATTTGCTAAATTTCTCAAAAACTACATCAGGTACTAACTTCATATCCAAGAAAGAGTTTTTCAAAATACTATTCTCTACAAACTTCCTTTAGACATTATCCTTCTTTTTTGCTTCCTTGATAAGCTAGTGACAGCGCCGCCCTAGCGGTGAAATTTTGAACTACATAGCCATTACCAAAAGTTGATCAATGGTTTCACGATCAACTTTCGAGAAGACATCGTTCATCTAGGTTCAAGTTATTAATATCGCCCTGATTTCAGTCCTTTCCGACCACTGTGTGGTGGAATAAAGAAAATCGCTATTAGATTCTGGCAAGCATTCATTTTTAGCATCGTGTCAAAATCGTTATGTTTTCGTAAGTCAGGTTTTTTTTACGCGTGGGATACGTACCTCGTAAAAAAAACCGCGTTAATTCGAAAATCCGCGTAAAAAAAACCGCGCTAATTCAAAAATCCGTGTAAAAAAACGCATTAATTCAAAAATCCGCGTAAAAAAACCACGTTTTTTTTAAATTCGCGTAAAGTAGTCCAGCAAGTAGGGCTTTAGAAAAAACCAGAGACGCTCTAGAACCAGTATTTAAAGTTGTCCTCTTTGATGGTCATTCCGGATCTTTCGGTGGGCGGAGAGTATTTTTTGGACTGAGTCTTTTACTAGATAAACACTAAAACGTTTCTGGTTCCAAACCCACCTTAATTCGGAAATTCGCGAATTTTTTTTTGAATTAGCGCGGTATCGCGTAAAAAAAACCGCGTTAATTCAAAAATCCGCGTAAAAAACCGCGTTAATTCAAAAATCCGCGTAAAAAAACCGCGTTGATCCAAAAATCCGCGTAAAAATCTGCGTAAAAAAAAACCGCGTAAAAAAACCCTGACTGTATTCAGTAATCACATATTAGTACCTAGTAGTACCATTCTCTATGACATCAATAAATTACCAATTCAGGTCAACCCTTTTCCCCGAAATATTGACCAAATATATAAAACTAATCTACCTCATTTATCAATACACGAATTCTGAAGCTGGTCTCCGATTACTACGATTGGATATGCTTTAGTGGCCTCGTGTGTGTCAAATCATGATGCTCTCCTTCCATCATAAATATCAAATCAAAACAAATACATATTGCAGTTCGATTATAAAACAAGAAGTTGCGAATTAAGAAAGGTAAACTAAACAATTTCCCAAATCATTTTATTATTTTTAAACATTATACCCGCGCTTGTGTTATTGTGTGTAATTTTTAATCTTTCCATCTTTTCAATGGTGCTTATTACGGGAATCACTTCACGGTGAAATATATTTCACTCTCACTCTCACGCTCACTTCACTTTTTTAGACCTATTCCCGATTCCACCTCAAGTGAGGTGACAAAAATCACCTCCGTGGTGTGAGATTGACAGTGAAGTGAAATTGAGAATAGGACAAGTGAAATGAGATTGTTTCCCAGCTCAAAAATCTCTAAGTCCTAGAAAGTAATTTTTTCGTTATTTTAGATAACACCGGATCTTGACGTGTTCTGCATTTCTAAAACATTCGGCATAAAAAAAAATGTTTTTTTCGGTATCGAAAATTTCCTGAACTAGTTTGCATTTTTTAAATCGGGCAATAAAATGAAAATTTAACCGCTTTAAGGCACGGATCAAATTCTGATTCGTTTCGTTACTGAAGAATAAATCCAATATTTACCATTAGATCACAAATCAATCAACTTTAAGACTTATGGCATCTTCGTGGAATCTTTTCACCGTTCAAAATGGTCGTGAAATAATTCCACGCGAAACGTCGCTTTTTCCGTTCTCACTTCACTGATATGACACCCATAATAACCCAGATTCCGCGGCAGATGTCACTTTGCGACGTTTTTCTCACTTACGTGAGTCCCGTAATAGGATTTTGTTCACTTCACTCTGATTTCACCGTGAAGTGACTCCCGTAATAAGCACCAATATCAGCAAATTACATTTCCCGGAAGACAAATTTGACCATCAAATACTACTTAACAAGTTGTCTAGGATTGGGTTTTCTACTCAGTTGGTGACCTGCCTAGAATCATACTTAACGAATCGTGAACTTCGGGTACGGATTAATGGTTGCGTATCGAGGGCATTTACGAACAATTCCGGTGTCCCACAAGGTAGCAATCTTGGTCCACTACTTTTCATTCTATTCTTCAATGATGCAGCTTTGATTTTTAATAGAGGTTGTTTTAAATTGGTGCGTGCTGACGATTTGAAGTTAAATGCTGTTATACAAACGCAGGAGGATTGTCGTCGTTTACAAATCTGTCTAAGTTTGTTTGTTGATTGGTGCCATAGAAACAAATTAATTGTTAGCATGGAAAAATGTCAAGTCATCTCTTTCCATCGTAAATCACAACCAATTATCCATGATTATCATATTGACGGCATTACGCTCACCAGAGTAACCGAAGTGACTGATTTGGGTATTCTGTTGGACTCGAAAATGACATTTGATTTGCACCGCTCAGGGTTGATTTCTAATGCAACAAGACAGTTGGGCTTTGTGTCCAAGGTGGCTAAGGACCCGCATTGTTGGAAGGCACTGTACTGTGCAATTGTACGACCGATTTTAGAAAATGCTAGCATTGTATGGAACCCCTACCAGGTCACGTGGAATCTTAGGATAGAACGGGTTCAGAAAAGGTTTATTCGATTGGCACTGCGGAACTTACCATGGAGAAACCCCGACAACTTGCCACCATACCCTGATAGATGCCGACTACTCTGGAACGCCGAAGAAAAATACAACAATGTTTGTTCATCGCTAAGCTACTAAATGGAGAATCAGATGCCCCGGCACTGCTCCAAATGGTAAATTTTCGTGTCCCGAACAGAAATCTCCGAAACGCAACATTACAGCAACCTTTTTTTCACCGCACTTTGTTCGGAAAAAATGAACCATTCACAGCGTGTGTTCATGGCTTTACCGCTGTTGAAGACCACTTCCAGTTTGACGAACCAACCCGATATTTTATAAGTAGACTCAAAACTGTGATTAGTTAGTAAATTTATGCATTAAGATTATTTATTGTCAGATGGATTATTCAAATACAAATAAAAATACAAAGAGATATATCCAAACGTTCCTCTCTGGTCAGGTTTATCATAAAAGGGACTTATTATATCAATAGGAAGGAGTCTTATCGAAACTTTGAGCCTTCTGCTAATGTCGCCAATTACAATTCTTTTGAGATGATTGATATTTCTTCGGTCAGTTTTTTTATAGGGACTCACGTGATCAAGAGGAAGGAGTAATAATCGAAGCCTCGTTCCTCCTGGCAATACCTCGTCACAATCACAATTCCCCTAAAGGACTTATTAAACCTCTGGTCTGTTTTATTATAGGAAAAACTTATCTTATGTGAAGAGAGATGATTCTTAACAAAACCTCGTTCCTTCAGTCAATATCGCGCCATAATTTCCTAAAGAGAAGTGTTCTGCGTTACTTTGCTAAATTTATTGAAAGAGGGACTTTATTTTTGTTAAGAGCAAAGTTGACAAAAGAAGGGTAGATCACTTGTTGGTCGTCATCGCCAATTCCCATAATATCAAAGAACAATATTGAAAAAATCCCTGATTATATTTCTCTACAACTGTATAATGTGCACATTCTGATACTCTTTTCGTAAGCAACCCAACGTATTTAGTTCACCCAGGCAAAGACCGTACATGAATCATATTTTCAATCATATCACCAAAGCTTCGAACGCAAACAAGCGAAGTTTTTACTTTTCCTACCTTCGCAAGTACGAGGAAGAAAATACTTGCTCTGTAGAATTTTTGTTGATTTTATTTTCATTATTATGCACTTATCAAAAATAACAAATACCATCAATATTTGCCGGTCTTATAAAAACACATTTCTTCTCAATATAACACATATCAAAATTTGAATAACTATTTGCAGCGTTCGAACGGACGAATTAAATTTACTGAGGACGAAATTAAAATCGCTATCACGCTAAATAAAAGAGAAAAGTAGTGGAGTCATTTTAAGAAAATACGAAGATTTATTTTTTTTAATCAAATGGTTTTTATCGAAATGGTAGTACATTTAGGAGTTAGTCCATTTAAAATATTCCAGTTACTTGTATCAATGTGATCATAACAGACGCTGCACCATTAGTCTTTAGTACAACGAAAATTAGATCCACAACCCTTCTACAGAATTCAGCTTGAAGGAAGGGTGTGCTGTGGGGAGCCTGAAAACAAACTCATGTTCAAGTCCTTTGACAATCAAATGGCCTGATGCTACTAAGACTCGAATCCGCGACTACGGAGCTCCCTTTTTGAACAACCTTCGTTAACTATTTTGTCTTCTTTACAGAGAAAAAACTGTAAATGTAATTATGAAAATATTTGTGTGTAGATATCCGCGATTCCTTAGCAGTGGCTGCACTTAGTTGTACTCGAATGTCCAATAAAAATAATAATATAATAGCTCCACAGACTGCAATCATTGTACCAAAACTTTTAATGATGACAACCAATGTTGTTGATGAGAAGGAGGGGCTCTCGACTACTTCTCGCCCATCACATTACAACAAATTTCATTCAGAAACGACCCGTATAAAACGAACAATATAGGCATTTACTGATCCCTGCAGCAAGAATATCCACGTTTTAGCTAATTGAAGAAGCAGCACTGCCCAAAAATATATAATATTCCCACGTGATTTTGCATGACTTTTGAAATAAACCTAAGAAATTTCTTCACATTACCTGTACTCTCAAGAAATCACAAGAAAACTTATGCTTGTACATAGAATGATGAACAACATATAAATTTTTGCCAGTTACAAATAAACACAAAACAGGCTCACAGATGAAAATAGATAGTTGAAAATTATAGCTACTATCATCAATTGAAGTGTTTTAATTGGAACAACAATGAACATATTGCCCTTGAAAATATTCTGCAATGTATATTCACCTTAAATAAATACGAGTTTTAAATTTATGTTTTTTGACGTAGGACTACGTTTTTGTTTTCTATACTAGATTACATTTTGTGAAATTGAAAATGAAACTGGCAAATGTTGTGTCAGATTTCAAACGATTATAGCAAGCGAACGACTTGTGACAATTGTGTGTGACAATTGTTTGATATAATGTTTGACACTGTTGCTTTAAAAAAGGTGAAAAGATCCAAGGTTAAGTTTACATACATATATTTTCCTCGCTATTGGCTTGCTTCTCGAGCACGGATAACAATAACATGGACGGAATAAATTCCACTGCCTATGGACAGAGTACATCGCGTTGCGAAATTTTGGTTGGGTACTTTGGTTTTTGTTTTGGTTGGGTACTCTGATTTTTGTAGAAGTAAAATATGAAACACTTACCGCCTTACGCTTATCTGCTTCGGATACAGCTGAATTAGAACGATGCCTGAACAAGTCCATCACCTTAGTCATTGGAGACTTACCGGCGTCCGCGCGACGAACGGCTGTCACTGTATGGTAGTACTGAAAATAAATAATGTTTAGCACAAAGAAGATATATTAAAGACTAATAAAGAGCACAGCTTATTTTATAATATTTGAAGACAAATCCGTTTTCAGCCAGTCTTTTAAACACAGTAGCAAAATAATTCGCTTTCGAAATCCATCAAAATTTGCAGAACTTGTGTTCGTTGTTTGTAATATGTTTATTTTCTGTATTTCTAGTTGGAATTGGAGAGTTTTTTATTTCATTGCCAGTGAATGCTAGCCATTTACAGAAACAGAGGACTTTTTATACGCACAACGATATTGCTAGAAAAAAAATCGAAACACACATAAGTCGTTTTACGCGGCTGTTTTTACGAACTTACATGTTTTTTACGTTCTTTTGTATTTTATATATTGTCCTAAACTATTGTTTACATTCAAAGGATACTAAGCCTGCGGTTGTGCTTTGCACCTTTGTGGATAAAACTCCCAGTTTGTTTTTATCTTTCCAGTGGTGTTTTGGTGCACCAATATTTAAGCATTCACAAAATTTAGGTATAATAAAAAAGGACAGAAAACTGTGAGATCTGACGCTTAATTTGTAGGAACATTTTTTTTCAATCGAGTCAAATATTGTTTGATGATCGTAATTTAACAATTTGGAATTTTTATTTTCAAAAACAATCGTTATATTTTTCAAACGTTTATTTCTTATGAAAATTATAGGTTTAATAATTTTCCGTATTGTTTTTTTTTTTTTTCAGTACGTAGATTGATTGTTTAGGAACACATTTAGAGAAGGATTGGACAGCATCTCGGAGGATTATCTGTACCCAAACTTGTGGTACTGTAGGGCAACCATGGGAAAGAATGGGTTAAGTTTTTTCGTTTATTTTAAATAATAATG
Organism: Wyeomyia smithii; assembly: GCF_029784165.1. Classification (NCBI taxonomy): domain Eukaryota; kingdom Metazoa; phylum Arthropoda; class Insecta; order Diptera; family Culicidae; genus Wyeomyia; species Wyeomyia smithii. Next base: position 174,259,281 of record NC_073696.1, on the reverse strand, counting down.
AAGGTCGTGCTAAACACTTATCGAACGATGTAATTCGAATAGGCACTTTCTGTTAATCATAATATTATTTCAATTTATTGCTAAAGTTACCTGCTGGTTTTTTCTGTATGCAAACGAATCAAGAATTCTCAAGAAGTTTTATCTATTCAATCTATATGAATTAGATTTCAAGAATTATCTCATAGTATCATATTTTTCAAAGTAAAGATGTTTTCTTTTGTTTTATTCAAGGCGCAGTTGATTCTCTGAGTTATTGGCTAATTGGATACTTTTGGCGTTGGACTAACGTCTATATCGAAGTTAGGCGCCTGAATTTGGAAACCTAGTAGTTTAACCAAGGAAACTCAAGGATGAGTGGTCATGTTTTGAGCGCTTATATATCAGTCATTTCTTTTCAGAATATCGAGGTTTTGGCATCAACCGAAATTATTTTACGGTTGAATTTATGTAATAAACACGGGTCTACTACGGAAGGCTGTAACTCAAACGGCTGAAACTCAAAAGGCTGAAACACGAAAGGCTGAAATCACGAAAAGCAGAAATCTACGTAGGCTGAAAAACACGAAAGGTTGAATCACGAAAAGCTGAAAAATCATAAGGCTGAATATTCACAAAGTTCATTTCTAAAAAAACACTCGCGGCCTTCGCTGCCGTGAGCTAGGATTTTGACGTAAGCGCCAAAAGCACAAAATCGCTACAGAAGCGATTTAATCTAAATCGTTCGCAAATTAACAGAACGCTTTATTACGCAATCTGATCTGATAGAATCGGATCGGAATCCTTACTCCCTATCGATCGTTCGAACTAAACTAGGGGATCACCCCTACAAGTCAGTAGACCTAGGAAAACGAACGAACCTATACAGAAGTGATTTCTGCGGGGGGGCTGCCCCCCGCAGTGGTCGACGCTTCGACGGCGGGTCGCCGGCGCACACTCAAGGGCGTATAGGAAACCCGTACAAGAGTCAAGGGCGTATAGATTCAAGTGTTGCCGCATATTGATTTTCCATTGCACAAACCAATTAATACTCAAATATTGAACTCTGTCACCCTAAGAAGATATGCTATTTATGTGTCCGAAGTTTTCAACGATTATGATTCAAGTTTGTTACAAAAGTTTCAGCTTTTCATGTTTCAACCTTTCGTCCATTCAGCCTTCTGGGGTTTCAGCCTTTTGTGCATTCAGCCTTTCGTATATGGTACATACTGTTCAGCCTTTCGAGTTTCAGCCTTTCTTTACTAACCCAACAAAAACAATCCATTGTTGGAGATACACTAAATAACATCGATTGTCTAAATCATACCGAGCAACCAGTCACTACCAATCTTTCCAAGCACAGACGACACTAACGGATACAACCGATCTGACTTTGGTCTCGAGACAGTTTCTGTTTTCGATTCTTTTTTACTATCCTTACCATTCCCTATTCTTCTGAATTCCTCCCTCTTTCCAAATAACTGACGAAACCTTTCCATTCCAATTCCAAAACCCTACCGGTATCATACGTACGCCATCGAATTGAATTTCTCATTCGAGCGTTGACCGGTAACGCGGACGGTTCTCTCTGGAGCAGCAGAAAGCGAGTGGTGGCAAATATTGGTCGCTCATAAAAGCGCATGCATGCCATCGAATTGAATTTCTTATTTGTTTATTAACCGGCAAAGCGGACGGTTTTTTTCTGGAGCAGCAGAAAGCGGGTGGTGGTAAATATTAGCCGCTTATAAAAGCGCACGCCATCGAATTAAATGTCTCATTCGTTCGTATGTATGGATTGCTATAACACATGTGTGGTTAGCTATAGCGAGCGTTTATCGAAGATTTAGTATTTTCTCGTTTATTCATTAGCATTCATTAAAAATATTAAATGTTAACGCCTAAACGAACACGGTTGTAAATTCGACTTTACAGCAGCGATTTAAACTTCTTCAGCCAGTTTTTATTCATCAAGTAAAAATGACTACCGATGAATGAATAATACTTATTTGCTAGAAATTTGATTTAGATCAAAACAGGTTCTTTTAAGAGGTTATATACCTTTTTAGATTTCAAAAAATCGAAAATTTTTTATTGCATTATATTAAAGTACAACATCTTGAGAACATTTTTAAAAATTTTCATAAAGATCTTACATAAAGGGAGAAAGTTAGAGCGATTTGCAGCGCGCCTCGCCACGGCAGCATAAGCTAAACTTGAAACTTTATACGCGTGTATCTCGGAATGGTGTTTCTCAAAAAATGACTTTGCCGTGTTTACGATTGCGGCGAAACTACTGAAACGATTTTCTTCATCTTTTTTCTAACTGTTCGTTATTAAATTCCCCGGTCGTTGAACGATCGTTTTTTGAAACACGAAGCTTAATTTTGCCAAAAAAAATTTAATGCAATTTTCAGCGATGAAAACAAGTTTTTTCGGGTAAAACGTTTCCGTTTGCACTGTAGACAAAATACTCATGAAAGCTATCGTTCCCCGGCACACTTCTAAACTAATGAAAAAATATGAGTTTTTTTATTTCAGTTGATCTGCTGCGTCGCTATCGTAAACAACGCAAACTTCTGCCAAAAAAGCGTTTCGGGGAAACGGCCATTACTCCCCAAATAATTGGCATTTCTTATGAACAAACGTGTTTTAATGTTGTTAAATAAGCGGACTCTTAGCAAATCACTACTTTTATGCAATAAAAAAGGTGATACACGCTTTACAAAAATTCCAAACTTTGCTCTTTTTTCTTGAGCAAAAAGGTATATAATCCCTTAAGTGCCATAAATTATCGGTAAAAGGAGTACCATAAATTATCGATAAAGTTTTCTCAGTGAGCATACATTTAATTTTAGTTTTTGTTTCTCGGTTTTGTTTTTGTTTCTCGCACACAGAGAAAAAGACAAACTTGCATCTATCGTGAAAAATAACATTGAGAAATTGAGAAATGCTCTAAATCATAATTAAAAAAGTAATATGTTTTCCTGTCACTTGCCAATAATGAAGTTATATGCTGGGCTGGAGCTAAGGTTTTTGTGAAGTGACAGTGCTAATATATAAGATCCATTCTTTTAGTAATTATTGTTACTCATAACGCTTTATTAATGTCTCAGCGTTTGAAAATGCACTATTAGATAAAATTGCAGAAAATACTAGAGTTACGATTCCCTCTACAATTTGTTTTAATGAAATATAAAAATACCGTAGTCCAACGTCATGCGGTCGTGTCTTGGATACCACCCTCCTACTTTTTAATTCTGCTTAGTTCAGATATTTTCTAATGCTCCTCGCGAAAGTATAAATAGAACTTCTTTTAATATTTTAGGTAAATATTATATTTTATTTCTCCATATTTATTTACTTTTATCAAAAAAATATTATAGCAGACGACAGATATTGTACCAGTCGTTACTATTATTATTGATGATTTGACCTAAACTCAAAAATGACTTGGAGAACCTAGAACATCTTAAGACCATGAAGCTATTCAATCGAGAGAATGTGCTATGAGTTTTATCATCGAGTACAACATAGAAAGTCAAATCTGTTGTTTTTGCTCTTTTCTGTTTTCTTGCTTAGTCTACTGAGTCTACTTAATAGCGCAAAGGCTAAGCCCCAACCGAAACAGCAAAATAATGAAAACAATCCGACCGACACTGACGTTTTTGTATCAGGTTTTACGTTTTCGTATCCTCGATGTTATATGTATTCTGCCAAAAGTACAGCGAGGTTGGGATGGGCGATACTAGCATCGATACCAGCGGTATCGTTACTAGGGGTCACGGCATCTAGTATTTTGGCATCGATACTTACCGCGAGAGATGAGTACCGGTATCGATACTTTCTAAATGATGATTTTAGAAAAAAAAATTGCAGGTCTAATACCGATACTATCGAAATATCGATAATCGATAATCTTTCAGCCGATACTTGGTATCGAAGTTTATTGAAGTATCGCGATATCAAAGTATCGATACTTTCGTCAGTATCGCCCATCCCTACAGCGAGGAGTAGAAAAAGGCATTTCTCGGTTTTAATAGATACGTTACTACAAATATGGTGGCAATTGTGATAGATCTTGCAGATCATTAAACGCAAATATTTAATTTAAAGAAAACCCATGTTTTGATTCAGTACGAATCAAGCATAAACGTAAGTATCCGACCATCTCTAGTAATTATCTACACCAGAATTATACCTTTGCACTGAAGCTGTTTTTTTTGCTTCCGGGCTACACCAGAACTACTCTTTGTTTGTCCCCTGTTGCACAGAGTGTAGTTAGAACACACCAACAACAAATACAAATGTTGTCAAATGCCATACAAAAAAGCCTAAATTAATCCACCTAACGGTCAGACCCAGCCTTTCTCATTCAAACTAATTATTTGTAAAAATAGATTAACATGAACACTTCAATTCAATAAATGTATATTCACTCTTTAGGTTCTAAAAAATTATTGTTGTAATCTATACATATAAAAATGCAGTCCGGTCTGTCTGTCTGATCCATATAGGCTCGTAAACTACCGAACCAATCGACGTGAAAATTTAGATGTAGGGGTTTTTGGTGCCGATAAAGGTTCCTATGATAGTTTGAGACCCCTCCTTTTCTTCTGGAAGGGAGGGGTTCCATACAAATGAAACATAAATTTCTGCACAACTCAAGAACAAACCGAGCAAGTGAAACCGAATTTGGCATGTGGATATTTTAAGGGGTAACAAATACGTCCATAATAGTTGGACGCCCCTCCCTTTTCTGGAAGGGAGGGGTTCCATACAAATGAAACACAAATTTCTGCACATCTCGAGAACTAATCAACTAAATGGAACCATATTTGGCAGGTAAATGTTTTTAGTGGTAAAAAATATGTTCATAATGTTTTGACGCCCTTCCTTCTTTTGGATTATGAATTGTAGAATGGCTTCTTCTGGTTTCTGGAAAACAGCCAAAAATGGCCGAAATGGTCTAACATGAGTATCTCCGGATCTAGAATGATACACAGCAGCTGAAATCGACCACAGACCCCATTTTGGATTCTAGGTTGGGGACCGTTCCTAAACCACGTGGTCATAAAGAGGGGGACGGGGGGGTTTGTCAAAAGACCACGAAAGACCACGCATGGGGGTGGGGGGGTTAACGAAATTACCACGTGGTCTTTTTTTCTGACTTATAATTTATTGTTGCCACCAAGTCAAGGGCAAAAGCTTTTGCATTTTAGAAATATAGAATGTACCGAATGTTTAAAAATAAAAATTTAAAAAATTCACGCGAATTTTTGGCACTAGACAAATGAAAAGACCACGTGGTTAAAGTCGCAAGGGGGGGGTGGTTGGCCAAAAGACCACGAAAGACCACGGGGGGGGGGGGGGGGGGGGGTAGGGGGGGTATAAAAAGGGATCAAAATATGACCACGTGGTTTAGGAACGGCCCCTTGGCAACTTCCGGTTCCTGGGAAACAGCCGAAAATGATCGAGCAACACCCGATATGGGTGTTTCTTCAACCAGAATGACGCTCAGAGGACAGAAATTATCCTAAATACCATTTTGAAATCCAAGATCCGCCGACTTCCGGTCTGTGAGAAACAGCCTAAAATAACCAAGTACCATCCAATATGAGTATCTCTGGAACCAGAATGATGCAACAATTGACCTCAGGCACCATTTTGAATTGCTTAATGGCAACTTCTAGGAAACAGTCGAAAATGACCGAATAATACTCAGGATGGATATTTCTGTAATCGAGATGATAGCTACCAAACATTGACCCTGGACACCATTTTGAATTTAAAGACGACCACTTTCAGTTTCTGGAAAACAATCAAAATAACTGAATACCTCCCAATATGGGTATTTCCGGTGTCAGATTGATGCCAGAGAATCTGCTGAAAATGACCGAATACCACCCAATATGAACATATTTAGAATTAAGGCGATGATGTACAGAAGCCAAAAGTCTAGGATGTTGTCATTTCGATAAAACCAATCATTTCAAACGATTTGTTATTTGACTTTGATCATATTCTATGGCCGATTCGTCGTGCATTTGCAGACCTTAAACACATCGCAAGGAATCAATAAATTAGGAACGTTCAAATAGTACGACACCACATTTAAATTATGTTGAGGCCACATATGTCGATCAAAGCAGGTATAGTTTCAAATAGTCTTTGAATTTCTTTTCTTTCCATAATTTTTGAGCCACATATCAAATTGTTATGAAGTTTGTTATTTGTAAGTTTGAGAGATGACTCGTTCGTATGACACTAGTTATGTTCAAATAAGTCATGTGATCTTTGAGATAATAGACTTTCGTTGTTTTATTAACAATTTAATACATAACGGTTGCTTAAGTTCGATTAAAATCAAATGAAATGGGAACAATCAATCATAATTCATCAGTTAACCCTAATGAGATAATGAAGTTTCATGATTTTCACATTTTGGTACATTACAGACGAAGTTACAGTTCGATTACAGTGAAATTCAATAGGATGTTATGAGGCAGCTAGACTTATTAATTGACACTAATTTTGTGGAAATCGGGTCAGCCATCTCTGAGAAAAGTGAGTGAGTCTTCAGAATATGTTCCTTCCCATAGCTGGATTTCACATTTTTAAACATAACAGGCAAAGTAATAGTCCGATTGCAAAACAAATCAATAGGGATTTATGGGGCAACTAGACCTTCCATTTGACACTGATTTCATGAAAATCTGTCCAGCCATCTCTGAGAAACATGAGTGAGATTAAACAGTCTTCGAACACGTTTCTCTTCATAACTTTTGAACCACAAGTTCAATCCTAATAAAATTCGAAAGTTAAGGGTTTTTCAGGTAGCCCGTTCATTTGAAACCAATTTTGTTCAAATCCGTTGTGTGGTTTGAGAGATAATGATGTTTCATGATTTTTACATTTTGATACATAACCTCTAAACCAAAGATCCGATTATAATAAAATTTAATAGGATCTTCTGGGACAACAAGACCTTTCATTTGCAATTAATTTCATGAATATCGGTCCAGCCATCTCTGAGAAAAGTGAGTGAGAATAAAAATCTGCACATACACACACAGAAAATGCTCAGCTCGTCGAGCTGAGTCGAGTGATATATGCCATTCGGCCCTTTGGAGCACTTTTATATCTTCGGTTTTGCAAGTGATTGCTATAATCACTTGCAAAACCGAAGATATAAAAGTGCTCCAAAGGGCCGAATGGCATATATCACTCGACTCAGCTCGACGAGCTGAGCATTTTCTGTGTGTGTATGTGCAGATTTTTATTCTCACTCACTTTTCTCAGAGATGGCTGGACCGATATTCATGAAATTAATTGCAAATGAAAGGTCTTGTTGTCCCAGAAGATCCTAGCACCTTTCCAGGAGAAACGGTATAGCACCTTTCCAGGAGAAACGCAAAAATGACAGCTTCGTTTGCCTGTTTTTTAACTGCAGAATTGGCGTTAGCGTCGCAAAAACGAACTCGACATTATTGCAAACGGTTTATGCATTTTACGTGAGTTCACAATAATTTACAAGAAGTGAATGATATGAGCATACCTGCGCGTCACTACCCGCATGCGGATGAGCCGATCCATCACGTACTTTTGTTGTCACGTTAGTTGGTTGTGCACTTGTACCCGTGTGATGGCTGTGTCGACCACCAACATGCAAAGCCGCTTTCATACTGTTCATGAGACCTCCGGAACCGCCAAGAGTGCCACTTCCATTGGTACTGTCTCTATCGGAGCCTGATTTACTTGAATCATCTTTCTTCTTCTTTGAATCTGACCCTTTCCGCGTGCGAAACACGTCGAAAATTGTCGGACGTCGATTGGGACTGGCAATACCTACAATTACAAAAAATAATAAATTGCTTGGAAATAGTTACAAGTTTGCAGAGCATACCGTGCACTGTTGACTGATTCAGTACTGGGCCTTCATCGCCACTTTTCCGCCTTTCAAGAGACCCAGAGCGACCTCCACTGACACGCTCCGTGCTACGGGATATGCTTTCATGTTTACGATGAAGTTTTTCCAACTTAGCTGCCTCCCGCTCTAAACGTCGAGCAGTTTCCCGTTCAATTTTCTTCTGTTCCTTTTCCTGCTTTTTGGCTTCTCTTTCACTCTTTTTCTGTCGCTTAGAAGACCGAGCTGAATCTGTTGCAGCAGGTGCAGTTGAGGGTCTCTGGAATTGTGAACCGCCATCGGTTGAATCCTAAAACAAACAAAAAATAAATCGCTATAAATATGCACAGATTGATTATTGCAATATGTCCTTAGACATTAGTAACTAACGGCAACGCAACACGTTTTATCTTAGACATGCAAACGGTTTAATTTAATATGTCGGTACACAAAACAATAAAAAGATGGTTCCGTTCGAGTTCTGCCATGATACAGTAGTGATTTTCGTAAATATCAACTATTTACACAATGTTTTGTAAAACTATAAAATTACCAGAGGATAGGACATAGAACATTGTAAATTGCAGCAAAACAAAGCTTTAGGTATGTTTGTGCAAGTATGTGTGACATGTTTTAGATACTATTATTGCAATTTATGAAAAAAATGAACTTTTATAAACCGATGCAACATTTAGCAGTGTGAAACATTCACACTAAGTATGAAGTTTTATAGCTGAACCGAAGAAAACAGTAAAAAACGTGTGTGGTACACCTTCATATTGGAAAATAGCTATACTCCTCGACATACTTTGATAATAAATATTGAATGTCTGCATATGTATATGATATTATTCCAATTGTTTTAAGTGAGCAATGTAAATATTGTTACAAAACACCTTATATTACACTGATTATGAGTTATTATTATAGTTTCTGTATCCTAAATCTGGGTTTTGTGAAAAATTACAATTATATAGTTTATTGTTGATATAGTTCATTTTTGTTTTCACTTTTCGCTAAACAATAATTTTTAATTTAAATGATTCAAAAAAATCTTTGAAAATAGTGGAACGAAAATTTTTTAAGGGTATTTTCAATCTTGTGCGAAGAAAAATTATATTTTGTCGTATATCATTGTAGTATGCACTTAAACACTTTTCTGCAACGAACCACAACTAGTTAGTGTTGTTTGAAGTTATGTATTGAACTTTTTAAAATTTTAAAGGTTATATATCTATAAAGTTTACAAGGACATCTACACCCAATTAATATAATTACAAACGTTTTTGTATTATAGCTAATAAAATTCTTCAGATAGTTGTTACTGGTGGATGGAACCAGAAACGGGCCTTCTGAACTCCTATTAACACCAATTAACGAAGCACTACTGTTTCGATTGAAACGAGAGATACACTGCCCATAACAAAGACCCATACGCGATGCCCGATGTATGTTAATTTGCAATAATTGTCTTCTAACTTACGCTACTGGTACTGCCGGTGCTTTTATTCCCTTTCGTCAGTGAAGGTGGCATCGTCGATTTTAAAGTCGATGGCAATGTTGCAGATTTAGCGCTCACTGTCGAAATACCTGTGGACGCCGATGATTTCTTTGGTGTTGGCTCTACATCTGTTCGTTTGACCCACACTTCATCCAGTTCAAATGGAATATTTTTAGAAGTACCGCCGGTAGTAGAATTGGCGGAGACGTTTTCTCTGGAAAGGCCAGCACTGGCCACGCTTGTAATACTGGAAGTGATTGGTCGAATTTCGACCAGCGATGTGTCGAAAAAACGTTTGTCTAGATGCGGAAATGGAGATTCGGGAGGAAAGATGCTTTTTAGAGACAATCGATTCGAGGAGGAAGTCAACTGACTGCAGGGAAAATGAATAGTTTGCGAGTTTTGCGCAGCCGTCAAAGGTCTCAGATTAAGTGATTCTGGCCGCAACTGAGGGAGCTCACTAGCTTTAGTTACCATGAATCTTGATTTACGAACTGCATTAGAATCGCAATTTCCGGGAGATTGCTTTGCAAGATTGTCTCTAGATTCAAGATGAATTTTGCGGTTTGCACTAATATCTTTTGTGCCGTTAGGTTTGTCTTCTTCCTCATCTTCCTCTAAGCATTCTGATAACCTCCGCCTTTCGCCGAATCGTAGCAGAAGTGAATGGGCAGCTGTATACGGAAGGAGCTCTGTCCGTTTGGGACTTTTGGGAGATTTTGGACAATTTTCGATCCAAGAATATACATCTTCTTCGACATCGCTTACACTACTATCACTTGAAGAACCAATGTTCTTTTTTCGGGCTGATTTTGATTGGTTGATGGTTTTTTTTATCGGGAGACCATGATCATCTCCGAAATCACTGTCAGAATCCGATTTTATAGTATCCAGGTCCTGCATAGTTTGTGCGATAATATTCTCAAAATCATCATCTGTCATTGAATTTTTAGCATCGGTGGAAGCATTTTTTACAGCCATGTCTGAGACGACTTCGTCCTGAACTGCACTGCCAGTGAAATCGACTTTTTTCTTCACTTTTTTCTTACCATCATCTTTATATTTTGCTCGCTGCAACTGTTCTTGATCTTCAACTACAACTAACCTCTTTGCAGTATCCATTGAATTGATATTAAATAATTGATAATGTGCTCTCCTATCTTTTTATTTCGAACAAGGCAATGAGATGCTTACAGCACGTTTGAAAGTTACGATTAATTAAGGTTAATTAATTTGTACTCTGCAGTTTCTCGACCCTAATATCACAATTGATCAGTCAACTTTACTTGATCATAACGGAGAGTTGAACTCTGATCAGCTGATAGACTAACAACGAATTTCGATCGGTATAAGCACTAGCCACTTGGTGCACCCTTGTTAGTGAAAAAAAGAAACAGTCGTCACAGGCTGACAGCAATGGTTTGTCACGATACTGAACCAACTGGAGGACGGCTGTTGTTTAGAATACTCGCGTCATCCAGGCGGTAAATTTTCGGTACACATCGAAACCTAATGTTCGTAGAGATGGTTATAGAATTCAGCTAAACCTGTAGGAGGAAAAAATAATAAGACAAGTGATAATAAAAAATTAAATGAAATGCATGCTCTTGAACACCTGAACATGTATGCGGAACCCGGTTTCCAGATCAATAATCACATATGTCATCAGCTAAGCGTAGCAAGTAAAACGCTCTTCACAATAATTATTAAATTTATTTTTATCTTCAACCATTTCCGTGAATTATTTTGTAGAAGAGCTCCTGTGGAATAAAGTAAAATCGTACTTACAAGTTGGTTGTTTTGCCATTATTGACAACGTGAAAAAAACTTTCACGAAAAAAAGGGTAGAAACTTTTTATTTGATTTTGCTCAAATAAGTAAAAATCACCGGAGTTTTCCATACAATCAACCTATCAGAGCAGTTTAATATCTATTTGGTTGATTTTGATAATTTATATTTGTGTGTTTTATTTTTTAATTAAGCATAGTTTACAGTTCCAAGCGAAGTGAAAAATTTGACAAGTGAAAAAGCGTAAATTTTCGCTAGCGAAACTGACGTGAAAACCCTTTCGTGCATCACGCAGGTATTTCACCAGCCGTCAGTTCACAGTTTAAGTGCAGCGAAATTCACGAATTTACACTCCGCGTGAAGTGAAAATTGGTTGCAACTGACAGAATATAAACGCACTTCAAATCAAGTTTTCGCTTGATGCTGCTTTTTTCACTAGCGTTTGCATGCGTGAAAAAAGTAAACCCAAGTGAAAAAGATGAGATCCACAACCTTCGATTTCGCTGAATCAAATTTGTTTACAGTTCCAAGCGAAGTGAAATTTTTGCAGGTTACATTTTTCACGGGCGTGAAAAAATGAACATTTTGTATGAGATTTTCACTTCGCTTGGAACTCTAAATAGGGCTTTAGAAATAAAAGTAAAAAATTACAACTGTTTAAACAATTAAGTCTGACTACTTCAAAAATATTTCTTGATTCTAGATCTTCGCGGAAATTGGAATTTTCGGTTAAAGTTTTGGTAGTGGCGTCGGGTCCAATATGTACACTGCACAGGTACCCTATGCCCAAATATCCGAGCACATGCAATTATCGAAATATTGTAACCTATAAAAACAAGTAAGCATGCTAGCGAAACCCTTCAATTTAAAGCATCAAGCATTTTGGTTTGATTTTCTTATTTCATTTAAGAAAAAAGAACTTGAATAAATGTTTGGTGCAAAGCAAAGCAAAGCCTTGGTGCTACATTCCGATACGGAACTTGACCTTCTGGTTATTTATACACAGACTTCGCAGCCAAACAGTCGGCGATCAGGACCAGGACCAGGGTGGCGGCTCAATTTCCAAAAATAAATTCCCTGATATTCCCTGATTTTCCCTGATATTCCTAATTTTTTTCCCTGACTATTCAAAGTTACTTAAAACTGATTTAAGTAACGACTATCATAGGTTTTTCCACCTAAATCTACTAAAAAGGATCAGACTTGAATTGATTCCTGCTAAAATTCCCACCAGTAATTGAAACAGTTCAGCTTCGCTTTTGCTAACTTGAATCTTGAACAAAAATATTTTTTGTTAAGAAACACGTCCAGTTTAATAAAATTGAAAATAAAAATTACACTGGACGACAAAAGTGAAAAAAAGTTGTCCTTAAGCTCAAATAAGTGCCCTAGAAATATTATAGCTTTTTAACCTGTTCATTTTGGTGACCGTGGTAAATGCAGAAGTGCTTCAAAAGTGCTCACCGGGTTCGTCGTTTTTCCGTTTAACGGGAAAATTTTATTGAAGTTTCTGAAGACTTGAGGCATTTCCGAAACGTCTAGGGGCACCAAAATTCACAGGAACAGTGTTATCAATTAACTATTTCGAGACACACCTGCTTTGACAAGAAAATCAATCAGATTTGGAATTCTGGTTGGATCAGTTGAATAATTGTTTTAAAATCTTGACTGTAAAAAGTAGAAAATTTGAAATTAACAATTTCGCAATCAAACCTTTATGCTAAACACTGTCGAATGCTCAATGTAAAAAAAACAGCTCCACTTGAATAACCTTCAGATTCATAAGCTCGTATGATCATAAATTGATTGGTCGACAACTTGAAACCTCAGCTGGTTTGTTAACCGGTTTTAAAATTTGAGTATTTTCGGCATTTTTCCATAATTTTCCATGGCAAAATGATCATTTTAAAACAGTTTCTGAGAGCTTCTCAAGAACTTTAACTGCTTTTATACTTTTGAAAATTTGAATGATAGATTCAATCTCATTTAAGTTAGTTTCAATTAATTCTGCTGGTAAAAATTCCGGGGTAGAAATTTGATAAAATTAACGTGTGACTTCGTCTTTAATTGGACTCACTATATTTCAAGTTATGAACACACTCAAACTATTGAGCAAGTCTTTGAGTCTTTTGTAATTGATTGCAAAAAAGTAATCACCATTTTTGATTACTGGAATATGACAATAGCGATAGTAAAGCTTGCTCAGACGATGTTAGACGGTGCGTCAATAGTTCGGAAGCAATTGCAAGAAACCGGAGAAAAAAATCTCGTCTAACCACTAGTTTTTACAAAAAAGCGTAGTAATTAACATAGAATGCGCGCACTACTTAATAACTTGTTAATAAATCGAATTCAGAACTAACTCCGTAAAAAAATCCCAAGCCTCTAAAATTTTCCCTGATGACTTCTTAAATTCCCTGATAATCCCTGATTTCCCTGATCGAAAAATTAAATCCCTGATATTCCCTGATTCTCCCGGTTTTTCCCGGTAGTCGCCACCCTGAGGACAATTGCGGGGCTAGCGCTACCTTCCTACTGACACTAACAGTCTCTCCCGAGCGGAGACTCGAACCTACGACGATTGGCTTGTTAGGCCAGCATCGTACCTCGAGACCATCTGAGAGATAATGTTTGGTGCGCATGTGACGAAATCAGTCACGCGACGCCCCTAAGTTTTGGTTACTAAGCTTTTACATTTTACGTGTACGTTAATGAGGGGTGATATTCATTAATAATAAATCTAGAGCAGACCAGCTTCCGTAAAATTTGGAAAGGTTGAATTACTGCAATAGTTTACTGGCGATCATACGCAACAAGAAAGGCAAACTGTAAAAAATACTCGTAACTTTTGTAGCTTCATAAATCGATGATTTTCGCTTAATGACACAGAACTTTATAAAAATCACGAATAATTAAAAACCAAAGTCCATAACAGTGAAATCGACAAATGTTTCAAAGCTTTCCAGTTACATGAGGACACAGTTGACAACGTGTATTCTGCAAAGGTAATCCAACGGACATCGAAGCATTAATTAGATGCCGATCTCTTCAGGTAAACTACTTTGACGGTAAATCTGATAGATTACCTGTTAAAGCTGATGTTTCTCAAGGAGGTATCTTGGTCTCAAACTTACATAATATTTTTACTTCTGATCTTCCTGATTTACCACTAGGATGTGAGAAATCTCTGTTTTGTGACCATACTGTAAAAGGAAAAAGTCTTCGTGTCGTATGCTGTCGGCTACTGTTTTCATCATAATGGCAGAAATGGAATACTTCTTTTAATGCAGAAAAAACACAATTATTTGTCCTCATAAACCAAGGGTTTCATTTCTCACACCCACCAATAATAACATTGTTAAGATGAAAGGTGCGATCTGAGTCCGATCAAGTTAAATACTTATGGCTAAGGGGTCATCCACATTGCACGTGGACAGATTTCTAACGATTTTGAACCACCCCCCCCCCCCTCCGTGAACAACTGCCCACATAAATTCTAAAAATTTTGTATGGACCGTGAACATTACACATCCCCCCCAAAGGTGTCCACGTGGAATGTGGATGGCCCCTATTTTATTCTAAGAATTTTACTTCCAAGGAGCACATTGTGAACATCATTTAATTCTCAAAAAATGACCAAAAATGAATTTTGTGATGCTTGAAAATGAATTTTGTGAACATGTTCGGAGAGAATCTTGAAATAAAAATACATAAAAGTTAAATGAAATACTTCATTTTTTCAATAATCGACTCAACCAACTTCCTTGAAAAATTTTGTAGCGGTTTTGTTTCACAAACAATCTTCAAATGAAACTCTTTTTCGGAATAGCGGTTAGCAATATTTTTCAGTTTTTGTAAAATATGTACCCATTATAGTTTTGCTGTACGTACTACGATTCGTGCCAATATATATACTACGATTTCACGATTAGACAGATTTATCAATGTATGTTCCAGGTGAAAATACACTTTTGAAATCTATTGCTTTTCCAGAAGAGATGAACATAAATGATGATAGTTTGCATGGCTAAATTTATTAAACTCGTACATTAGTGATAGTACAGTAGATGATAGTTTGCATGGCTAAATTTATTAAACTCGTACATTAGGTAGGTATATCTATCAGCAGCACAATGGTAACGAGTTACTGCTACAAAATACACAAACCTACACGTATCTTACAGTCGTCATACATTTCTATACAGAGATATAGAGTGTCAAGGTTTGCATTGTCATTAAAATTAAACACCGGCAATCAGAATATATATATTTACGCTGGTACTGTTCGCTTCGTAACAGAATTAAGCGCAGGAAAACTATCCAAGGAATGCGCTCCTCCAAGTTATAGTTTTCTCCGGTACCTTGCATGTAATATCTATGCTTTACTAATTTGGCGAAAATTTTGTTAAATAGTTCATGTGACACAATGGACATTTTTTTTATGAAGTGAATTTTTAGTTTTCTTTCCAACAAACCTCAAAAAGAGAAATAATGTTTGTTTATAGTTATGAATAAAATAGAAACGACGATACGCTAAATGTTAGGTCAAGTATTAAAATGTGTTTCTTTTCCTGTTTCACAGAGATTTATTCGAAAAATATGTACAGTTAAAGAGCAACGATTTACATACCTTGCCGCTGTTATTACACTTCGTACTGATAAGAAAATGAAAAGTTACGATGATCATTTTAATTATCTTGCGTCTAATGTGAACAATTTCACAGACCAGAGTATGCGATTAATTCGACTCAGGAGACGAATGTCTAACCTGGAATCCGACATAGGATAGCGAGCATGTAATCTACATTTTGTCAAGAGTTGCACACCGGATGGACAAATACTAATCGCGATAAATCACTTCTCACTGATTCCAACTGTTTTGCTGAGACCAGCGGAAAAATATTGTGTAGTATTCGCAAAAAAAAACAGAATAAACAACTATGTAAAAGGGCCAACAAATAGGCAAAGGTAAACCTGTTACGGTAAGCAATCAGCTGATCACGTTTTGCGAAGTCAAACGGTGCGATTGTAAGAACAGCGAGTGGCCACATGGCAGGTAAATGGCTTATGTGAAGTAGTAAAGTGTGTGCATGTATTTCAATGAACAAGAAGGCGAGTAGATACTATCAATACGGTTCACTTGGTCTGAAGCGTTATGATGTAGATGACTCGTGCTTATAATTTTAGATGTAGGTGAGGAAACTGACTGACTAACTATAAAACTCACTTGCTTGTTCAGTGGTAATTACTATTATGACAGATTCCAATCAGCCAATTTATGGAAATGATGCTTATTAAAAGCTATTTATTAGGTATGGCTTTATCGATCAATTGTCGATATGAAGTATTCTGTCAGTTTTCGCCAATATATGTAATTACTTTGTTCCAAATTTGCTACCCTTGTTAGTTAGTAGTCGTATCTCATCGAATAACCTTCTTGTCTACTGTTTATCTCATTGATTTCATAAATTAAAGTTACGAAAGATAAACCAAGCTTTTAAAGTGGCCCATTTCTGTTTTAGCTAATATACTAGGGTGACGATGAAAATCGATTTTTCGAATATAAGGCACGTGTTCCCGAAGTCCTATTGAGCTGAAATATCGCATGGGTAAGGTCAAAACTTTTGAGCCCTACTTCTAAGCGAAATTCTAAGGTCAAATTTTTCCTTATAATTCATTGGCTCCAAGCTCGAAGATTTTCAGTTCCAAACAGTCGAATTTTCCAATAAAAAATTTAGAGGTTTACACCCGATCTCGACGTTTCATGCATTACTAAGACATTTGGCATTTTTTCATCGATCGAAACCGTGAAACTTTTAACGCTTTAAGGCACGTATGTGTTAAATTATTGGAATTGTTGTCATGTTTTGAATTGAGTTTGCTGAAATAACATATTGTTGTGACCGATGGAAGTGACCGCAGCTTTACCGAAATCCGAGATTAATTAAGAGAAGGCTGTCACTTCTTTGAAGGCTAGTTTATTACTACCGTTCCTAAACTGAGTATGGTGGATCGATACCCGCTTGTATGGCAACTGTGCTACAATGCCCAACTGGTAGTTGAGCAACTACGCCCGCTGACGCCTATGCGGCAAAATTCGAAACTTATCGTGATCCATCACATATTTTTAAAATTTCTCCATATATAGAGTCAAATGTGCCCTTCAAATTGA
Source organism: Wyeomyia smithii (assembly GCF_029784165.1). NCBI lineage: Eukaryota > Metazoa > Arthropoda > Insecta > Diptera > Culicidae > Wyeomyia > Wyeomyia smithii. Next base: position 174,241,940 of record NC_073696.1, on the reverse strand, counting down.
GACCAAGAGATATTTTTTATGAAGAACATTATTAACTTTAAGTATGATTGTGGTACCCACAGTGTTAGCATTGCAAATTGTTCCTCTTGAAACGCCCTTAAAGTCGTTGAAAGACAATTTTAAAATGAGGATTGCAATAAAAAATTTAAATGAAATATATGTTTTTCAAATAGAAATCGTTTTTTTTCAAAGATAGGAAAAAACTTCTTTTTACTAAGTTATTTAAAATTAACGGAGCTAAAACAACTTTTTCGTCTATCTACAAAGATAAAAAAGTTAAATACTTGATTTCATCGAAAATATGAGGTATCTTAATTTTTGATATTTTTCCTATAACCGCTTTATCGTTTGTAACAACTTTGTAGAAGAAAGTTTTTCTCTGAAATATTGCTACAGAGGTCTAGACCAAAATTTCCCCCTAAATTCGGTTTATAGACTATTGGCAATGTTTCCAAAGTAAGTTATCAATTTAAAAAAAGTATTTTTACTAAGGAAAAAAATTTAACCATCCAAAGAAGTCCTTATAAAACAGGGAAACTTCCAGAAAAGGCAAAAACGCTAAGCAAATATTTATAAATATTTTCCTGGTATGGCTGCAATATTGAACATTTCCGTATTCTTCCGGATTCGCAGTGAGTTCAACACTATTGTTAGTGCTGGAAAACTTACTCACAAGGAGATCGCCGATCGTCATATCTTTAAGTTGATCTTTGAGATCTTTGTGTAATATGAGGCAGCGCCTTCAGGATGCAGTGGCCATATTTGGGAAATATTGCCCTATTAAGGCGAATAACAGCTATATATGGAGACAAACAAAATCTCCATCACAACGAGGGATGTCGAAAACTTTATTTAAAATTCGACATTTCCTCGATGTCGAGTCTACCGGGGGTAGAATATCCGTTACGTCAAAGTATAATTTGCAATAAACTAAAAACAATAACTTATTTGACACCATAATTTTCAGAACTAGCAATATTTTATTGGGAATGCAGGGTGGCCAGCAGATTTCCAATTTCAAATTCCCGGTTTTTTCCCGCTTTTCCCGGTTAGAAATTGTTTTGGTATAGCTGCAATATTGAACATTTCCGTATTCTTCCGGATTCGCAGTGAGTTCAACACTATTGTAAGTGCTGGAAAACTTACTCAAAAGGAGATCGCCGATCGTCATATCTTTAGGTTGATCTTTGAGATCTTTGTGTAATATGAGGCAGCGCCTTCAGGATGCAGTGACCATATTTGGGAAATATTGCCCTATTAAGGCGAATAACAGCTATATATGGAGACAAACAAAATCTCCATCACAACTAGGGATGTCGAAAACTTTATTTAAAATTCGACATTTCCTCAATGTCGAGTCTACCGGGGGTAGAATATCCGTTACGTCAAAGTATAATTTGCAAAAACATTAAAAAACAATAACTTATTTGACACCATAATTTTCAGAACTAGCAATATTTTATTGGGAATGCAGGGTGGCCAGCAGATTTCCAATTTCAAATTCCCGGTTTTTTCCCGCTTTTCCCGGTTTCCTCGATGTCTTACTAAGTTCAAATTGGAGTTATGAACACTCTCAAACTGCTGAGCAAGTTTTTGAGATTTTTGTTGATTCGTTAGAAAAATGCAATCACCATCTTTAAGGACTGGAATGGGCTTCGACGGTTTCTTAAGAACCTTCGAAAGCTTCCAGAAAGGTTTTGAATAAGGTTTTAGTTGTTCAACTTCTCTCATGAAATTCTCATTTCGCAAGAGAGTGAATCTATGTTTAATTTCCTTTTGTAATTCTTGAAAAATAATTTTCAAAGCAGGATCACGAGATCTTTGGTATTGACGTCTCCGTATGTTCTTCAAACGTATAAGAAGTTGAAGTTCACTGTCAATAATTGGTGCATTAAATTTCACTCTTGCCTTAGAAACTGATAAATTCCGGGCATTGAGTATTAAGCTGCTAAAATTTTCTAATGCTCTGTCAATGTCACCACTATTTTGTAAAATAATATCATCATTCAAATTTTCCTCGATCGTAGAACGATATCTATCCCAATTAGTCTTGTGATAATTTAACACAGATCTAGTGGGATTTAAAATAGTTTCATGGGAAATAGAAAATGTTATGGGTAGATGATCAGAATCAAAGTCAGCATGAGTTAATAAATCACTGCATGAATGGCTTTGATTTGTTAGTACCAAATCAATTGTAGATGGATTCCTAATAGAAGAATAACATGTAGGACCATTTGGAAATAAAACTGAATAAAATCCAGCCGAGCAATCACTTAACAATATTTTTCCATTGGAATTGCTTTGAGCATTATTCCAAGATCGATGTTTCGCATTAAAATCACCGATGATTAAAAATTTAGATTTATTTCTTGTGAGTTTTTGCAAATCTCCCTTGAAATAATTTTTTCGCTCACCAGTGCATTGAAAAGGCAAATACATTGCGGCTATAAATAAAAGGCCAATACTTGTTTCAATTTCAATTCCCAAACTCTCGATAACTTTGGTTTCAAGATGGGGTAAAACACGATGTTTTATTCGACGGTGGATAACTATTGCAACTCCACCACCGGCAACATCAATTCTATCAAACCTATGAACCTATATTTGGGTTCTTTTTTAGTTTAATATTTGGCTTTAAAAGCGTTTCAGTCACAACTGCAATATGCACATCGTGGACTGTTAAAAAATTGCAAAATTCATCCTCTTTCGCTTTTAAAGAACGAGCATTCCAATTTAGAAAATTTACAGCATTATTTAAAATCATTGCTGAATTTCAATTTCATAACAATATTAGTTGTAAATTTTATACCTTCTTGAACAGCCTCGTACATCGAGTTACAGTTCAACAAAACGGACATTAGCTGCAGCATGGATTGTTGTAGGTATTCAATCTTTTCGGGAGTTGGACTACCTAAATCAATACTGGCTGACTTTTCAGCACCAAACACGAATGGTTTGTTACTGTTTGAATTTGAAATATTACCTGTAAGGACACTGGCATATGAACAGCCTGGTGTTGCCTGAACAGGATTTTTTGTCTGAAATTTGTTAGCTGAATTTAAATTATTACCTACAGACACACCTGCTAATGATAGTGCTGGTGATGCCTGAGCAGTATTGAAAGTCTTTTGTATACCCACATTGACAACAGGTTGCTTAGAATTCCTACGTTGTCTGGAAGCAATAATATTTGACCTTACAGGACAATTAAAGAAATTAGATTTGTGATTTCCCCCACAATTTACACATTTGAAACTATTGGTGGTCTCTTTCACGGGGCAGATATCTTTCGTGTGACCAGTGTCACCACAAATCATACATTTTGCAGCCATATGGCAGTTTCGAATTCCATGACCATAGGCTTGACAATTCCGACATTGAGTAAGATTATGGATTTCTCCATGTCTCTTGAAATTTTCCCACTTTATTCGCACGTTAAATAAAACACGTGCTCTTTCTAAACATTTTAAATTATGTACTTTGGTACGATCAAAATGTACTAAGTAATTTTCCTGGTGTATTCCAGTTTGAAAAATTTTGGCATTTGCCTTTCGTTTCATCAAAATTACTTGGTTGGGGGCAAAACCAAGTGATTCTGACAAACAATCTTCGATTTCATCAATACTTTGATCATTTGAGAGACCTTTCAACACAGCCTTAAACGGTCTCTCGTTTTTGGCATCAAAAGAGTAAAATTTATATATCTTTTCAGTCAAATACTGTAAAATATATTTATGGCCATCAAAAGATTTGGCCAAAATACGAATTTCGCCTTGGCGACCAACTTGAAAATTAACTTTCACATTCGATAGAAATGATGAAAGTTCTGATCGAAATGCTTTAAAGTTTGCTACAAATACCACAATAGGTGGAACTTTGACCTTCTTCATAACGGCTTTATGCTCAGTATGAGAAGTTTGAAATTCTAGATCCCCAACAGAAGAAAGAATATCATACCTGTTAGTCGAAATTTCAGTGTCACTTGGAGGAGATGCCTCACGTTTCCTTGATGCCGCATCAAAGCGAGCTTTTTATTTTTTCCAGGCATAACTGGACAACTTCACTACACTTTCACTTCACTATAGAATTTAAGTAGAAATATCTCAAACCAAATTAATTCACTAAACACTCGTTAACTTTAAAAATACATTTATTACTTTGCCTTTCAACAGGTAGTCTTTTAAAAAGATTGCCTGTTGAAAGCGAAAACAAAATTTTAATATCTCTCGGTAGTCTAAGACTTAGCCTCGAGCTGTTGGAAAAATGCGACCGTACTGTAGGACAGTTCAAGTCGATCTGATGCAATTTTTAAAAAAAACCCTCATTTCTAACATCATTTTCTCATTTAAAACTTATTTTAAATTGAAATGACTTTTTTATTGAATTGACTTTAAAAAAATTTTTATATTTTTTTCTTGTTTCCTGATAACTTTTTCATAGTCATTTTAGTGAATGAAAGGAAACATTCTAGTTGTTTTTTTTTCAGTTTTTAAAATAATGTGAGAACATTTTTTTTTGCCCCGAATCGAGATAGTTTTTCGCCTTGCCTGAATCTGCAATAATAGCCGTTTCTGGCAATTTTAAATTTGTTTAAAATTTAAGAATCAATTTTTGCATTTTTTTAACCTAATTATTACCCATTTTCTGGTGTTCACACACTTTTCTACATTCAGTTTTGAAATTGATTTTAAATTGATGTTGTTAGTTTCTTTCAGGCTTTACTACAATTTTATTGCTACCTTGAAACAATTTTTGCCTTTGAACTATATGCATAATTAACACAAACTGTATTGCTTATTAAACATCAATCTATTCTCTAACGATGCTGAATAGTTTTGTCGTGTAAATTTTCAAGTATAATTGTTGAACTCAAATTAAAGTTTGAATCTCAGGTGATGCTATATGGCATCACCCGCCGGGAATAGGTTGGGTTACGATTTTTTATTTTTGCTTATTTTCCGTCGGTCTATTTCCGCCACTATTGTGTCAATCCCGACACCCGGGGAGGCGACTCCAACTAGAATCTTAACTAACGACCCGTTGATTAACGGACCGGCGCCAACGGCTTCACTTCACCATGCGATAGAAGAACCCAGAGATTTTTCGCCTCAGGAAAACTTCGGAGGATTGGATCTAGATCAGTTTTGGTTGATTGTGAGTGGATTGTCACCACACAACCATCGGCACATATGGCGTTGGGATTCGAACCCAGATCCAGGTGGTTGCTGGAAGCGTTACTTGTTTTAGGTTTTAGATATTTTTCTGTCATAGTTTAGTTTTTGCCTGATTGGAATGATTCTTGACTTCTCTGGCCTTCGAATTTTTTTTTAGTAATTTGAAGTAATTTGAAGAACCTTCCCTGGGCTTAGTAAATTTTTGTTGGCGATTTGTAACCTAAGATTCAAATCTTGTTTTTTTAAAGAATATTTTTACATCAATTATGAATAATTCGGAACATAACTTGGAAACGAACTCAGACATAAATGAAATTAGACGTTGATCCTGTAAGTGGTGTTTTTTTAGTGTTTATCAGCACTTACTGTTGAAGTCCTAATCAGTGCGAATGAGAAGGAAGACAAATTAGAGAAAAACAATCGCAGCCAACCGTTAGTGTACAGAACAGTTGCGGCGCTAGCGCTAGGATCCTATTGACTCTAACGGTCGTCTCTCTTAACCTAGATTCTAACATATGACGACTGGCTTGTTACTCCAGCATCTTACCCCGAGATCAACTAAATTGTTCCTTGAGTCTTCCAGTGTTTGTGAGATGGCAGGAAATGTGTAGCGCGTTGAACTAATACAACAGATCCCAAGCATGTAGTAAATGAAAAATAATGTTCAAAAAAAAACATGATAAATTTCCCGGTTTAGTATTGAAATTCCCGACTTTTTCCCGGTTTAGTTTCGAATTCCCGGCTTTTTCCGGGTTTTCCAGGATTTCCCGATTCGCTGCCCACCCTGGGAATGTAAACAAATACATTTTTAGTTGCGTCAACCTTTTGCTTGTTTGGGTTTTTCTGGCTACTTTAGTATTTTAGTTTTATTTTAGATTTTCTTATTATTGCAGTCATAAAAGTTATCGCTATAGTTTAATTTCTTTTTCCTTGTATGCGATTACCTTTAAAGGAACAATGTTCCACTGGAATTTCATTTAGTTTTTGCTCATAGTTTTATTCTTCGGGTTTTGTTTTTTTAATAGTAAGTGTCTGCTATCAGAGGGCTCTAATGCGAGTGCCTCGGCGTGAGAGTCTTGGAAGGCATTAAAACGCCCATATCAATACCTAGGTTTGTACCTTACTTCAAGCGGTAAAGTACAGTTGATAAGTTACAACGCCGCGAACAAACGGAGCCAGTGTGTTCCACTTTGGAATAGAAGAAACTCTTATCAAAGATGGCCAAACAATTCTTCGAAGATTTAAATTACTGGTACCGATCTAAGGGAACCGAAGAACCTTACAGTAGTCTTCATAATAATGGATGCGATCACAATACTCTCTAAACACGGACATTGTTGCATTGACTCGGTTGCGTGGTTCCGTTTGAAAGCAAGGCAATAATAAGACATTAGAAGTATTCACGTAGAACTCGCATGCAAATACCCCGCCGCAAACCGTGTAGCTTCCATTGCACGTCAATAGAGTTGAGTATTTTTACGACTTGGTATTTGTATACCAGCACTAGATGAATACTTTAATTGTGTAATTGCAATTGGTTAATTCGAGGCATATTTCATAAGCACCATAACAAACCCGTTTCAATAGATTGGTGTCTTGAAGGTTATAGTATAGTCACTGAAGAAAATTGGTGAGAAAAACTGCCAGTTATTCCGAAGGGTACGGTATTGTCAAAATTTTTTTTAAGTTAAGCCCGTCATGGTTTTATTAATACACTGTCGTTGGTGCCAAATGTGCGCAACGAATGATAGCCTGTTTTTAATTACAGAATATTGGTCACCTGTCATATAAACGCCAATCAATAACAGGGTAGCAAAATATTTTTTAAAATAAATTTCCCTGATTTTCTCTGATATTCCCTGAAATATAACTATTTTCCATGATGTTATTTAGCATTTAGCAGAAAAAAGTACAACGTGAATGAATGCAACTTTAAGATCCCAGCGAAAAACAAAAACGATTGGATATGAAACCAAATAGTAGAGGTCCCGCATTAGCCTAGAATGCTGGAAAAATCCAATTTAGCGCTAAATAGTCGTTTAACTGAATCGCGTCTCGCATAAAAATTTCTCCCTGATTGTTTTTCAATTTCCCCTGTCATTCCCTGATTTCTCTGGGCGAAAAATAAATTCCCTGACATTCCCTGATTTTCCAGGTTTCCGCCACCCTGAATAATGATATCCCTGAAATCAAACGAACCATTATTGATCAATAGGAGGGAACTGATGAAGTTAGCAACACGTAATACTACTACTATTTCCAGCAAATATTTTGTTATTGTAGTGATTTTTGTCGACCAAAACATGCATACTTATATGCTTATACAAAAGATAGTTTCCGCTGTGTATAGATCGATAACGGCGCCGGCTACGTCCTTATGATCGGTTAGGGAAGAAAAGAAGGATGTGTTTCACAATCGTTGTCAGTAACGAATTTTTTATATTTTTACTCTTCACTCTCTACTTCTTTACTGAGCCTAGTTAGTTAGTTGGAATTTAGTGTTAGATAAGAGTGAAAGTAGGAAGATGGGAAGGAGTTATGTGTAAAATTCACTCTGACATCGAACGATCTTTATTCTACTAAGAGACTATTGAGGTTGCGAGCTCGCCTAGATATAGATATAATTTTTGGGTCAATATTCAAATTCAAATGCTGACCAAATATAATTTTAACTAGTCTCAAAAGTCTCAGAATCATTTGAGCACATTTCTAATATTTTTAAATCACATTTCATATTGTTATAAGACTTCATTTTCAAATAAACCGGGTTCGCGCTTCATTGGCTATACATGTGTAGGTTGGAAAACGAGATATGGATCGCAGGATTAGCGATTTTGTGTTTATATACACAGATTTGTTTTGATCTTACATCAACAGCACAGGCAGCATCGGCAGCACCTTCGGCAATCGGTATCGGTGCATATTCATTCACGCAATGGCCTCGCCTCACCTCCAACGATGACTGGAAGATGACATATGCTGTAGCTGAATAGAACGTCGTGACGGTTCTAAGTGAGTATAGTGAAATGACTCTGACAGGTAACGAGTAGAGACAAACACTCCGGTTAACAGTATGGCGCACGCTCAACGGGCTGTTTGTATTAGTTTTTATTCAACCGATATGCGGGTGGTGTAATAAAAAAGTAAATTTTGCTCCACTTTTGTTCACTTACGTTCGCGGTATTCACTGGTGTTCAGGGTTGATAGTGATACAAAAATATGTAAAATTTTTTGAATTCTTCATTTATTTCACTTTTACCACATATTTCATATTAAATCCACTATTACCTGCTTTTGATGTCGAAAATAATAACCTTTTATCACTATATCACATATAAGTAAAGAATTCCAACGATGATTATTTGTTTACCAAGAATAGTTAAACGTATTTATTATCTTCATCTGCATATACTTATCAAACATTAACAACATTGGCTCCTTTTACTTATTTAAACCCACTGCACCTGTTGTGTGTTGCCTGAGCTTTCCTTTCTAATGAACTAGACAAATCGTACAACCGAGATTGTAAGGAAACCGAACTCTTTCAATTACAAAGCAACGGAGAAAGCCAACACAACAAAGCAAATTCAGCTGAACGAGTGGAAAACTCCGATGTTCATCATGAGCTCAGCTATGGTTCTAGGGTGGTTCTTCAAATGGTTTTAGTTTTCAAAAATGGCGATTAACTACAATTTTTTCTACATTGAATCAATAAATCGGGGACACTTATACACGATGGGATTGAAACTCTATCTTTATGAAAGCAATATAAAAGCAATGTAAAAAAAACGATACCTAGTTCAATAGTAACCAACTGTTTCATGTAGCCATATGTGCGTAAAAATGAATTCTGGATAATCGTTTGTAAGAACCAGTTTTTCAATCCTTCACAGGGCTTAGTTGGAATATGAGATATAGCCATTAAAAATGTGAGTTGATGAAATATTTTGTAGCAGGTTGGTACATTTTTCTTTTTCCATGATTGTAATTTTGATTCTACTTCGTTTCATACCGGTTATGGCATACAAAATGCTGAAGTAAGTTTAAATCTTATAAAACTGTTCTTTTTCAAATGTTTTACATATATTTTTAACATTTTGAACGGTAAGAATTTCGGAAAAATATTCAAGTTTCAAATCTTTTTAAATATATCGTAACATTGGGTAAACGGCTATTGAAATGAGGCACAAAGAAACGTTCTCTTTCTTAGGGGCCAGATACCACGTGGACAGATTTTTAACGATTTTAACCCCCCCCCCCTCCCCCTCCGTGGACAACTGTCCATATAAGTTCTAAAAAAATAGTATGGACCGTTTACATTAGCCAACCGCCCCCCCCCCCCCCCAAAGCTGTCCACGTGGTATGTGGATGGCCCCTTAGGAAAAAATTGAGCAAATCTTCGGCAGGCAAGTTACATATGTCGTAGAGCTAAACCCTTCCAACTGGTTCTGAGGTACGACGCTGGCCTAACAAGCCAGTAGTCTTAGGCTCGAGTCCCGGCTCGGGAGAGACTGTTAGTGTCAGTAGGATCGTATCGTAGGTTTTTCGTGGAATAGACTAGAGATGGTCGGGTTTGATGTTTTTCAAACCCGTACCCGACCCGAAGCCGACTTTTTTTCGATTGAAACCCGATACTTTTTATATATTTTTTTTTAAATTCTATTGCTATGAAACCCGAACTCGAAATTGTGAACCCGAGCCCGAGATTTCTTGAATTTTACTGTCGGGTTTTGGGTTTTCAAACCCAAACCCGACCCGAACCTGAATATTTTTTTTTCACCAAACCAAAGTTGAACAAAATTTACATTGATTTTGAAAAACGGGTTCTGTGATAGTTAGGACTCCATTTATTAGCGAGAAAACGTGTTTAATGAATAAATTTTAAAGTGTGTAATACTAAAGCAGGTGTGGCAGTACTATAGAACACCATTACGTATTCTAGTCAGATCATGCAATATGTATAGCAAATCAATACACACCTGTTGAAGGGGCAAAAAGACGCATTTTTCGACATAGATATCCGGGATCTAAAGCTATGTCCCTGTATATGCTCTCAAATGCAAAAGGGGTCATCCACATTCCACGTGCCTCTTCGAACAAAAATCCGGAAAAATCTTTGTCCTTATTCGAAACGTTAAATTCATGCACCATGTAAGCTTATTGCTTACTAAATCATTTTCGAAAAACGGTTTTTGTCTCTGCTTATGGGTGTGCACGCTCACTTAAATCGAAACAAGCGGCATTACTGATGGATTTTGTCTTTGATAATAAATGTGCGCGCTTGCTTATAGCGACACTAGCGGCATTATTGGAAACAAAAAATTTTTTCAAAATTATCGTTATTTTTCTGGTCGATGAAATCGTCATCGAGTGGCACGTCTGTTTGTCTGTGATATAGCACTACTTAATAAGAGTAAAATTCTAAACATTCTTGTTTCAAAAGTTGCGAAACCTCATCAATATTGCACAAAATTGGCGCAATTAATGATTAATTTTGAAACCTGGATAACGAAAGTTATTTAGCAATTACGCATTTTTCATATAAAGATACAATCATGCTTTTCTTGTATTTTGGTCTACCAAAATAACAAAAGTACTAGTACCGATTGGACAGGCCTGCTTCGAACTAGTTAGCTGTTTTCGACGGATAACCATCGCGTTATACTTTCGCAATGCCTAATACAAACGACATGAAAAGATACTGTACCTCGTGCATAAGCAGTGTTTTGTGAAGTCTGTTGAAAGCTCAGCACTTATTATCCAGTTCCCGCAAAAAAAAAAACTAATACAACAAAAATCTTTCATTTTGAATAAAAAAGTGGGATTTTTATTTTAATAAATATTGCATATATTTGAAAAAAAAATAATTTTCAAGAACAGTCTGTGAGAAAAACATCGAACGTTTCACATTAAAACATCTATTTAATAAACATTTTCAACTGTTACCAAAGAAATCGAGTGAGTTTATGTTAATATAGGGTAGGGAACATAGTTTAAGCAGCTGTATTAGCCGCCTGTGTATTGAGTGGAAATACTCTAAGGTGAATACAAACAAAAGAATGTCAATTCATTCTCCATCTTTTTCTCTGTCAGCACTTGTTTTCAGATTCTAAATCTGATTTAGCAAACCTTAACAATAACCATCGAGGGACACTATTCCAATCACCCGAACCTATTTTAAGCAGTTTGCATTTGTTTTGCAGGGGACTTTCTTCAGCACTCGAATAGCGCCGAGTCGCTGAAATTTTTGATTGACTTTTTTCGTTTGATATTTTTTCAAAGATTTTTCTGTGTTGTACGGTTTTTTATGTATTCGTGAGACAGTTGGTTAATCAGAGTTTTCGTTCTCATCAAATTGTCGATATTGAACAACATTCAGGAGTTTGGGGCCCTTTTTTTTCGTTTGATTAAAATAGGCACCACTGCTTAAGCCGTTCCTTACACTACCCACTTCACATTTTTCATTATTTTATGTTCTTGAACGAAAAAAAGGTTCAGTCCGCGTAACTTGGCTGTGAATTCTATCTGATAAACCAAAGCGTCCGCTAATTTTTTCCAGAAATTTTACCTTTACCATTTATGTCATTTCCGGCATGTTTGAAATATGTTCGAATTAAGCAAAAATAATCATTGTCAATTTTTTTTGTTCTCAAGATATTACCTCTTTTCGCCTCAGAAATAATTTCTGGTTACGCCACTGCATCATACAAGTAAACCAACAAAAGGAAATATTTGTTTTATGTTCCTTAATCGCAAATTTGAATAATTTTTTCTGTGATTCTATTATCCGGAAAACTCGATTATCCCGAATGTTTTTTTTTTTTTTTGATATTCCGGATAATCGACTCTGACTCGTAGTTGTTAAAAAAATTGGTTTTGAGAATAATAAGCAGGCCAAAGAAGCCAGGTATCGTTTGTTTGAATCCCGGCTCGGGAGAGACTGTTATTGTCAGTAGGATCGCAGTGCTAGGCCCGCAATAGTCCTGTACATTTAAGAGCTTGCTGCAAAGTCTGTGTACCTATAATGATGAGAAAATCGAGTTCCAAATCGGAATGTACTACCAAGGTTTTGCTTCTTTACGTACGCACATTTAATACAAGCTAATTTAGGTACATATGACACTGTTTTTTTAAATCTCCCAGATGGTCTCGAGGTACGATGCTGGCCTAACAAGCCAGTCGTCGTAGGTTCGAGTCTCGTCTCGGGAGGGACTGTTAGTGTCAGTAGGATCGTAGCGCCTAGCCCCGCAATTGTCCTGTACACTAAATAGTCGGCTGCGAAGTCTGTGTATAAATAAACAGAAGGTCAAGTTCCGAATCGGAATGTAGCACAAGGTAAAAAAAAATGACACTGTTTTACATGCCCTAATTATTTGTTTTTATGTGAATAATAGCCTTTCCTCGTTCAGAAAGACGAAACACGACTTAATCTTTTCTTGTCGTTTTTCTGCTACTCCGGTGTTCTTTTGCATTATACTTGATTTAGACTCCCATGTTACATTTTTCTGCACTGTTAACAGCACCCAACATACCTATACAAAGTGTAAATCGTAAGACGGACATACATTCAAATATTCCTCCATTTGATAAAAAGCCCCAAACGGTTTAGCACTCCCGCAAAAACGAAATCTAACTATTAATTATCCCAAATTTTACACAGCTTTACATGCACGTACACAAAATATTGCTTGTGTAAGCAAAACGTGAGTCATATTTGAGATCATTGTGAAGAACCACCCTATCGTATCATACAGCTGTGTTTAGTCATATGCTGCTGATCACTGCATTTTTGCCTACTTGATTGCGATCAATCCTCGAAAGCTCACATTGATTTGAACACTCGCTTCATATGCACATTCAATATGTATTTATGTCACGCACTATCTCCATGCTTGTGAATTCATTAAACCTTCAGTTTAGAATGAATGCCTTCTCATTGGCTGGTTATTGATAACTATTCGCCTCTTCCTTTAAAAATGCTGCACTATGTCCTCACTAGATAACTAACACAACCAAGATTGTTTTGTCCCCGATAAGGTGACCGTAAGAATTTCGCGCAACGTATCACTAAACGATTTTTACACTGCCCGAGGTAAGAGGAATAGTAATAATAGGATGGAACTTAATTATAAGTTAATTGCAGCAGCAATGAAAATGGAAACATAAAAAAACATGACAACGATATCGCGAATAAACGGCTGAGAATCTACACCATACTCATCTAGCAGCTGTTGAATGATACTGAATAAAAACGAAAGCCGTCTGCAAGTGACCGATTAAAGCAAGCAGTAGTAAAACCTATCACAGTGTTGCCAAATCAATTTTGATTAAAAGCTTAATTGCATATTGCTGCAATAATAATCTATAGTGCTTAACACATGGTCGCGGTAGCTAAAACTTTAAAAAAAAAATTGTGTGTGTTGTTTGAAAAAGTACAGAATTTTTTGTTTCTTGACATCGATCAGTACGATACAATCAAACCTTTGCAGTTTGTTTTTTGCAGTGTGTGGAAACTGTAATCTGTATATACTTTTTTTCTCGAGTATTGGAATTAGACTATCAATAAATTGCATAGTTTTTCTTGGTTGTTTATCACATCAAAATAAGCTTATAACTTAATTGCTCGAAATAGTATCATGATAGCTTATATTTCAAACATGAAGCAGCTATGAATCAAACTTGCAGCACTGAGTTAATCGCTGCGCATGTATTTGTTTCAAAGTATAATTTTGCTTTGTCAAGCTGGCTGCACATGTCTCCAAGTATGATGACAGTTCTACAAGGTATGCTATATTTTTGTCTATCCACGCACACAAACAAATCTCGAATTCAGAACATTTTTGGAAATTTCTCGTTTATGTTGTTCTATATCTGATCTTTTTGGTTGGAGCGTGAATATCCAGTTGAAACACACTAGAAATTGATATTAATTTAGATTTAGTGCGAAAAATTGCGACAATATGTCGAAATAAAATATATATAAAAATGCTATATTTCTAATAGTTGGAGCAAAATCTTAGTCATTGTCATAGCTCATGACTTTTGTTATTGTATGAAACATAAGCGATTCTATTTAGAAGCGCTATTAGAGTACAAAAAAAAAAAAACGAAAAGTGCGAAAAGGTTACCGGCAAATTGATGAAAAACAGCATATTTTACCTAAACCGCAGCATGTTGATGTATTCCCCACAAATAAAACATGTTTCAACATCATTTCTATAACTTTTCAGGAAAGTATGTTTCATAAGTTTAGTTTAAAATGCAAAATCATTTCAAATTGCATACAAAATTGGAAAAAGTTCATAACGATCACTAATACTAATGCATCGACGTGAATAGCATACCTTGTAGAACTGTCATCATACTTGGGCACATGTCTAGAGATAAAAACGATAAAAACCATGAAAACAAATTTTCGCAATCGAAATACGAGAAGAAAGTGAGTTATATGTGTAATATACATGATTTTCTACACAGCTGTTTCTGTAAGTATGCGTAATGCGAACGACGCGCATCAGCATTTTACAGGGCTGCACTAGGGAAGCATACATGTTTTAAAATAATGGTTTCGACTGTAGTTTGGTATATATGTACCATAATTAATATATATTAAGCAAACCAAAAAAAATCTTTTTTTAGTGAAACAATACAATGAAATTAGGTTGTCAGATTAACAATAAGGTCCTTTCTGTAAAAAAAAAAACAAATGCAAGTCGTTGTGTACCATTTTCAAATTTTTTGTTTAAAAGTTTTATATTACAAAAATAATTTATTCTATTATCGTATTAGGACAATACTTTCGTTAAATAGGGTATTCACTTAGGGCAAGCGCATTAATGGCTATATTGAAGTTGTTAGAGCTATAGTTAGAGCTGGTTCTGCCACGCTCATCACAAGTACATAGCAACGAGGTAATCTATTTGGCAACGCAATAGCAACGAGCTGAAATGTTGCTAGTTGACTGTTGTTTTTCAGCTCTGTTGTTTTAGAAATGTTGAAATGGCTCGACAATGATTGTTCGTAATAATATTGTAAAAATAATTATTGTAATAATGAGAAATAGTGGAAGCGGTTGCTATACAAAATAACAACGGCCAAAGTTGTAAAAACCGCAGCGCAAATAGCAACTTATTGCTTGCTCTTAGCGGGTTGTACATTTCCTCGAAAGCTTTTTCCCAAATGTTATTTCCCCACAATATAGTGGCTAGACTTCCACAATATGATCTACCACTACTCTCTCTTCTCTGCGAGAACATTCCAAGCCAGGGGGTACAATCGATATGAAAATATTGCCAAGGGGTACGCGAACGAAAAAAGGTTGCGAACCGCTGTCCTAGACGATTCAGGGCGAGCTGGCCGCAGCCCGCGAGCGTGAACCGGTGACCCGTCCTCGGAAGCGCCGGCCATTGCGGGGGGCAGCCCCCCGCAGAAATCACCTCTGTATAGGTTCGTTCGTTTTCCTAGGTCTACTGACCCATAGGGGCTATCCCCTAGTTTAGTCCGAACTAGCGATAGCAAGTAAGAACAATATGCTAACAGAAAATCGAGTCGGCCGAAGACCGCGAGTGTATTACGATAGAACGATTTTTTTCACTACAGAAAGACAAAGTTGTCCAGACAAGTTGAGGCCTTGGCCTTGTTGAACGTTCAAGAATTGCCTGATGGTTTTACCCGAGCTATTGACATCCCTATACCGAATACCAATGAATGGCAATGAACTCATGTCCTGGGCTCAATCTCATTTGTGCCTGCTGCTAGCTGTCAGATGAAGGTGTATGAGAAGTAGTGATGATATGCTAACTCGTTTACACCTACGTTGAGATATTAGCCCTTTAAACCTGGTGCGATGCCATAGAGGTGGTTTTACCAGTACAATTTTTCTTTTGAATTAATTAAAAAAAAATATTGAAAGGACTATTTGAATCTACATGCGTCTAACTCTTGTACACGTTTCCTAGATGATTCAGAGCAAGATGGCCGAAGGCCGCAGGTGTACGCCGGCGACCCGTCGTCAGCAGCGCCGGTCACTGCGGGGGGACAGCCCCCCACAGAAATCAGCTCTGTATAGGTTCGTTCGTTTTCCTAGGGTGATGCAATATCCACTAGAATATATTAAACGAGTTGATGATGATGATGATGATGGTCCCGCCACATACCCCTACAAAGGTTTGAGCTGGACGATTTATCTATAGATAATTAATGTAATCACAATTTCAATCAGTTATACAAAAAAAAAACGAACTGATTCCATTTCCAGATATAAACTTCTTCAAAAACTGTTTACTTGATTCACATCGGTAAAGACGTGAATTGCTGTAGAGCTACACAAAGCTAGCACAGGGTTTTCATGACCTTCAGTCAGACTAACCACAACTACTTCATGTATATTCTCTAAGCATTCAAATAACAATTAAGTTTAAATTGTAAAAGAATCCATTTATATCTGACTTCCGCGCGCGAGGCTCAAACTTATGTAGTCACTTTCTATTATTTTTTAAGCTACAACAACATAAAGGAAAAAAAAATCCATCATCACCACCGCGACGAACACAGTAGTTTTGTCATTATATGTTAAGAAAGATCCAATATAAAATATAAATAAAATTTTACAACACAATCATATCCGTTCGTATAAAACTTCGTCAGTTACAGGCTTCAATTAAACAATCAATAAATAAATAGGTTTCAAAAATAAATATTTCATCCAAAATAAGTCCGTTGTTTAAACTTCGTCATATAAACTCTCGTCATTGTTAAAAGCTTTTAAATTTCGTTCTGTACAACAGAAACTTTCACGTGTGAAATACATTGTCTCTTGAACTCCGCAAGTGTTGGTGCACGTTTAACATCTTGGCGTCTTGGCATCGAATTGAAAAAAATTATACCTTTATAAAATAATGAATTCTGTGAAGCTCTGGTTAAAAAGAAAGGTGTTCTTATTTCATCCGCATTTCTAGTGTTATATCTATGAAAATCACTTCCTCTTTCAATTCGATCACACAAATATTGAGGTAGCAAACCATTAATTATTTTAAAAATGAACACCATAGACAAATAAACAATTCGTTGCTTCACGGATAACCATTGCAAAGCGTCCAACATAAAAGCAGAGGAAGTTAATCTATCACAATTTAAAATCAAACGCATTATTCTATTCTGCAAACGCTGTAACCTCAATAATTGTGTGTTATTGGCCAAATACAAAAAGGTAGGGCAAAAATCCGGCGAGATGATTGACTTGTATAGCTGTATTTTACTACTAATTGTTAATTCGTTTTTCAAACGGCATAATATTCCATACTTCTTGGCAATTTTCTTGATAACATTGTCAATGTGAGCGTTGAACTTTAGGTTGTCATCAATAATCACGCCAAGATATTTAGTCTCCCGAACGCGACCAATTGTCTCATCATCTATTATAACAGAGACATCGTCATTTACCACGGTGCGCGAGAAAATCATAAATTTAGTTTTATCAATATTCAATTTCAATTGCTTATACTTCAGCTTATACTTTTTAGCTGCAATGAACAACACGGTGTCATCGGCAAAAAGATTTATGTCACAGAAACGTAAAACTCGCCGCATGTCATTTATATACATAATAAATAAAAGGGGCCCTAATACACTTCCCTGTGGAACTCCAAGATCATTCTCCACGGGACCAGATACAGAATCATTAAAAACAGTCCGTTGAGTTCTGTCAGACAAATAGCTTTCAAACCATCTGAATGCAGTACTCGAAATTCCAAAGCGCTTGATTGTGTTCAACAATAAGGGCCTAGAAATTGTTTCAAAAGCGTGTTTCAGATCCAAAAATACAGCAACTATTGTGTCTCTATTTTCTAAGTTATCTTTCCATTTTGCAAGAACTAAATTCAACGCGGTTTCACACGAATGGCCTTCCCGGTAGCCAGATTGTTCCGGAATTAATAACGAGTTACTATTTAAATATTCTAACAGCTGACCTTTAACAACAAGTTCCAATATCTTTTCTAACGTGTGTAACATATTGATGGGACGAAACTCTTCGGCTTTAATCGTTCCAGCAACCTTTTGAATCGGAACAACCAACGATTCTTTCCACACTTTAGGCACGTGCCCAGTTAGCAATGATTCATCAATAAGGTTCAGCAGAGTGTGACCAATAACATTGAAGCAATCTTGAATAACCCTAGCACATTGTCTACGCCAGCCGTTTTACCTAATGAAAAACAAATATTTTTAAGGTCATCCATTGTGATTGGGTGAAAACCATCAAATCTACTATTAACGTTAGTCGGCTGTTTTATTTCATCCGGTTCATCGACCAGTTCAATTGATTGATTGATCAATGAAACACTATTGATGAAATAATCATTAAACTTACTAGCAATTATTTGTTCTGTTTGTTCTAATGTGCCATCAAAAGTTATGGACCGCGGTTTACAATTACTATGTTTTACTAAAGATTTCAAAATTTTCCATAACTTTTTGCTGTTGTTTTGATGCTGAGTAATCTTTCTCTGGATATATTCACAACGCGTCTTTTTTAACGCTTGTGAATATTTATTACGCGCGATTGTGTACTCATTCCAATGACTCTGACTATTTGATCTACAAAACTTTTTGTACAATTTATCCCTCTTGCGCTTAAGACGCAAAAGATCCAAATTGTACCAGCTGTTCGCGTTCTTTAAGGTTACAAATTTATGTTCAACTAATTGATTCGTACACGTTTTCAAAATACTAGTAAGAACAGCTGCAGAATCATCTAAATTACCGGACGCGATTGGAAAATCCAAGCTTCTTTCAACAAGATTCGAAACAGCCTGTTTCGAATATTTTCTCCAGCATTTCAATTTTTTAAAATCATTTTTCTCACTCAAGTTGTCTAATACAGTGATCACTAATGTCTCATGATCGGTTATTTTCATATCAGAATCCGTTACTGAACAAATGGAATCCAAATTGGAATAAACATGATCAATCAAATTTCTACTTCGCTGGGAAATACGTGTAAATTCATTAACGCTTTGTTTTAAATTGAAAGATTCTACTAAACGCTTCAAATGTTTCGAATTTGTATTATCTCGCCAGTTGATATTAAAATCGCCAGTCAATATATTCAGTTTACTATAATCGAGAAATTCATCAAGCCAATTTTCCGATATTTCAAGGAAACGGTGATCACTAGCATTGGGAGAATGATACAAAACACCAAAATTACCCACCTTCATACCACGTACTACTGTTATGCCCAAGAACCAATTGCCATCCTTCGCTTCGTTTCGGCAAAGCTCGAATTGAACTGATTCTCTGACATAAATAGCAACACCGCCAGTTTGTCTAGAATGTGATAAACAAGCAGCCACATTATATTCCGGAATACTATATTGATCATATGCTTCAATGTCGACAATATGAGTCTCTGATAAGAACACTAAAAGTGGACGTTTATCTTCGACAATCTGACGTAATGCAACGTAGTTTGTTGTCAACCCCGCAATATTCAAATACAAAAATTCAAACTTATTCACATTCTTCTTGGAACTTGTTTGCTATTTATTGAAACACAAGCTGCTTTTCTTTTGATTGAATAATCTTTTATATATCAAGCATTCTGAACTAAATGCGGCATGGTTGACGTCCAAATTCATGTTACGCTCTTTATTCGTCTTTAAACAATTAACGCATTTCAAAACAGTAGACGTGCATTCAGATGTTTTGTGTTTTAGGCTACACCTGGAACACGTATCACAATTTTTGCAATCCATGCTCTTGTGCCCAAATTCTCCACATTTTAAGCATCTCAAAACATTTACCGCGGGAAATACTAAGCACCGATCAAATTCTACATTTACTTGCTTAGCAGATAACAAGCTGTTATACGTTTCCAAATCAACCTCTATTGCCGCGCTATACTTGTTATACCGAAAGCGTGGATTTTCATACGAGTTTATTACTTTTACATCATTAATTTTGATACCTTCATTTTGACTTTAAAAAGTCAATGAAAACATCAGGAGAAAGATTCTCGCTCATGCCCACTATTTTCAATCTCGGCACCGACGTGGGAACAACAGCACTGTAGTTTTCACCCAGATTGCTTTCAATGCCATTTTTCAACTTATCAATATTTTCGCCAACAGCGCATTCAACAATAATGGAACCATCTTTACCGTTCCTAAAATTACTCACTTTGTGTGTTTTTGGATCTAATTTTGTTTTCAAAAACTTCCGAGTTTCCTCGCAAGCTTGTTTGGACTCTTTCGGTTCGATCACAATGACCGGACGAGTCTTATGTTTAACGGGCTTAAAACCATCATTTATATTATTATTATTATTACTAATACTCGTTTTAATACTTTAACGGCGACCCTTCACGACTTGCGCAAAAGTCACGCCGTCATCAAAAACATCATCACTATTATCGTCATCAATTCTACGCTTTTTGCCGATTTGGTCCGATTCAGAAGGAACCGTCCCATTCCGCGCGCGGGCATCATTAATTGCAGCTTTATTTTGACGCGTAGTGAAAGGGAATCCGGTTATAATTCCGGAGCCTGTTGAGTATACGTTTGCATTGGCGTGCACACCGGAAAGGGTAGCGCCTTTGTAATCATGGCCACATAAATCCTTTCCTTCTAGAAGCCAACAAGAGATATCGGAAGAGTTTTCTTTTCTGTTTAACAGCCATGAAAGTCTTTCATAAAGAGATATGGTTGGACAGGCTGGTAGAGCGTGGTATTAAATTGCTGTGTCGATACTCCCATCTTGGACATTGAAAATCGAAGACTGGGGCACGCAAACTCTCAACAGCTTGTACCGAGTCCGCAGCAGGTTTTCAAGGTTTAGAGTCTCAAGTCGATAGATCAATGTAGGTAAGGTAAGATCCGTAACTTCAAGATAAGGATTAGTTCTGAAGACTGGGATGACTCGAGCTACGGGGCTGCCAGGTCGCGGGTCTGCGCGTGCTCTGCATGGGTTTCGCGTCGTGGGCCTGCCGGCGCTTCTGCCTCAACACACTCTGGGGCGTTCGGCCGTGTGGTAGTGTGGGTCGCCAGTTTGTCCTCTCGTCGGGCACGCCTGGCTCACTCGCTTTCCGGGCTTTCCGGGTTCATATGCTTCCCGGCTTGGGCCGCATTCATCGATAAATAGAAGAACTGGCACGGCTGACTGGCATTCAGAGCACTGCGATTTCTGCCCAGTGCTCTGAATGTCAACGTGAAGAAATTCAAGCAAGCGCAGGTAAACGGCGTGATTAACTATGACTCTCTTAAGGTTAGTTTAGTTCGAACGAGCGATAGTGAGTAAGGACAACATACATCTTAGACAATCGAGCCGGCCGTAAGCCTCGAGGGTATTTTAAAAACAATAGAAATGGGCTCAGCCTCATGATTTCCCAGCTCTTCGTGATTCAGTCTTTCGTGCTTTTTAGCCTTATGTAGCTTTCAACCTTTCGTGATTTCAGCCTTTCGGATTTCAGCCTTTCGTGTTTCAACCTTTTGAGTAAACCCGTTTTCCCATACAAGTTTTCATACAAATTTAAAATTCAATGCGCTAAGCGGAATCAAAACCAATCGACTTCTGGTAGGTTTAGGATTTTTCAGGCCCCTAAATGGAGCGCCGTAGCCGCAAGGTTACAGAGTCCGCTTTGGTAAGCGGGTGGTCGTGGGTTCGAATCTTAGTAGAATCAGGCCATTTGGTTGTCAAAAGACTTTTAGCATGGATTTATTCTCAAGCTCCCCACCACGTACCCTTCCTTCAAACTGGATTCTACAGTACCCCTGTTGACTCTCCTCCTAACAAATATAAGTCCCTATTATGATAAATCTGGTGTGAGTGACATATGAAAGTTCTCTCCAGGGAATTGTAACTAGGCGATATTGTTAGGATGGACAGAGGCTCGGTATAGTAGAGCAGTAAGCTTGAAACGGAAAGGTAATTACACATAAGCACTGATATGAATGACAAGCGTATCACTTACTTCAATAGTGTTACTGCTACTAGTATGAAGTGCGGAGTATAGAAAACCCCTGGGCAATATTACAATAGATCTAAGCTCTGGTCGCAGTGATGAGTCCACAGAAAAAAATGAACCAAAAAACTGGTTCTGGAGAATTGATCACTTTACCCCATCCTCCTATGCATAGCGCAGGTGGAGCAGTAATCCACGCACGTTTTAAACCGGAGTTTTGGTACTTCGTGTGAACAAAAGAATCGTGCATTTGAAGAAAACTTTTTAACTGCGGTTTTCGCGGAAAAAGTTTATTCATAAAAATATTTTTCGGGGAATTGATACATTCGGGGAAGTGGTAAATTCAGCGAAATAACATTCGGGGAATTGGTATATTCGGGAAAAAATCTTTCGGGGAAATGATCTTTCGGGATAATGGTTTTCGGGGAATTGTTATACAATCCTCTTGGCGCTTGTATAAAAATACCCAGCCGCAAACAGAACTGTTCTTAACAATATGTGGCAATTTCAATATTTTTAGCATTTTTTATTCAACTAAAACTTTGCTAAGTTGTTTTTATAGGTTAAAGACGTCATTTTGCGCTATCACTACAAATAAAATTTGTAAAAGAGGTATTTTTTTCTTGAAGTTCAAATAAACTCGTTTAGGTTTTTCATAGAAAAAAAGAGAGTTGGTATTGCATTGCCAAAATGTGGGATTTTAAAGATATTTAAATTATAATTTTTAATACATTTTCTGACATAAAACGATTTTTTCTAAGTGTGTTTTTATTTTGGGACGCACAAATCTACAACTTTGTCAAAGATACTTTACTAATCAAACAAACCGTTTTGGCTCTAAAAGTTTTTTTGATTTTGGTTTTATTTCTCCATGCCAAACAGCTATCATTGGTCAGGTAAAAATATTAAAAATATTTTTGATCGTTAGCGACAGTACTACGCAAACCCCATTTTAAAAATAAGTTGCGAATAAAAAAAACTATTAGTATAAAATCTACATATTCAGCCAATAGGAACATCTGTGCAAAGTTTCAAATCAAATTTAAATTGTTGTTCTATATCGCCTGGTATTTTTCAGCAGTATATACACGCAAAAGTTCAAGTCTTGTACAATCATTGTACTTCCCGATTCGCACAAATTTTGCACTAAAATCGCACAATAAATGTGTGAAAAGGATAACGCAACAGTTGTACTGCGAATACATTGACACAGATTGAAATCAGAATATGTATCATATATCGATACTTTATGTCTCACATCGACTGTATTAGTGACTGCTGCTCATGGAACAGTGCAAGCAGTGAACAACAACTTGTGAACTCACTAGATTTATATAGCCATAATACTCGATCGATTTATCTCGATGGATTTGATCATTTAAAAGTACCATCGAATGATTGGCAAAAAATAACGGAACAAAATTATGTTAACAACATTTTGTAATCAACACTAGCTTTACCGAAAACCCTCCATTCCACAAAAAGCCACAAAAGCGTTGCTGGTTTTTTATGGCAACACTTGTAAATTGTAAATAATTATTATTTGTCATTCTGTGCACGCGCTTTTTTCTCAAGCGACGAGAGAAATTTCTCTCTCGCTCGTAGAATTTCCATGTTCGTGCGACAAGACTAGACACGTCACATACAATTTGCAGGTTGCTCTTTCGCTTCTTTCTCGGTTCGGATTGCGACTCGCAAGGCGATATCTCGTTGCGTCACGAAACGAGCGAGACACCCGTGCTGTACATACTTGATACCAGTGTTGTTAGTCTCACTCATACTGTCGGTGCGTGCTTGCTGCTATTCAGAGGAATGCACGAAGAAGAAAAAGTATCTCGAAAGCGTGTGTGCAAAAGACTTGAAATGCGTAGCATATGTCTCGTCCTCAAGCAGAAAGGAGGAGAAAGGTTTTGCTTCTCGCTCGCTTTGCAATGCTGCTTGATACCAGTTGAAATTGTTTAGGTGTAGTAGTTTGGAGCTGCCAAATACATCGGAGAAACGCTAGAGCATTAATTGCGTTATGCCCAACACGCAATCATTGTACTGGTTTAAAATTACATCAACAATTGCGCTAAAACGCACAATTTTGTACTGGTTTCGCACCATCCAACTTTTGCGTGTACTCTATTATGCCTTAATAAGGTTTAGTATTTTTGAGGCTGTATATTTTGATATACAGAGAAGATACTTTTGGTGTTCATAAATATCATGAAAACCGATACTATAACATAAGCGTTCTAAAGCATAGTTTACAGTTCCAAGCGAAGAAAAAAATTGACAAGTGAAAAAGCGCAAATTTTCGCTTGCAAAATCTGTCGTGAAAACCCGTTTGTTGAACACGCAGATATTTCACCAGCCTGCAGTTTACAGTTTAAGTGAAGCGAAGTTCACGAGTTTACACTCCGAGCGAAGTGAAAATTGGCTGCAACTGACAGAATATAAACGCACGCAAATTTTCGCTTGCTGCTGCTTTTTTCACTAGCGTTTGCATGCGTGAAAAAAGTAAACCCAAGTGAAAAAGATGAGATCCACAACCTTCGATTTCGCTAGATCGAATTTGTTTACAGTTCCACGTGAAGTGAAATTTTTGCAGTGAAGCGAAATTCACGAGTTTACACTCCGAGCGAAGTGAAAATTGGCTGCAACTGACAGAATATAAACGCACGCAAGTTTTCGCTTGCTGCTACTTTTTTCACTAGCGTTTGCATGCGTGAAAAAAGTAAACCCAAGTGAAAAAGATGAGATCCACATCCTTCGATTTCGCTGGATCGAATTTGTTTACAGTTCCAAGTGAAGTGAAATTTTCACAGGTTGCATTTTCCACGAGCGTGAAAAAATGAACATTTTGTATGAGATTTCCACTTCGCTTGGAACTCTGACAGAGCTTAATGTGTAAATTTAGTCGAATGAATAATCAGAGTTGCAAGAACTCATGACTCGTTATACACTAATAAATTCGAAGTGAGGGACACAGTTCAAATAGTCTTGCTTGTCACCCAAAATAAGTTACTTACCGCTTTATCATCATCAAAATCCCAGTCTGGCGACGCTTGTCGATCAGTGTCGTTATTAGCCGGAGAAATAGCGGAGCTAGGTGAGTTCTGTGGTTCTTCTGGTATGACAGAAAACCGACCCAAGAATGGTGAAGCGGGTGCATAGTTTCCTGTGATGATACACATGTATTGGTTGCTAATTGGTTTAATGATATTATTATTTAGCATTACCTGCTTGTGGTATTAGACGGAATCTACCAACAGTTGTCTCTGGAAGGCCTGATGAGGGTGCCGAAACACGAAATCTACCGCGGCGCGTTGCCGAACCATCGTCGGACCCGCTATTGATATCGTTTTCCATCACATCTGAAATAGGAATCACAAAATGCTGTGTTACTACTTCATTGGATTTCGGTTTCACATACTAGAATTCCAGAAAAAGTTTTATTAATTGAAAATATAATAATATTCGTTAAAAAAAAAATCACAGGAGGGTTGTGTGCAAAGCCACGACCGCAATGTTGAAGTAGAATACTTTTACACAGTTCTACTTACGACTGTACATTAACCTACGGCCGGGCGAATCGGTTCGCGCCGCTTTTCGCGTTTAGCCTGGCAGAGGTCTAATGCGCATGACCAACACAATAGAAAGGTGTTTTCACATTGAAAATTAGACACGGCTTTACTGGAGTAAGTGTTGGTAAATGCATCAACCGCTAATACCGCCGCTTTCGTACGAAAGTCAGCCTGGCAGAGGCCTGAGACGTGGTGACCAACCACAGGGCAAGTGATTTGTTTAATTTGAAGGCAGCCACAGGCGCAACCCGCTGCTATCCTCTGTTACTGCTGAGTGCTGATATCTGCTGTCAACGTTGTGGACGGTCCATCCAGCTCACCATCCGGCTGATGAGTGTAGCTAGTTTGCCCAGAAACACTCTTTTATAGTCGAAGGGTGCTACGAAATAGACCACGCCTTTCTGTTCAGTTTTACCATTTTGTAATGTTCTTCAGACGAATTGTTCCACAATTCGCATTTGATTTTTGTATCCAGCGAATAAACACCGTGCTCTCACACACGCAACGATTTATCCCTAACCGTATTGCGGCTTGTAACATCAAGCGATTACGTTTGCTCGCTGTTGCGTGTTGCATCATGTTGCAACTTGGCAGCTGGGAGACGACGAAATTCTGTTCATGCTGATTGATTGAATCGACTTCATATTAGCTCTGCATAGTCGAACTAACTGCTTTTGTGAATGCGTTCTAACAGGGCAGTTTGTCATTCAAAATCGGTTATGCCGATCACAGCCTCTGCGCTGCCCCAACAGTGGGGGGTTAACTTAATAAAGTAAAAATTAGACAACTACAACAGAATTTGATTGCATCCCGCACAGAATGTCTGCTTGTGTTGATGCCAGAAAATTATTAACCTTCAATTACTTGTTTATTTGCCTTGAAAAAAGCATGTTGCGGTTCAAAATCGGTTGCTAATTACAACCTTTGAGCTGCCCTAACATTGGGGGAATTAAGATACACGGACAACATGCACTGTGGAAGCTATTTCACATTCAGTAAATTAGACGGGTGCGACAAATTTAAATTGCTAGGATGCAACACAGAATACTTGCTTGCGTTGACAAAAATTATTAACTTTCAATGACTTGTTTATTTGAAGGCAAATAAAAAGGCATTTTGATTTCCAAAATTGGATTTCCTGATGGCAATCTTCATGCTGTCCCAACACGGGGGGAATAATGGCTGTCTGGCGACACACGCTGAGAAAAACCGCGCTGCTCCTGAGACGTGGTGACCAACCACAGGGCTAGTGCTGCTGCTAAGGAATGACGACTGCTGTTGTCGCTGTCTAGAACTATTATGAGCGGCTCCGGCTGAAACAGGCTCTTATATAGGCCAAATAGCATGTTTTCAATTGCAAGGTATATGATCCTGTCGACCGTGCTTGGGAAGCAAGCATATAACGACCAATCAGAGGTCGAATTTTTCGTTTTGACAAGGCTTGACTATTTTCAATAGTACAATAGTGTGAATAATAAAATTACAATTATCTTATTTTGGGAAGAATCTTAGAAGATTTTCCAATCTATTGCTGCAAGAACGAAGGAAATCCATCGAATACTAACCGATTTATTAGCATTTGAAATTGGACATATTTTTCACTTTTTTCGGTTTTAGATTTTCATTTCACATCCCTATGTAGCCGAACTTCCTGAGAGAAGTATTCTACTTCAAAATACGTTTATAGGTTTATTAAAAATAGTATATTATTTAAACCAATCTGTTTGACATCTAAATAAAATATGTTTTAGAGTAACTAAAAAATTAAATGACGTAATAAAACCGTCTCTTGCTCGAATATCTTTCATAAATAAGTACCCAAGTAACAATAAAAATGCTTCAAGAATTCATTCTGGTTTTGTTTCAAGTTGGCTTGCATTAAAGTCTTCGATTGTACGTAGATTTTATTTGATAGTTATAAAATATGTTCTGCGAATAGGCTATAAAAACCATCATATGTCTTCTATAATACAACTTAGCTTCACAGTTTTAAGAACGGCCATAAATTTGTTCTATATTGACTTTCATAACAACCAAATAAAACCAGAAATACATAATCCGTGGACATAGGCGTAGCCAGAGGGGGGCAGGGGGGTCTTCGATCTGTGTAAAGTATCAGCCAGATCAAAAATAATTGATTGAAATGCTTGCGCTGTTGTGTGGAATTGCACAGGTTTTTCAGTTGATCCACCAAGGATATTGCAGCGGCAAAAGTATCGGGCAAATCCGCCTGCATTAACTAGCTTGGAGTATTGGAACTGAGCTGTGACAATTCCTTACCTTGATTCTCTTGTAACCTCACTGGAAACACGGTTCGATGAAGATAGTGCACCTGCCTACGCGTTGTCCTTGCTGCATCCCGCTAACGTAATACGCATGTCGTTGGAAGAGTTCATGCGCAAAACCGAAAATTTCGTAATTTTTTATGAAGTTGACAATTTTGTTGAAGAGGTGGAAGTTTTGTATTGACATTGCAGCAGTATGAGAGCAGACCGTAAGAACTTAGAAGAGTTGGATCTTATAGACCTGTTAGCTAAAGCCCGTTCTTTCTTCCCTGTGACTGAGAAAGCAGTTAAAATTGCACTTGCTCTACCATGGAAACATGCACGATTGAACGCTCGTTCAGCACATTACGTCGGATGAAAACCTGGCTGAGGTCAACAATATTTGAACAGCGGTTGAGTGCTCTCTACTTGCTGAGTGTGCATCGGTAGATGGTCAACAACAATCGTGAAAAGACACATGAACCGCTTCCGGAACGTTTGACGTTTGATGCCCGATGATTTTATTGAGAATCTTGACTGTGTCTTCAATCTTCACGTCCTTAGCGGCTGTGCGAATGGGTGTCCAGCTTCCGGAGAAGTAAACGTACCTTCGCCGCATCATTCAGCTGGCCTGCATCGTTCTCGAAGAGGTCCTGGTAGCGGGTAAACAACAACGTTCGAACATAACTCCGTTTTCTTCATCGAAGACAAACTCGCTGATGAACACTCTAATGTTAAGGACAACTTTTCACTGGTTGCCTTGATGTAACAATCACTAAAGACTAGTATTTATTTCTATTTTTCAAAACACACTAAAGTCGCTTTTTACGTGGGGGATACGTGCCGCTTAAAAAACGCGTAAATTCTGGAATCCGCGTGAAAAACAACGCGTAAATTTCGAAATCCGCGTAAAAAACCGCGTAAATTCCGGAATCCACGTAAAAAATGTCGCGTAAAAAACCCGCGTAAAAAGCGACCTTAGTGTACCATTTTTTTACTTCTGGAATTTTGAAGAGCTTGCCCTCCATATTTGAAATTCTGGCTACGCCCATGTCCGTGGAGTTGTATCATAGTACTTCTCAAAGCTAAAATAAATTTCCAAGCTGTAGTTTCATTTTGAACAGAATTTGTTATGATAACCCCGCCATGTAGGTTATGATTGTGGCTTGTATAAAACTTGATGATTGGAACATAGCCAGACGAATGCTATAACAGGTTTACTTATGGAATGGAGAAATGGCAAACTTTTGTATAGGGTATTGGCTTTATTATCGTCAGGTTTTACCTATCGTCGTCCGCGGGGTTAATAAAGTCATAGCGAGCTTATATTTTGCAGAGAGGTACTCTGCATTATGAAAAATCGTCATGCAAGAAATTAACGATCTTGGGAATCATTAGCCCCCTGACGATAATAGGTAAAACCTGACGATAATAGAGCCGATACCCTATATATTTGAAATCAGCATTTTCCTTCACGAGAATAACGAAACCACACCATAGTTTTGAAAATCTAATGATAGATAGCAGTATACATTTAACAAAATACTCCAAATCATGGTATTTATTTAATCATTATCTTAGTTAAGAGGAATCAAATTTTAATTATACACTAAAGTCGCTTTTTACGCGGGGTATTCGTGCCGCGTAAAAAAACCGCGTGAGTTCCGAAATCTGCGTAAAAAAACGCGTAAATTTCGGAATCCACGTAAAAAACCGCCTAAATTCCGGAATCCGCGTAAGAAAAACCGCGTAAAAAGCGACCTTAGTGTATATTCATTCAATATTTGAAATAAAGAAAACCCTGTCATAGAGAAAAGAAACCAAAATAAAATTATGCATCACAGTTAATTTGGAGAATACACCTCATTTAAAATTTCGAGCAAGCAAATCGGGTTGTATAAAACATCTGGTCCTAAGATGAAGCGTATATGAAGTTTTGATGACTGCAATAAAGCTGGGCCAACAGCCATAACATATGTTTGTAGCTGTTGTTAGTAGGTTGTTATAACCGCATGGTCGACATTGAAGGTTTTATGTTTTAGTTGTATCATATACCAAACAACTTTGATATAACTGTAATATACGATCTAGAATTACTTTGGTTCAAATTAGGTTTTGCAATATTCCCGGGAATCGATTTCCCGGGAAACGGGAATGAAAAATCGCATTTCCCGGAAATTCCCGGGAACCGGGAACGGACAAATTTTTTAGCAAAATGTGATTTTAAATGAAGTTTATCAGTCAAAGATAACAAAAAATTTTTTAAAATTTCATTCTCAATTCGCATGAAGAACAAAAAACAAATAAAATACAAAACCTATTCAAGTTAACATCAAAAATCCGTGATCGATCTTGTTGCAAGGAGGGTCTTCATGTCGTCAAACAAACGCTTCAGATCCACTGACAATTTTCCGTTGAACTCAAAAATGTTATTTTCTTCTGTAAAACTTCGCTCAAGTCTGCTGAATCACCGCTGATGTTCGATTTCTAGAATACTTTCAAATCACCGATTACAGCTTTTGCTACACTTAATTGAAACTGGTGTCCTATTCTTTCAGTTTGTTGAAGAGAAAACTGAGTGTTAGGCAGGCATTGGACGCGGAAAATACTTGCTATATTCGGTACGGATTTTTTGGGCAAAATATGTTTCACACTACAGTAAATATTTACTGTTTACTTGAGCGGTAGTAAACCTATTCGCTTTTTTTTTTTCATTTAAATATATTTGCTATGCCATTGTGATATTTTTAAATAAATTGCGTCGCAAATCTAGTTTTCTAGTTTTATTAAATTATTTATTTCAGGTCGCACTAGTTTGACGTATTTAATTTTATTGCAATATTGCATAAGAAACTATAGTGAATCTTACAATTTTTCACGGAACTCGGGAATCCCGGGATCCCGGGAATCAATATTTCTGTTCCCGGGATCCGCGAATCCCAGGAAAAGCTATTTCCCGGGAAATCGTTCCCGGGATTGCTAACCCTAGTTCAAATGTCAAGTGGGCCTAATGCCCAAACCCTTGTTATGTAATCATATACATAATTAACATATAAGGTTCGCAAGGTTTGCTGAGCAGTAAAATAAATAAGGTCGATCTCTTCGATTCAGATCGTCAGCGATAACGGACGTGTTTTAACTGTTTAAAAGAAAACCGAAAGTTTAAGGATAAAGATATAATTTAATAATAACCAATTTTGTTACTTGAGTATCTTCTAAACATATAAAAATGTAGTCTTGTCTGTCTTGATTTTCCTTTTGAGTTTGAACGTATTCAATAAATAATTGCCCATGCATTTGCAGACTACAAAAAAATCGCAAGGTCAATCTTTGGATGTATGTAGGATCAATTGAAAATGTTTGAAGTTATCAAAATAATAAAAAATGAGCGGGACAAAGTTTGCCGGGTAAGCTAGTATTACAATAAATATTCTGCACCAGAAAAAACTGTTCATCGGTTAATTATGTTGTGTTTGTTGTTATGTTGTTCAACACAATTAGATATAACCGCTTTAACAGCTACAAATGATTTTACACGATTAATCTAAATGCTATCGGTGAATCATGTGACCAAACCACATTACCGATAATTTTTTTCAATGAGGGGTTTTATTATTTTTCACAGCCAATGCACACTGAAAAAAAACGGACCCAAATTCCTACTAAATTAATGCCGCTGAGCCGGCAACTTGAAATATAGCATTGTTTATGTAAAATTGGTCAATAAATCGATTGGTGATAGTTTCATCCTGTGCAGGGCTCGGGAAAAGGCCTATATTTCCAAAAATACGCAAAAATAGGGTGAAAAGGGGACCATTTTCCGCTCCCTGCACGAAATGAAACTATTACCAATCGATTTATTGACCAATTTTGCATAAGAAATGCTACATTTCAGGTTGTCAGTTTAGCGGCGATTATTTAATGGAAAAACCGGAACCCACATTTTCACTAAATAATCGACGCTGGACTAACAACCTGGAATAGCATTTATTATGTGAAATTGGTCAATAAATCCATTGGTGATGGTTTCATTTTATGATCTTCGTGCGAATTTTCACAACAGCAACATAATCTTTTGAACAAAGGCCTCAACTTTGCTGTTTCTTCTAAACCAAATGTTGAACAGGCAATCATTGATATTGAAAGTGGGATGGAAAGTTGCAATTTTTCAACCGCACAAATTAGTGAAGTGCTTACACCCTTCTTGGACAATTTAAAAAAATGTCCACGTCTTGTAAATAATAGCACAGACTTACAGACAATCAAAGCTGACAAGGGGAATAAAATTGTTTCTTTGAACAAAAATGATTACGATCAACAAATGTTGGAGAAAATTAATAATGGCCCATACAGGCAACAGAGAGTCAACCCTCTTGCCGACATGGTGAAAAATTTTGAAAAAACTATCAAAGAACGCCAACCTATTTTTGGTGTCGCTTTAAAAAATCTTCGTGTTTCGAACCCTTCTCTTCCTAGAATAAAGGGTCTCCCTAAAGTACATAAGCCTGGTAATGAAATGAGAGAAATCGTTTCTGCGGTGGGAGCACCAACAGAAAAATTGGCAAAATGGTTAGTCAAGGAATTTCAATCAATGCCGAACAAATTTCCTAGTCGATCTGTTGAAAGCACAGGAGATTTTGTTGAAAATTTAAAAAAATCATCGGGGGATATCAACACTGGCGGGATAATGGTTTCTTTCGATGTCACAGCACTTTTTCCGAGTGTTCCAGTGAAAGAAGCAATAAATCTTTTGGAAGATTGGCTTCTTTCCCAACGATGTGACAACCATTGGAAAACTAAAGTACGCAGTTACTTGAAGTTAACTCGACTTTGCATGGAAGACAATTATTTTTCATTCCGTGGGAAATTTTACAAACAAACAAAAGGAGCACCGATGGGGAATCCGCTTTCACCTTTCTTATGTGAGCTTTTTATGGCACGTTTAGAAAATAAACTAAATGAAAAAATGAAAAAGGTTTTAGGTTTTTCAGGAATTTTGAATGGTATTCATAAAAATATCCAGTTCACTTTGGAAATTGAACAAAACAACAGGCTTCCATTTTTAGATGTAGTCGTTGTTAAAAACTCCAACCACTTTGAATTCGAAATCTTTAGGAAACCCACACATACCAAGCGGGTAATACCTACACTTCTAACCACTCCTCCCAGCATAAAATGGCTCCTTTCTACCATATGATCCACCGCATGGAATCTTTGCCTCTCATTGATGAAGGTAAGAAAAACGAAATGGAATATATTTTTGATATTGGTGAGCAGAATGGATATAATAGAAGAACCATATAAACCATTTATGATAAAAAGAAACGAATCCAACATAGGAAATTTCACACAACACTCACACCGCTAACAGAAGATCGAAGAGAGTAGTGGTTGAATATGACGTCAATTTTACACGTCAACTTCGTAAAAAAATTAGAAAATTTGGTATCGATATTATCTACAGTAGTAGAAATAATCAAATTAAAACAAGGTTGGGGTCTACTAAAGACACTATTGACAAATTGCATAGGGCGGGTGTTTATAAAGTTGCATGTCCACATTGTGATAAGGTTTACATTGGCCAAACTAGAAGAAATTTGGACATACTTCAGAACTTATAAAGGCTAGAAAAGACTCCAAAAAGGAATAACTCATTATTTCAGATCCAAAATAGCCGAAAATATTTTTCATGAAGATCACGCTATTACTGCCGACAACATTAGTCTAGTTCGATCTGTAACATCCCCTTGGAAATTAGATGTCGCAGAAAGTTTAGAAATTTTCAAACAAAACCCAGCTACCCTCCCTAACTCAACGTGTTTACGTTCTCTGAGTTAATATTTTTCTCAATCGTTTACCTACTTAGGTATAAAAATTTAGGAGCTTCGCTATTTTCTCCACAGTCCAAATAAGCACTGACGAAGGCGCTAAGTAAGCGTTGAAATACGTACATGCAAGTGATAAGTGAAAAGTGATAGCATTGAATAGTGAAAGTGGATAAAAAGTGTAATGTGCAGACTATATGGTTGCAAATAGTAACAAACCAGACTACAGCCAGATTAAACAAAATATGTTTTATATTTCTGATATCTCAGGGAAAGCGGATTTTCAATTATTCTGCGTATTAAAAACAAGACATGAAACAAATTGAGCTTGCAGGACGATATGAAACTTGAAAACGCAGTTTCGTATTGCAAAACCTGTACCTAAAATTCTTTTGGGGGGCCGCGAAGCTCTCTGTGCTTTGCGAAGAGGGCCGCGGAGCTCTTTGTGTTTGGCAAAAAGGGCCGCGGAGACCGAAAGGTTAGGAACCACTGGTCTATGGGTACACTTTGTTCCAGTTTAAATTTCTTCAAACATGGAGTTTGTCTGCATCATGATCAAACATTGCACAAAAACAAGGTTATTTACTGAAATGGGTTCTAGGTAGTTAATATTAGCAATCATTGAATGTAACTCATAACTTATCGAATAAGAGAAAAAAAAAACCTTTAACCCCCCCAAAGTTGACCAACCCCAATGCACATCAACTTGAAATAGGCATGAAATTGTTCACACTTTAACTCCTTCAATGGAGGACATATGTATTAAAACCAACGAAAAAAATAAAAAAATAAAAAAATATTCATAAAAGTGAACAATTTTACCTTCCGTTGCAATCTTGCTGCTTCCTCTCCAACTGCTCGGTGATGCCGTTTTAGAAGCAATTTTGTTTTCTTTAAACGCGTAAGTTTGCTGAATTTAAACTCAACTCCACTTATTCCATCATTTCGAGAGCAGAACGTAAATCATTTGCACTTTATAGCAAATTGCACGATAAAATGTAACACACCAAATCATGATCTGCGCGTACAGAAATTTCACAATAACTTGATTATTTTCATTCGCTGTTTTTCGATTTTGAGCACTATCTTACACGATTAAATTACTAAACTCGTTGTACCTCGTCTTACGTCCGTTAGTAGCGATTGATTAAAAATAGCACATATATCATGTAAATATTTTTGTTTGCGTTAGTTGTCTTCCACACTGGTTTACAGAGCTTCACCAACATGGAACAAGCGTTGAAGCGTTTCCAGTGGGACGATAAACCACTATGATTACTGCAGAATTCGGATTCAAGATGTAATATTGTTTTACCGTCGACGTACATTCAACATCTTGCATTATCCGAAACCTGTAGCTGTACCCCCAGGCTAATATGTTTTCTTAAACTTCCAACGAAAACTAATGTGTTGTTCCATGCGCATTTTGCTGCCGAAGAGATTTTGTTCTAATCATCTGGTTAGAAACTTATGAAATCTGTAATGATTTTTAAAGAAATGAAATACGTAAACATACATTAATTTGCAGATGTTTTTATTCTAATAAAAATATAACTGAATATATTCGCTGTGGACTTTTTTATTATATCTTTGCATTTTTTATGAAAGAATATTAATTCATTGTAAGATGCTGAGTTTTTTTTCTATAAACTCATTATTAATGAAATAGTACTCAGACTGTATACTATTCCATTGATATTGAGAAGTGTTTTAAAGAACTTTACAACTGAGGTAAGATTGTAAGTAATTTTCCGGCAATTACGACATCGCTATAGTATTTGTATTATCTATATACAATGTGTTAACGTCTTTCCTGTCCCGGTTATTCGAACGAAAATTTTGCACTAAAACCGATGTTTCTGTCGCAAATATTATTTTTTTGCAATCAAATTATCAATTATAGAATCGTTTTAAATTGCGAAGGGCACTCTTTTCAATGCAATAAACAACAGAACTTCACTCGACTTCTAAGAGCATATTTGCTCGTACAATCAGTTTGCGTTTGACGCGACTAGTTCTCAGCGTAGCAAGTGATGACTAAAACGATGCATGGAGTTTAAATTGATGTAAATTGCTATGGCAGCTTCATATGATGCTATTTTAGACGGCAGTGTGGTAAGGCTTGAAATTTAATAGGTTAATACTCTATTTGCGATTGAGAAATTTTCGATACGTTTTTTTAATAGCCCAACCAATTGTTGATAATTGGTTTGTGATATTTAGAGTTGAAGAAGAAATCCAAGGTTTGATTTAGCCGATTTAACACGGCTATTTTAATCTTGTTTTAATTATTGAATCCGAATACAAATTTTTATCAACTGTTTAAACTTTATTTGAAAATAGCAGTGCATATATATACTCAAAACGTATTTCCGTTGTAGTCACCAGAGCTGTAGAAAATGACAAGATTGTTCTGTAAATTTTGAATTGATTACTTTGAATTGTCTTGATGATCGAAGTTATTTCAAAGCACTCCAAAGTGTGCCGGTTGCATTTCTCGTATTCCACCGGGCTTACCCACCAAAGTCAACGTTTCTTGAGTACATTGCTTGGTGACTAAATGTCTCGCTCATTTCTTATTCATAGTTATTTACACAACACAGTGGTCAAACGTTGCACTACGGATTGTATATAGCGAGCGTAAACATGGCACAGGATACAATGGTTGTTGGGTGCAGTTAGTGTAAGCATCCGAACAGTTTAAAAATAAAGGGATGTAATTGATCCAATAGAACACTGCAACCATGTCCCTATATTTTGCCGTCTGAACAATCGAAACGAAAAAAAGTAGTTATGCAACCCGGTAAAACCTAAAAGGTGCAAAGCTTTTCGTAGCATTTATTGATTCTTCATTCGAATAAAAAATTAATCTCAATGGCATGATTCCGGTCTAATATGTGGCACGACATTGTTTTGCAGGTCAAAATTAGTTTACTTTACTTCTTGTATTTCTGGCATCTTCTCAGTAACTCTAGACACTTACGTCAATTGGTGAGATAGTGAAAATTGCTATTGTACTTGTTAATGCACGATGCCGCAATATTACAGGCAAAAGAAAAATCAAAATTGTTTCTCTTTCTTTGGCCTTTTTAGGTGTGATTTCTTGTCGACGCAGCGATTCACAGCTGTGGGCTTAGAACACCGCAAATCGATACGTTTGCTTACCTGCCTTCAAAACGTTTTCTTCTTAGCTTTCCATAATTGTGGCACGAAAAGGATTTATTTCAACAATAAATTATCACTTCTATTACATGCGTTAGACCAAAAATAGTTCTCGAAAAAAAGTTTAAATTAAACTTGATGACGAATGTAACTAGTGCTCGTATTAATGAAGCGCAGAACTAAGACAAATCATTTCACTTTTCACTCGTCTGAAAAAACAATTTTTACTAACGATGAGGCGTCTCCACCATTGCTTGGAGATGTTATGGATCGAAAATATTTATGCAATCCTAGCTACACGACACTTTAATATACTTCTCAAGCCATGGACTTCGCCATGAACAGCATTTGCTCCGGCTGGACGATAGAAACACGTAAAATCAACACTTTCGTAAGCTGCGGTCTAGAAAAATAACTTATTTTCGTTTTTCCGTACATCTCGCTACCGTTCTTCGATTCTACTGCGCTATCCGTGCTGCACACAACATTGAGTAGAGCTATACATTCTCAGTTAATAAGGAGGCGGAATGTAGTTTTGAAAGGTTTCGAATTTGCCGATTGAAAGTTTCACTGTCGGTATAAATTTTCCGCTTAGCGCAATAGGAATGAAAGTGACAAATGAAGCGAGAACTGTCAAAACCTGCTCTCTTTGTTGCTCGCGGTAATTCACACAGTGAACCATATTGTACAGCCTAGCGGCAGAATTGTTATTTTACGACAATATTAAGAAAAACACATTTCACTACCAACTAATAGAACTATTCCAATCGAGCAAGTTTGCGATGTTTCTGCGCTCGTCTCGTTTTTCAATAGCGTAAGACACGTTTGTTTTGGTACGAATAATGTGTGAAATGAAACATGCAAACACATATTTCAAAATTGCCTTCTAGAACATAGTAGGAGGTTTTCAACATAAAGCTGGTTCGCCTTCGGCGTAATGTTATTTTTTGTGGATAGTTAATTCTTTACGGTCATTCAAAAAGGCTGAGTTTGTTTCACATAACGTTTCGGTCTATTCTATTCAGCCTTCATCAGATATGACAACTCTAAGACAACTAAATTCTACATTCTGGTTTTTATTTTTCATGTGTTACGGATCCCTCGCGTAAAAAAGTGATTGTAGTATCATTGGGCTTGTTTTCTTTAGTAGAATTTCATAGAAATCTCTTTTGTATTTATCACTGTATTATAGTTATAAAGCTCGTCTGTATTGAAATAATCTCATTTTTTTATTGAGTTAAGAAAAAAAACTATAAAATTTATTTCTACGCTTAATACGGATAT
Source organism: Wyeomyia smithii (assembly GCF_029784165.1). NCBI lineage: Eukaryota > Metazoa > Arthropoda > Insecta > Diptera > Culicidae > Wyeomyia > Wyeomyia smithii. The sequence continues at coordinate 174,203,699 of NC_073696.1, read as the reverse complement.
ACGTAGACAAATACTTATATATCTTCGATTACACGTTGAATATTTTTACGGTTAGGCATATGTATACGAGCGCTGCATGAATACTCCTAATATATTTTTGGCTATCATAAGATGGGTAAAACTCGTAAACAATTTTGATTTGACACTCACCCCTCAACAGTCAAAAACACACAATAAACGATGGAATATAAGAATAGACGAACGTTGATCTTTTGTGAGTTTTCAACAGTATTATCCGCATGCACATCATTACAAACAGGTAAGGATTAGTGCGCAGGACCGAACATTGTAGAAAAGTGTCACGCATTTTAACATTTATATCCTGTCTCAAGATGATAGAAAAAAAGTGCTAAAGTAAATGTAATTTGATTATGGTGATTTAAATTCTTCCATGTCCTTTGAACAGGCCCTTTTTCGAATGCCTACTAATTAGTAATAATTGCTCAAATACTTTTACAATTCAGTAAACATTTTCCAAGTGACCCTAAAGTTTCAGTTCAGAATATGATAGATAGTAGTGATGGGAATGTTATCGATATTTATCGTTAATTTCGATAATTGCGTCATATCGATAATATCGTTGAATTTCAGCGCTAACGATAATTATTAATAAGTCGCAGGCGGCAGTTCAGGTGGCACAAAGCATGCGAATTATTTTTTGCACTTGCAAAATATCATATAGTAGTTATCCAAAATAGCCAATTATTGTTCCCAATTTTCTACTGGCCGAATAGACTTTGGTAAAATTCATAAGTGAACAGACATTATTCTTGCTTTTGCGACCTCGCACCCCCTGCAAAACGGTGGTAAACGGCTGGGCAATGCGTACCAGCAGTACACCTGTACTAGTTGGCATAAAATAGACCCCAGTGTGGTCCATAGCATAATGCCCAGCAACTCCTATCCCTACCTCCACGTGGTACCGACTGGGATACGAGCAACCAAGGGAAGATCAGTGAACCGCTGGGAACTTGGTCGTATGCTGACAGGGAAGGGGGAGTTGTTCTCCTTGGAGAGCAGCTTGCCTAAGCGTCTGTTCCCCAGGTCAGGGGCGGCTCAAACAGCGACTGATCCGGAGCGGACGGCTGAACTATGAAATGCGGTGTCTCGCCAGCTACACCCAAGACGGCAGTCCCGTCGCGAGATTAGGCGTCGCAGCCCTAGTAAGGCAGCATGCTGAAAATAAACATACTACGAACAATCCAGAGAATGATACGAATCACGTATTCTGGATTCGGCATAGGATCCTAATGATCTGTCCCCATAAAAGTAAGTAAAGTAAGTACCCCATGCAAAAATTATCGATAACATCGATAAGAGATTGGAAACTATCGATGTTATTGTTAACGATTTTGCTCGATATTTCCCATCACCAATAGATATTTCAATATGGTTGAAACATGCGTTCGTATTCATGATTCTCACTCATGCGATTGAATACGCCACCGAAGTCTTTTGTCTGACAATTTTGTAGTTTCTAGCTTGAAACACTTTCTCGTTTATTGATGATTTCGATACCATCTCACTTCTAGGCAATCAAGACTAGATGGGAACAAACAAAAATTGTATTATCATTTTTCTACTATTCTGCGCATTGATTTGCCAGGCGCATCGATATCATGTTTAAAAGGCCTTGTGTAACTAGTGGCCTGGTGTCAGCGAGATTTGCTCAGTTATGGTTGGTTAGCATTTTGTTAACACTTTTTTTTGTTCTCGATGGATTTACAGTATTTGGCAAATGGCAGATTGTAAGCGCTGTAAAAAAAGTGAATCTCGTTGTCGACAACAGAATAAGTTATTGGTTGCGCGGATACAAAACATGTTCCGAACGATACAAAGATCTATGGAGCATGGCAAAGATGCACGGGAATCAAATACAGTGGACGTTATAGAGTAATTTTAGCTACAAAGGACTATTTCTGCCGCATTGGCATTTCTGCTCAATGCTCTCCAGGCATACCTAAAAACAGCAATTTACTGGCTGTCCAGAAAACTTACTATGCATTCAACGCGGAGAAATAGTCAAATGTTGTATGCTGCCGAATTTGAGGCGCGGACCATCCGATGTCGATAAACTACGGAGCAGAATCATGGATTGAATTCAAGGCAGTAGGACTTTGCGTACTAAGCTATGATAAAAGTAGTAGTCGTATTATGAAGAGTTATGCAAACAATGTTTCGTTGACCATTATCGGAATGTTCACAACCGACATTATCGTTGGAACAAGAAGCATGCCTTCAGAATTTTATCAAAAGAGGACGTTTTTCGAAGATAGGACTGCGAGGCAACTGGGTGTATTAACGGTCGGTACAGATTTTGTTCACGTTGCTTGAAAACTGAAATCGCTCTCAAAAATAAAGAGCGCTAAGATTCATATTCTTTTGAATCTCAAAGCTAAACCGATTTTTCAACCCATGAGGCCATTGGAGAAGGTAATATACCGCGAAACGAGCATAGTTGGATTAACCAAATTAGAATTTCTTGGCCATAAAATTACGCAAAACGGAATTACACTAAAAGTTACCCGCTAACCAAGAATTTTGCGACAATATTCGATAATCCGTGAACTGAAAAATTTAGCCCGATAATCGCTAAACGCTAACCTCACATTAGAGAAACTTTTGCTAATCTGTAATTGCTAACCTATCATTATGTAGATTGTTGAAACTAATTAAAATAAATGAAAATAATTGCTTACGAGTGCAATTTATAACAAGTTGTTCAAAATTTAAAAAAAGATTTTAATTCTTGAAGGTTTTGTGAATATAAGGCAAAACAATAACACTTTTGTTATTATTTTAATAAAGTAACCAAATGATTTTTATTCGACTTTTGTAGTTTTTGTAAGCGTATTTTTCCACGTGAATACCATAATCTGACGGTTATTTTGAGCTTAAGGTGGAATCAAAGTCCCGAATATTCACATTTCTGCTCTCCTGATTATCATTGTGATTCTCAAGTGGAAATAACTCTACTTTTTATTTTTTTTTTAAATTGTTCAAAACATTTTACACGTTAAAGTTTTTTCGCGATTTTCAAATTTCATGTCGTTTGTGCGCGGATTCCAGGATTTAGGTGATTTAATGGACAATGGACAAAAATTGCACATCTAACTATTTGTAAAAAATGTTTCTCATTTACAATATTTTTTACTTACTTTACTTTGTTGGCTAACAAACCGTTCACCGGCCTAGGACCGAACGAATTAGAGATGTCCAGCTTCTTCTGTCTTGGGCAGCCGTTCTCCAGTTTCCTCGATAACTAGTAAATAGAGCATGGTCTTACACCGCGCAAATACTACGTGGTAGGTCTCGCGCATCGTGTGCGAGACCTACCACGGAGTCGACGGCCTCTTCCTGGTTCTCTACTGAAGATAGTTTTGGCGGCTCTCTCGTCAGGCATTCTGGCTACATGTCCAACCCACTGAAGCCTGCCCCGTTTGTATACCTGGTACAAGTCGTGTTTTATACGCCCGCGCCACACACCATCTTCCAATTTACTGCCAAGTATCGATAGTAGAACTTCACGCTCAAAAACTCCGAGCACTCGTCGATCCGCTTCCCTCAGCGTCCATGCTTCATGTCGGTAAGGACCACCGGGAGCATTAGCGTCCTATACAGTGCGAGTTTGCAAACTACGGGCCCTTTGTTGGTTACGTAGTCCGTAGAAGGCCCTGTTCGCAGCTGCAACTTGTCGTTGTCACATGTCACAAGCGTACCAGGATAAACGAATTCGTCAATCACTTCAAATCGTTCCCCATCTATCTCCACCTCAGCACCAATACCACGGAAACTCCCACGCTCCCTTCCAGCTACCAGGGTGTTTTGGCAGAGTTAATGACAAGTCCTAATCTTTCTGCTTCTCTATTATGATGATATCGATGTCTTCCGCAAAACCAGGAAGCATGTATATTTGTATATTTGTATTTTTTACTATAATTTATTTGACAATAGTCTTAATAAATAGCAAAATCCAGAGTCAAGTCTAAAACATATTTGACAAATTTAACCTATGCACAAACTTTCGTGATGACTCACCGAACTCAAACAAATTTTCTACACTTAAAAAGGTTCTGATTGCGGCGGCGATTGGCTCGTGAAAACCAAAGGATGCACGATGAAATGCAGTTTGAAGTAGGCCAGTCGATCTGAGAGTACGTTGCGAAGCACGGAAGTTTAACTGGAACTGAAGCGACGGTGAATCGATCTCGCCATTCAAAATTTTGGCGACAAATACAGCTTGCTGAATTTTCCTACGGCGTTCAAGTGTGTCAAGGCCAAGTAATCGACAGCGATCAGGATACGGTGGAAGGTTTTCCGGGTCACGCTAGGGCAGGTCACGTAATGCTAATCGGACGAATCTTTTTTGGACACGTTCTATCCTTAGACACCAAGATAGCTGATGGGGAAACCAAATCATGCTGCAGTTCTCGAGTAGTGGTCGTACCAGTGAACAGTACAGCGCTTTCAGACAGTGAGGATCTCTGAAGTCTCGGCCAATTTTCGTAATAAATCCCAATTGTCGGTTTGCTTCCGATATTAAGCTGGCATGATGCAAATGGAAAGTGAGCTTAGCGTCAAGTATGATACCAAGGTCACAAACACGGTCAACTCTTTTTAGCTCAAGTCCATCGATGCGATATTCGAACATAATAGGGTTTAATGTTCGGTGAAAAGTCATAACCTCGCATTTTCCTATGCTAATCACTAGCCAGTTCCTATGACACCAGTCAACAAAAACATTTAGTAGAGCTTGTAAACGGCGACAATCGTCAATTGTGCGGACTACCAAGTACAACTTTAAGTCATCCGCGTATACTAATTTACAACCAGTCTCCAACAGTAGCATAGCATCTTTAAAGAAAAGTGCAAAAAGTAAAGGCCCCAAGTTGCTGCCTTGCGGTACTCCCGATTTGAGATTTCGTGATGATCGTACCGTTTCTTTGCACGTTTGCTCTTCATACTGCACCTTCAAGGGCGATGTTGAACAGTAAGTTGGAGAGCGCATCTCCCTGCTTCAAACCATCTAACGTTACGAACGCGGCTGAAGTCTCGCCAGCTATCCGCACGCATGATTTCGATCCCTCCAGCGTCATACGAATCAGCCTGATTAGTTTCGTCGAAAAACCGTGTTCCAGCATCTGCCACAGCTCGTTTCTTTTCACTGAATCGTATGCTGCCTCAAAATCTAAAAAAAGATTCTGGGTATGCAAATTATACTCCCGGAACTTACAAGAATCTGTCGCAGAGTGAAAATTTGATCCGTCGTGGAACGAGAACCACTTGGTATTCGCCAACAAAGGACCGTTAACGTTCTCAATCTGAAGAACAGTATACGGGAGAGCACTTTATATGCGGAGTTGAGCAACGTGATGCCTCGGTAGTTGCAACAATCGAATCGATGACCCTTTCTATAGATTGGCTATATGAGGCCTTCCAATCAGTCGTTCGGCATTTGTTCACCCGCCCACATTCTTAGTATCATCTGGTGGATCGCATAGTACAGCCGCTCGCTTCCCGCTTTTAAAAGTTCGGCCGGGATACCGTCCTTCCCAGCGGCCTTACCGTTTTTCAGCTCCCTAATCGCCTTTTTGATCTCCTCCGGCGCAGGGAAATGTCTACTTCGGACTTTACAATATTTCTTATGAAACAAAAAATTAACCAACCAGGTAGTTCGTTTTTCACCAAAATCATAATTTCGTTTAAACGTACGTATTTCAAAACTGGCCATTTAGCCAAAACGCGAGACTAGCTAGCGAAAAGACAAATTTGCAAAATTTAGCGAATCAGCGTTTTCAAGGTTCGAGTTTTAGCGACACTAACTAGCTAAAAAACAGTAAAATCGCTAAACCGCTAACTGGAAATTAGTGTTGCTATTTGGCGATTTAGCGAATTAGCGGAATATGCCCACCACTGCATATAAGTCGGTCTTTTGTAAGATTTGGACCCTTGACCACTATTTTGATCTTTTGTGGTAACATAAGTCGGTTAGTTTTCCACGGATTCATTCTTGCAGCAATCAATAGGAGGATTATCCACGCATCCGCCCAAATGGAGAAAATTGAGTTTAAATAGATAACGATATCTTTGATTGTGCGTGCGTATTCGTTCGTATGTGTGTGATTGTTTATATATCGTCCCCTTAGTGCTAGAACTAGATAACTCGAAATTTGCGGTTTTAAGTATGGCATCATATTTATCGCATCGAGCTCTATAACATATCCAAAACTCGTTGAAGTATACGATTACAAGAAAAAGCGTTATTCATCAATTATAAAAATAGATATTGTGGTGACGAACTATATCATACGTGATGTAGAGTCCAAGTATGATGACAGTTCTACAAGGTATGCTATTCACGTCGATGCATCAGTATTAGTGATCGTTATGAGCTTTTTCCAATTTTGTATGAAATTTGAAATGATTTTGCATTTTGAATTAAACTTATAAAACATACATTCCTGAGAAGTTATAGAAATGATGTTGAAACATGTTTTATTTGTGGGGAATACATAAACATGCTGCGGTTTAGGTAAAATATGCTGTTTTTCATCAATTTGCCGGTAACCTTTTTGCACTTTTCGTTTTTTTCTTGTACTCTAATAGCGCTTCTAAATAGAGTCGCTTACGTTTCATACAGCAACAAAAGTCATGAACTATGACAATGACTAAGATTATGCTCCAACTATTAGAAATATAGCATTTTTATATATATTATTTCGACATATTGTCGCAATTTTTCACACTAAATCTAAATTAATATCAATTTCTAGTGTGTTTCAACTGGAGATTCACTCTCCAACCAAAAAAATCAGATATAAAACAACATAAAACGAGAAATTTCCAAAAATGTTCTGAATTCCATACAAAACGCGAAATTCTTCATAACGAGATTTGTTTGTGTGCGTGGATAGACAAAAATGTAGCATACCTTGTAGAACTGTCATCATACTTGGATGTAGAGTATTGACTGCCGGCCGTGTTGCCTGTAAACCTCGAAACCCTGACGCATTAACTCACACATAATAACACAAGTAGATATGATCTAGGGGTACCACAGAACTTAAAACAAGTGTGTTTTGTGCTAAAACTAAAAAACTCTTTGTTCATTTTTTCGTTACTTTAACAGACCTGAAATGATATGGATGCGTTTCAGAAAATCTGAGCCATTCAAAATGGCATTTGAATCGTCGTAACCAAAATAGGTCGAATTTTCAAACTCGTTTTTCTCGAAACGTCAATTTTCGAGGTATCTAGTTTTAGCATCAAGGGGACGATATGGATGTATATTCGCATGTATATTTGCAATAACCAATTTGACGATTTTAGTCATAAGCTACTCAACTTACCCGGTGTTTCTCGGGATGAAGGATGTCAAAATTTAGAATTATTCATTATGGTGCTAATTACGGGAGTCCCTTCATGGTGAAATCAGAATGAAGTGCACAAAATCCTATTACGGGACTTACGTAAGTGAGAAAAACGTCGCAAAGTGACATTTGCCGCGGAATCTGGGTTATTATGAGTGTCATATCAGTGAAGTGAGAACGGAGAAAGCGTTTACTTAATGCTCATTTAGCACGACTCACCTCTCATATGTCACATCTTATAACTTAATTTATCAGTTCAAATAATCATAGTATTACGACATACCATACAGCACTAATAAACTTAGAACGAACAAAATAGAAATACCCATATTAGAAGGTATTTGGCCATTTTGGGCTGTTTTCCGGAATCAGAAGTCGACACTTTGAATTTCCAAGCTCCGGATCATGAATGCAAAATGGGGTCTAATGCGTTGATATCCGGTCTTTGGTCATCATCCTGGTCTCGAAAATACACATATATGTATCAGAAATACACATTCAGTCGTGTATTCGAAACGAAGATAATGAGCTTATTAACCTTGTTATCAATAAGATTAGTTGCGTTATGAAATTTCACATTATTATTTCGAACAAAAAGGCGTAGAAATTGTCAGTGTCATGTTTATTTCAACGAATGATAGATTTCGAATGAGAAAGGCCAGATCACGCCGCTTAGTGGATTAATCCGTGTTTCTTATTGATAATTACGCGAAAACACTGAATATATACATTTGACTACTTTGTAATCATTTACACTTCTTTCGTTGATGAACAATGCTTAATGTTTGTACTAATATTTTTTTTATTAAAACTATAAAAGGGTGGAGAAGTTTTTTTACCTAATTATTGGTATTCACAGCGACAAAATGCTTATTACAACGGGTGATTGCGTAGCACCAGATTCCCAACACGTGGATCAAACAAGCTTATAGGTTTTGTAAAAGTGTTGAAGCTAGGACGATCTCATTGGGAATGCTTCGAAATTTTTGTTTCATGGTTTACATTTTACAATACATTACACCGGAATTTGATTTTATTTAAGAAGCTCTTCAGTAACTCCTTTATTTTTAAGTTTGTGCGTCGATTTTCCGTTTCCCGCAGCATTCTTTTTACCGTAAAACATATCTGCGAACAGTCCGGTAAACACAAGCCCCGCTCCAAACCATTGTCGATTTGTTAAGCTGTTTCCAAACAAGAGAACTGAACAAAGAACGGTAAAGAATTTCCGCGTAGTAGTGACGACAGAACATGCCAGAGCACCGTACGATGATACCATCATAAAAATGAATAGTTGGCCAAGAGCTCCTGCCAGGGATAACGTCGCAAGATGAATTAGCATTTGAGGATACTTGGTTGCAAACTCAATGAATAGTTGTCCTTCCCCAGTTATCAGTAGCGAAACAGTTACAAATAGTGAACTCCAGCCATTCATAGCTAGCATCATATGCTGAGCGGAAGGCGAGCTGTGTTGTCGCATTCGTTCCTAGAACAAAAAATGAAGTTAAAGCAGATCAGCGACGTGTCAATCTTAAGAGGTTGATCTTAAATCACATAGTAATTAAGGTGAGAACGGTTGCTTTGTCAAAAGATAACGAAATTACACACAGGGTGATGGTTGGGTGCGAAGTATTTAGTGATTGAATCCCGTTTGTCGATTACATTTCTTTATTGCCACAAAATATTATTTCATCAAGTGAAGATTGTTTTTTTTGTGATTACTCCAAAACTGAGACTACAAAATCGAGCATGGATGTTTTATTTGATTTTGAAAAAATACATAAACTGCATTTGAAAACTAATAAGCACTTTAGAAGGCAATTTAAAACAACATTTATTTGGCACTATGCACTATTGCTTAATTGTTTTTCGAGGAGAAATCCGTAAAAATCATCATTTTTGTTTTTAGAATGTTATAGTCGGAAAACTCTAAATTATTCAATGAAATTTAACAAAATTTGTCCTTGAAATGTGAAACATTTTAAAGCTACAGAAGACGAGGCGAGTAAAATGTTGTAGGAAACGCGAGTAAAATTTGGCTGGTGACAGCTGAGTAACAGACAAGCTACGCGCCCAAAATCCAGCCGACTCGCCAACAGTCAAAATTGATCAGACGAGTAAATCGCCGCTCGCCTCGACTTATGTAGTAGGGGCTATAATGTGACCAGGTAGTTTAAGAATAAACTCAGGATTTTGTTGTAATATGCGCCACATTTTCGATCGAGTCGATTATATAGCCAGTACTTCTAATCTTGGAATGAGTGATCAAAGAGACTTACTTGCACAGCTCCCGTCAATCCATCCATTGTTAAGCTCATAATCAATAACAACTGACCCAAACCTTCCAGTTCCAGTGGTTTATCGCTTACTTTTCCTTCTTTAAACATAAATAAGCACACTCCTATAACAATTAGCACTACGAACAAGTATTTTTGCAACGTGTACGATTTTCGACCTAGTATAACGCCAAGCAGCATAACCGGAATAGGCTTTGCTGATTTAGCCACAACTTGCATCGGATAAGCTATCCATCGCAAAGCCATGTTCGAGCTGATCATCGCCAACAGATAGGTCAATGCACTAGACGCGTGGTACACTTTTGGTGTCGAGTCTTGTGCCTGCGGATTTATGGTAAGTATGGCTGAAACAAAAATCCATAGAACAAAATAACTTTCATTGTTACCTATAAAGTTCTCGAATTACCTTTGGCAAACAACCAATTGCATATGCACTGCACACCGACCAGCGCAAGTGTGAAAGTGAATTGCTCACCATGCGTGCCATCTTCTTGGAGCTCATCACCGTACCTACCGCGAGTTATCTTCTCTTGAATGATAGCAAAATAAAAATAGCATACAAAAATGCCCACTGCAGCTATGAGGAATCTCTTTTTATCTGACATAACTCGCTTTGTATCAAGCAAATATCAATTACTTTAGATACTAAAACAATACAGTATATCAAAGTTCCTACAAATAATTTCAACTAAACACTAACAGCATTCTTATCCTAAACACCTTATAACAGTCAGAAATACGGCGATGACCACGTCAAGCTTTAGTGACAGCAACAACATGACATATCTCGCCAAACATGTGAAAAGGGCCCATGTGCCATATGTAAACAAGCCACAATTTCACGTTTTTCAATAAATACAAGTTAAATCTACCCATACAAATAAGATTGTTTGATTAAGAGTAAATTCTTTTATCAATAAAGCTTATTGGTAAGCGCAGATTTAGCTTGTAATAATCAAAAAACGAGAAAATTTGGCTTGTTTACATATGGCACATGGGCCCTTTTCACATGTTTGGCGAGATATGTGTTGTATACTTATGTACATGTAGCGAACCTATACATTAGAGAAATGACAAGACACTCACCGTTAAGGCAACTGTCAACATCAAAACGGGCGAGTTGTATCATTTTGCATTGCCGTTATCCGTTTTGATGTTGACAGTTGCCTTAACGGTGAGTGTCTTGTCATTTCTCTAATGTATAGGTTCGCTACAGAGTAGTGAACCTATATATTAGAGAAATGATAAGACACTCACCGTTAAGGCAACTGTCAACATCGAAACGGATAACGGCAATGTTAAATTATACAGATCGCCCGTTTTGATGTTGACAGTTGCCTTAACGGTGAGTGTCTTGTCATTTCTCTAATGTATAGGTTCGCTACTACAGAGTACAGACGACTAGAAAGCCTATAGAAAAGAGAGACGCCGTGACACTCACTTCCATTAAGCTCACACCAAAACGGCTGGAAGGCCTTTAAAGTTTCGAAAGCTTTGACGCAAAGTATTGCAATCAAGTTGCGATGAAAAAAGGGACTGCTAGTTTACGTAACAACTTGTATGCAAGTACAATTTAAAAAAAAAAAGGATGGTAATGTTTTTCGAATCCCAGCTCTCGAGGTTCGATGCTGGCCTAACAAGCCATTCATCCTAGGTTCGAGTCTTGACTCGGGAGAGACTGTTAGTGTTAGTAGGATCGTAGCGCTAGCCCTGCAATTGTCCTGTATACTTAACGGTTGGCTGCGAAGTCTGTGTATAGTAAACAGAAGGTCAAGTTCCGAATCGGAATGTGACTCTAACACATATCAAATTTAAACATGTTTGATATACGCTTCACTGCCACATGGTTTCATTCCTGTTACGTGAGATGTGTTTGGGTCCCTAAACATATAATATTGAAAAAGTCACGCAAAATAACATCGCGAAGCTTATTTTGGCGGGGTAACCCGCCGTTTTGGTGTGACAGTTACCATAACGGTGAGTTCTATGTCTTCTCTCTATCCTATAGGCTGACTACAGACGACAGATGATATGAAAACAAAGGGGAAAAAATATTTGACGGGTGAAAAAAGGCATAAAAATGATTCTCCCGAGATTCAAACACGAAAAGGCCGTTCATAGGCTTGTTATAAAAATGCCTTTTGAATCAAGATTGTCATGTTGTATGAAACTCTACCAGTGCTGCCATGCTGAGAGTAGTTCGAGTATAATTAAATGAATATTTTTGTTAAAAAAATAATTTCTAACGATTATTAACGAACATAACAATGTTTCGGTTTCTGAAATACGAAATATTTGCCCGCCTAATGACAGATCAATCGAACTTCGATATTTGCAAATAAAATGATTCTATAGGTCGCTGAACTGAATAAATAAAATGTGAGTCATTGTTTAAGATAGACGTTACAGTTGAAATTTCAAATATGGATTTTTCGAAGAGCGATGAATTATCCAATGAGGATTGGGTTATTTAGCTATTTACGAATTTCTGATTTTTATATATCAGCTAAAAGAGTGTAATTTTCTAAGCAAAACGTATTTTTTAAAATTTTATATCGTTATCCTTCGATTTTTAAATGAAAAATAAAAATCGCTTGAATGACAGACGAGCAGTTTCAATTCGTGATTTAAAAACCACGTTTTTCCTTTTTTTAGAAAACGCAGCTCTTGATGATATAAAAAAACTGGTGTAGCTTAGTAACACAATTTAAAGTAATTTTCAACAGTTCAGCTATTAGGGTAAGAAATAGCTTGACCAGCGTCGCACATTTTAATTAGTCGTAAGCAGTCTTGTCCACTTACTCATCTTTGTGCATTTATCAACACATAAATTGCATCACATCAGTTTTTTAGTAGGCATTGTGATGAGCAAGAAAAAAAGCACAACCTTATTGAGCGATGCCTTTGCGCGTAGGGAGTGTGAAATATAACTACACACATGAGTAGGCGAGCCAAAGCTGCGTGCTGTTGAGTAAATTTACTGTGTCTGGGCTAAATTTATCATAGACCTGCACCGTGATAGTTAAAAAACTCATGTCGAATTCGTTTTTACGGCAGGACTATCCCGTCCCGGACTACGCTTTGTAGCTGAAAAAAAAAAACACTTTCCGAGCAGTTGCAATGGTGTGCGTAATACCAGAGGTAGCTGTCACTTTTGTTTTGGTCATTATAGCCATTGTCTTTTATCGCATTTGTGCTACTGTACAAAAAATTTGCCAATTTACTGAAAAATGACAAAATAACAAAATAAAATAAATAAAATTCAGCCTGATTTTTGACACGCGAAGAACGATAATCAAAGCAAACCAATGTTGACACATTTTTTTTGATTTTGACACATACGTGTGAATGTGTTGGTATCTTCAAAACTGCACTCTGTTTCTTGCGCGGACTGTCCGGGACAGAAAAAGGGTAGTCCGGGATAGTCCGGAAAATGTAAAAAAACAGTGACAGGACAAAGTGTAGTCCGCGGGGTAGCTACACCGCAAAAACGAAAACGACATCAGTGAGCATAACACAGTATGGGTATTCATGTCGAGCTCGTAAACAAATACCCAGCCGTAAAAATACTCACCTCCATTGACGAGTAACGAAAGATACACAGTTTACGGCTGGGTATTCGTATACGAGCTCGATGTGAAGACCCCTAGTGAGTATAGCGCAGAGTCCTACGTGAACGCTACAGAACAGGTTATTAGGGAAACAATCAGAAAAATTTCCCCAGCTAGAATTTTCATCATAGTGCCCTTCTCAATAAGTAATATATGTGCGCTATCTTCATTTTATCAGTTGCAATCGAGAAAGTCTCTCTGCGGGAGCTTTATGCGCTTACTCTTTACAATACAAGCTTTCTGATGTTGCGTATTTTGCTTTCTTCACACAGTGTGCATTTGCTTTTAGCGCGCGAAAAAAATAATCAACTCATCCGTTTTTTTCAACATGCTTCAGTGTTCTGTGCAAATTATATGAGCCTCTTTGTTACACACGATGAGTATGCCAAGACTGGTCGTAAGTAAACGGGCTTCAGACTCTTGAATTTCGATCAATATCGACAATTTAATGGCGGAAACGAAAACACAGCTAGTAGAATCGATCTTACACTGTATGTAATTTTCCAAGGCATACATGATCTTAACGATCTTTTTAACACCTTAAGGACCATAAGGTTTAAGCGTTTTTTAAATCTATTCGTTTATTTGCTTCATTGTTTTGCTGGAATTTCATAGAAATCGTAGAATGTAAATATTTTAACAAACAAACGAATAAACAGAGAAATATTAGGTTTTTTGTTCATTATGATATTCTGTAAAAGTACATTGAAAATTAGCACATTCGTTGGACGTCCTGTTCTCTCAAGTATTTGACAGTTAGTTGTTTTTTTTTTCAGCTCTCCCTATGACGTAATTGTATGCAACACACGTTCTATTGTGTCTACTGTGTGGTCCCCGTGGTTCTGTGGTTAGCGATGTCGGTCGGCTAGCTCTCCCACACGGTTGTGATATCGGGTTCGACTCCCGATCGAGTCGAGGATCTATTCGAGCTGGAAATTTTCTTGACTCAGCACTGGGGCACGGCGTATCGTTGTACTTATCTTACACATGCAAAATGTGCCAAAAACAATATCGATAATGAATTCGCTCAACTAATCTAGTTGATCGAGACCGCTATTAGCCCCAAGGCTAAGTGTGCGATATTGTTTTTACACGTTCTATTGTGTCATTTTATATATTAACGACATAAACCATTAGAGTAATATTAGAAAACCACCAATTCAAAATTTTACGAACCCGTTTTCCTTAACGCGTTCTTAAGGGGTTAACGCGCAAAAAAGAACGTTGGCCTACTAACATTTGTACCATTGTGATCAGAAATTTTTTGTTGTACATTAGAAGCACGGTTTACGGGTTTTCAAAATTTTGGTTTTATAAATTAAAAGTATGTATGCATACAGCCTCTTAGCTGTTCTCGAGATACGATAATGGTTTGACAAGCGAGCTGTCGCATATTCGAATCCCGGCACTGCACAGTGGAGCACTTAAAACATCAAACTTGATCAAAATTATTTTGAAGGATTTTTGGACTGAAAACGTGTCATGGATCGAAAATATAGTATAATAAATAGTTGTGACTGAAATTTTTCTTGGAATAACCCACCTTTGAGTGATTTGTTACTTTTCTGATGATGTTGTTCTTGTTCAATGGTAGTTTCCTTTCTACAATAAATGGCTGAACCTTTATGAATGAAACATATTTTTTTCTTGGATCAGTGAGGTTCGGGGTCGACACTGTTTCGTTTATTGTTCAATCTGAGCACTCAGAAGAAACTGGAGAGTCACTAGTATTATCATCACTGTCCGTTTATGAACATTTTACTCGCAATATTTGCATTTTTCGACCGAAAAAGTTTGACCGTTTTCCTAGGATTTTGGCATAGAGCTTGTAATCAAAAGATCCGAATTCAATAGCAACATGTTGAGAATGTCTCACAACACTCATCCATTACATGACAAAGGTATGTTCTTGAAACTAAGGCAACAACACTGCCGGAAGCTGAAAAGTTGCAATTTTTCGATGATTTTCAAAATGATGTAACTCATGAGTTCGGATTGGTTCGGATTATCTAATATCACCAGTTTGACCATACAGGCTTTCATTTGCAATTGACTGTTTACATTGAAACTCATTGATACTTAACTTACTTCATATAATATGACATATATCATTTACAGCATTTTTGTGTTTATTAAAATGTTTCCTGGCAATATCATGACTATTTATAAGTCTTAGAAGTCTACATATTGATAAAACTAACCTTCTTTGGCAATCCCTATAGTTGGTTTGATGTTAAATCACTACGTTGCACTTAAATGTTTCGAAAAACAGTGAACCGTACAACAATAGAAAGCTTAAATTTTATCGATTTCAACCAGCTGCAACGAAGGTTAACAATACTTCTGGATACTCAAGAGTTGTCAAAAGATTCAGTAGGTATCACACTTCAAAATGAGAACATTGTTAAATTTATTTGCTTTTTAGACTTTTGATCAGGTTTTTACTTTTTTTTTTGTACTAAAATATCTATTCAGAATTAGTATTGTGTGTTCTGCCACAAATGGTGACATTTCAACACTATTATATATATATTTGTACGCTTTTTAGTATTATTGAATGTTATTAGCTTTCGCAGTTAAGATAATGTTATTGTAGGAAAATTATTAAACCTACTTGTCAAGAAAAAAAAGAATAAAGGGAATAAAACGAAACTTAAAATAAACTGAAAACTACTGACTATAAAGTGAGCTAATCGTTGCAATTAAGGATTGCAACGATTTTTGTCGGAATTTGTTGATAATTTGGCTTGACATATTTTCTAATGTTTCTACATTAGTGAGCCTATGTAGCTCGTTCGTGCTAAACCAGGGAGGACGCTTCAAAATCATTTTCAAAGGTTTATTCTGAATCCTTTGAAGTGTCTTCTTCCTGGTTGCACAACAACTTGTCCAGATGGGAACTGCATATAACATTGCTGGCCTAAAAATTTGTTTGTAAATTAACAGTTTATTCTTGAGACAAAGTCTAGAATTCCTGTTGATAAGAGGATATAAACATTTGATGTACTTATTGCACTTTGACTGGATATTTTCAATGTGCTCCTTGAAAGTAAGATTCTTATCATGAATTAGCCCTAAGTATTTAACTTGATCAGACCAATTTAAGACCACACCGTTCATCTTAATAACGTGGTTATGGGTGGGTTTGAGAAATGAAACTCTTGGCTTATGAGGAAAAATAATTAACTGTCTTTTAGAAGCATTAGGGGAAATCTTCCATTTCTGCAAGTATGAAGAAAATATATCTTAACTTTTTTGTAGCCGACTGCATATAACACGAAGGCTTTTTCTTTTTGCGGAAATGCTTGTATCGTCACAAAACAGAGATTTCTCACAACCTGGTGGTAAATCAGGAAGATCAGAAGTAAAAATGTTATATAAGATTGGGCCCAAGGCATTGGGCCCCCTGAGGCACACCAGCTCTAACAGGCAATCTATTAGATTTACCATTTAGATAGTTAACCTGGAGAGTGCGGTCAGTTAAATAACTTTGTATCATTTTTGTAAGGTAAAGCGGAAAACTGAAATTTGACATTTTAGCTATTAAACCTTTATGCCAAACACTGTCGAATGCCTTTTCTATATCTAGAAGAGCAGCTCCAGTCGAATAGCCTTCAGATTTATTAGTTCGAATCATATTTGTTACTCTAAGTAACTGATGAGTAGTGGAATGCCCATGGCGAAAACCAAACTGCTCATTTGCAAAAATTGAGTTCTCATTAATATGTGTTATCATTCTATTAAGAATTATTCTTTCGAAAAGTTTGCTAATAGAGGAAAGTAAACTAATTGGTCGATAACTTGATGCCTCAGCTGGATTCTTTACGGGTTTTAAAATTGGAGTGACTTTGGCTTTTTTCCATTTCGTAGGAAAATGTGCTAGTGCAAAGCATCTGTTAAAAATTTTTACTAGGAAATTTAAAGAGTTTTCGGGAAGTCTTTTGATGAGGATATAGAAAATCCCATCATGTCCTGGTGTTTTCATGTTTTTGAATTTTTTGAGAATAGTTCGCACCTCATTCAAGTTTGTCTCCAATACCTCTTCGGAAAGAAATTCTTGGGTGGTGATCTGAACATACTTTTGGTTTACTTCATTTTCAATAGGACTTACTACGTTCAAATTGGAGTTATGGACACTCTCAAACTGCTGAGCAAGTTTTTGAGATTTTTGTTCATTCGTTAGAAAAATGCAATCACCATCTTTAAGGACTGGAATGGGCTTCGACGGTTTCTTAAGAACCTTCGAAAGCTTCCAGAAAGGTTTTGAATAAGGTTTTAGTTGTTCAACTTCTCTCATGAAATTCTCATTTCGCAAGAGAGTGAATCTATGTTTAATTTCCTTTTGTAATTCTTGAAAAATAATTTTCAAAGCAGGATCACGAGATCTTTGGTATTGACGTCTCCGTATGTTCTTCAAACGTATAAGAAGTTGAAGATCACTGTCAATAATTGGTGCATTAAATTTCACTCTTGCCTTAGGAACTGATAAATTCCGGGCATTGAGTATTAAGCTGCTAAAATTTTCTAATGCTCTGTCAATGTCAGCACTATTTCGTAAAATAATATCATCATTCAAATTTTCCTCGATCGTAGAACGATATCTATCCCAATTAGTCTTGTGATAATTTAACACAGATCTAGTGGGATTTAAAATAGTTTCATGGGAAATAGAAAATGTTATGGGAAGATGATCAGAATCAAAGTCAGCATGAGTTAATAAATCACTGCATGAATGGCTTTGATTTGTTAGTACCAAATCAATTGTAGATGGATTCCTAATAGAAGAATAACATGTAGGACCATTTGGAAATAAACTGAATAAAATCCAGTCGAGCAATCATTAAACAATATTTTTCCATTGGAATTGCTTTGAGCATTATTCCAAGATCGATGTTTCGCATTAAAATCACCGATGATTAAAAATTTAGATTTATTTCTTGTGAGTTTTTGCAAATCTCCCTTGAAATAATTTTTTCGCTCACCAGTGCATTGAAAAGGCAAATACACTGCGGCTATAAATAAAATGCCAATACTTGTTTCAATTTCAATTCCCAAACTCTCGATAACTTTGGTTTCAAGATGGGGTAAAACACGATGTTTTATTCGACGGTGGATAACTATTGCAACTCCACCACCGGCAACATCAATTCTATCAAACCTATGAACTACAAAATTTGGGTGCTTTTTTAGTTTAATATTTGGCTTTAAAAGCGTTTCAGTCACAACTGCAATATGCACATCGTGGACTGTTAAAAAATTGAAAAATTCATCCTCTTTCGCTTTTAAAGAGCGAGCATTCCAATTTAGAAAATTTACAGCATTATTTTAAATCATTGCTGAATTTCAATTTCATAACAATATTAGTTGTAAATTTTATACCTTCAGTACATCTCGTCTCGTACATCGAGTTACAGTTCAACAAAACGGACATTAGCTGCAGCATGGATTGTTGCAGGTATTCAATCTTTTCGGGAGTTGGATTACCTAAATCAATACTGGCTGATTCTTCAGCACCAAACACGAATGGTTTATTACTGTTTGAATTTGAAATATTACCTGAAAGGACACTGGCATATGAACAGCCTGGTGTTGCCTGAACAGGATTATTTTTCTGAAATTTGTTATCTGAATTTAAATTATTACCTACATACTCACCTGCTAATGAAAGTGCTGGTGATGCCTGAACAGTACTGAAAGTCTTTTGATTACCCACATTGACAATAGGTTGCTTAGAATTCCTACGTTGTCTAGAAGCAATAATTTTTGACCTTACAGGACAATTAAAAAAATTAGATTTGTGATTTCCCCCACAATTTACACATTTGAAACTATTAGTGATCTCTTTCACGGTGCAGATATCTTTCGTGTGACTAGTGTCACCACAAATCATACATTTTGCAGCCATATGGCAGTTTCGAGTTCCATGACCATAGGCTTGACAATTCCGACATTGCGTAAGATTATGGATTCCTCCATGTCTCTTGAAATTTTCCCACTTTATTCGCACGTTAAATAAAACACGTGCTTTTTCTAAACATTTTAAATCATGTACTTTGGTACGATCAAAATGTACTAAGTAATTTTCCTGGTGTATTCCAGTTTGAAAAATTTTGGCATTTGCCTTTCGTTTCATCAAAATTACTTGGTTGGGGGCAAAACCAAGTGATTCTGACAAATAATCTTTGATTTCATCAATACTTTGATCATTTGAGAGACCTTTCAACACAGCCTTAAACGGTCACTCGTTTTTGGCATCAAAAGAGTAAAATTTATACATCTTTTCAGTCAAATACTGTAAAAGATGTTTATGGCCATCAAAAGATTCGGCCAAAATACGAATTTCGCCTTGGCGACCAATTTGAAAATTAACTTTCACATTCGATAGAAATGATGAAAGTTCTGATCGAAATGCTTTAAAGTTTGCTACAAATACCACAATAGGTGGAACTTTAACCTTCTTCATAACGGCTTTATGCTCAGTGTGAGAAGTTTGGTATTCTAGATCCCCAACAGGAGAAAGAATATCATACCTGTTAGTCGAAATTTCAGTGTCACTTGGAGGAGATGCCTCACGTTTCCTTGATGCCGCATCAAAGCGAGCTTTTTGAAGTAGAATACTTCTCTCAGGAAGTTCGGCTACATAGGGATGTGAAATGAAAATCTAAAACCGAAAAAAGTGAAAAATATGTCCAATTTCAAATGCTAATAAATCGGTTAGTATTCGATGGATTTCCTTCGTTCTTGCAGCAATAGATTGGAAAATCTTCTAAGATTCTTCCCGGATTAAGTTAATTGTAATTTTATCATTCACACTATTGTACTATTGAAAATAGTCAAGCCTTGTCAAAACGAAAAATTCGACCTCTGATTGGTCGTTATATGATTGCTTCCCAAGCACGGTCGACAGGATCATATACCTTGCAATTGAAAACATGCTATTTGGCCTATATAAGAGCCTGTTTCAGCCGGAGCCGCTCATAATAGTTCTAGACAGCGACAACAGCAGTCGTCCTTCCTTAGTAGCAGCACTAGCCCTGTGGTTGGTCACCACGTCTCAGGAGTAGCGCGGTTTTTCTCAGCGTGTGTCGCCAGACAGCCATTATTCCCCCCGTGTTGGGGCAGCATGAAGATTGCCATCAGGAAATCCAATTTCGGAAATCAAAATGCCTTTTTCAAGGCAAATAAACAAGTCATTGAAAGTTGATAATTTTTGTCAACGCAAGCAAGCATTCTGTGTTGCATCCTAGCAATTTAAATTTGTCGCACCCGTCTAATTTACTGAATGTGAAATAGCTTCCACAGAGCATGTTGTTCGTGTATCTTAATTCCCCCAATGTTAGGGCAGCTCAAAGGTTGTAATTAGCAACCGATTTTGAACCGCAACATGCTTTTTTCAAGGCAAATAAAAAAATAACTGAAGGTTAACAATTTTCTGGCATCAACACAAGCAGACATTCTGTGCGGGATGCAATCAAATTCTGTTGTAGTTGTCTAATTTTCAGTGTATTTAGTAAACCCCCCACTGTAGGGGCAGCGCAAAGGCTGCGATCAGCATAACCGACATTGAATAATAAACTGCCCTGTTAGAACGCATTCACAAAAGCAGTTAGTTCGACTATGCAGAGCTAATATGAAGTCGATTCAATCAATCAGCATAAACAGAATTTCGTCGTCTCCCAGCTGCCAAGTTGCAACATGATGCAACACGCAACAGCGAGCAAACGAAATCGCTTGATGTTACAAACCGCAAAAAGATACGGGTTAAAACCGTTGCGTGTGTGAGAGCACCATCGGTGTTTATTCGCTGGATACAAAAATCAAATGCGAATTGTGGAATAACTCGTCTAAAGAACATAAGGAAATGGTAAACCTGAACTGAAAGGCGTGGCCTATTACGTAGCACCCTTCGGCTATAAAAGAGTTTCTGGGAAAACTAGCTACATTCATTAGTCGGAAGGTGAACTGGATGGACCGTCCACAACGTTGACAGCAGTAGCAGCAGGTATCGGCACTCAGCAGGAACAGACCATAGCAGCGGGTTGCGCCTGTGGCTGCCTTCAACTTAAACAAATCACTTGCCCTGTGGTTGGTCACCACGTCTCAGGCCTCTGCCAGGCTGAACGCCAACGCGAGCGATCGGGCGAGATTTTTGCGGTACATCAGCCGGCACTTTCTCTAATGGAAAAGTAGGATCATTTTGTTTAGAAGAATATTACTGTCGGTAATATTACAGAGATGCGATTGCATTATATCCGATATGGAATTAAACAATTGTTCTTTTGAGGACAAATAAAACACTTAATTTGAAGAGTTAATAGCTTTGGGTACCAGTAGCAGTATGGTAACAGCCTCAGCGGTAGGTGCAGCCGGTACTTCCCTAAGGCCGATGTAATAAGGAAGTAAATGGAAACGGCACGGCGAAACAGTTCGGGTGTTCTTAGACGCGCGTCATTTTTCGTACGATAGCGGCGGTATTAGCGGTAGATGCATTTCACTTACTCCAGTAAAGCCGTGTCTAATTTTCAATGTGAAAACACCTTTCTAGGGTGTTGGCCGTGCGCATTAGGCCTCTGCCAGGCTAAACGCGATAAGCGGCGCGAACCGATACGCCGGCCGTAGGTTAATTTACAGCCGTAAGTAGAGCTGTGTTAAAGTATTCTACTTCAACCTTGCGGTCGTGGCCTTGCACACAACCCTCCTGTGATTTTTTATTTTTTCCAGGCATAACTGGACAACTTCACTACACTTTCACTTCACTATAGAATTTAATTAGAAATATCTCAAACCAAATTTATTCACTAAACACTCGTTAACTTTAAAAACAAATTTATTACTTTACCTTTCAACAGGCAGTCTTTTGAAAAGATTGCCTGTTGAAAGCGAAAAACAAAATTTTAATATCTCTCGGTAGTCTAAGACTTAGCCTCGAGCTGTTGGTGATCAGGTTTTTACTTGATTTACTCTTTATGTGCTCTGGAGCGACTGTCACTGTCAGTAGGACTGTGTATAACAAACAGGAAGGTTAATATGAAAATACCACGAATGTTTTTACGTTATTTTGTAACAAATATTTAAAATAAAGTTTGAGAATGTAGTGTTAAGATATTACATTCTCAAACTATATTTTAAAATATTTGTTACAAAATGACGAAAATAAATGACGCTATAAATAAATAACCGCATGATAAAGGCCAAATCGCCAAATTAAAAGTTTGGACATGCTTGATTTAGCGATCAGGTAAAGTGACTAGACGTCCCGCATGTTGCGGGACAGTCCCGCGGTTTAACAAAATGCTCTGCGTAGAAAAACGTCGCGCGTTCACCTAATGTGTAGTGCGCGCCTTTGCAAAGTTCCGCGGTCTCAAAAAAATTGAACCAACAGATGTCACATATTTTCACTAGGACGGTTGTCGGTATCAAATTTTTTAATGCCAAATGTCTCAAAAATGCATGAAACATCGGGATCTGATGTCATCCCGATTAAACGACTTTTTGAGATTTAGAAAATCCCTAGCTGGGCCAACGGAGAGTTTTCCAGCCCAAAAATTTCCTAAAAAACCCAGAAAGTCGATTTTTTTGATGTTTTTAGATTACAACAGATCTTGACATTTTCCGCATTTTCGAAATATTTGATATTAAAAAATTCGATACCGACAACCGTCCGGTTGCAGTTCGATATCGAAATGAACATTTCATGATCTTCATTAGTCAAAATAGGGAAACTTGGACCGCTTTGAGGCATAACTTTTCGAATTCCAGTTGAGCTGAACTTTTGTATGAAAACATTGTTCAAGAATTCGAAACTTTCAAACATTACTGCAAAACGAAATTCAAACGTCAGTTTTTTCCCATACAAGTCAAGTCATTGCTACCCTATTATGCACGTGTAATTTTTGATCATGACGAAGAAAAGTATTAAAACCAAACAACACAATCCCCCTCGTCTAAGAATTGAATTGGTCTCCCGCGCTTAAGCCCTAACTATCTGGTCACTTTACGATTAAGATGCTTTCGAAAAATACATCTAAATCTTATTTACAGCGTAGTAGCGAGCATTTCATTTTTCGTGTTAATTTCTCTCTTGAAGTTCTACCCATGTTATTTTTCAAAATCCCTCACCCTTGTGTTTTATCCCTAAACGAGTAATCGCCAGAAAACCGATGAGCAATTGGCACAATACGATGACCAAACTTCTCAATCTGTCAAAACTATCTGGAGGGAATCGTACTCGTGGGGTTGTATTCAAAACGTAAACAATAATAGCTTAATTTTTGTTTACCGCATCAAAGATTTTTAATTTAATTTATGCAGCTGCACTTTATTTTCCCTGTCATGACTTTACTCATATTGATGTGTGGTTAGTTCGATCCCCACAGTAGGCCTTCCTGCGTGTTTTTCTCCCACTTGTGTTAAACGCGGATTGATGACGCATTTGTGATATTCACGGTTGGCTTGTTTCTGTGATCATTATCATAATGCCTGGTGAGATGGGCATCTCTGAATTGTAGGATTATTTTTTTAATTTTTTCTAAGTTGGCGCGTGAATTCTGTCATTGAACCTTTTTTTTAATTTCTATACTGAATTAATATCAGTCTAATGCATAACGATGTCTCAGAGCCAAATGTGATAGACTCTGGTTATAATTATAACAACATTTATTTCTATTGTTGAATGAAACAAAGGTGCAATCGATAACAAATTAGGATCAAATAAAACACTCAAAAGTGCACCCTCAACCTCTGACTGTCGCGCATCGTTATGTCGAAACATAGGTTTCAAACGTTTGCCATCACGCAAATCCCATCAATAACACAATACTGCACTCGTCTGACCGATACCCAGTCGAAAGCAAACCCCTACAATCCAGGTGTCCTGAATTCACATCAACAGCAATAAAATCATACTGTAGTTTCACGTGGAAAAACAAATTGACCCTTTTTAGGGAAAAGGTCTTCTATGTTCGAACGTCGGCACTAGGGGAAGAGGACGCTGCACGAGTTTCCGGAGCACAAGTGCAACCGGGTGATTCGTCCGCCGACGTGGACCGGAAGCGTTTAACTGCCATATGACAGTTTTTTAATTGTTGGTTGTGCTTCATTATTTATAGGCTTCGCCTGTTGTTTCATATGTAAAGCTATTAACGCGTACCAAATGTTTGGTTCTTTATGTAGTTTGATAACTTTACCTTTCACATTAGCGTTATTATGAGTAGTAAATTTAGTTATCGATGTTATCTGCTACGTGTGAGATAAAAGGCTGAAAAAAGTAAATTTGCTGAAAATTTAAACCATTATATTTTTTTTACTAACTCACGCACATTTGTATAGCATTTCTTTGTTTGAAACAGAGCATAACCACGTTCCTTAAATTTGGAGTGACAGGTCATTATCGATTCCCATTCGATGATTTATCTCTTATCGTTTCTGACACTAGCTCATTTATTAGTTTTTAAGTCATCAGATATAATTGGCGCCGTTAAACATTAAATTGTATTTGTGCCGTGTCAAATAAATGTTATGTGAAGAAAAAAAAAACTAGCTCATTTAGCGTGGATTTGAACTTCAACGGTTGTTATTATTCTGTTACGTTATACAGCGCACTAGACATTATGTGGTAAAAAACTGAGTTAATCTCACATATTATTAGATAGATGAACAGATATATTTCAACTCTCAAAACTACATAAAAAAGAAAACGCATTACAGCCTGATAATCTCTACGCCTTTTCTGCTCAAAATTGTATAGGTATGGTTGAGCTCGTATACAAATACCCAGCTGAAAAGTAGTCAACTCTATTGACGAGTAACGGATGATAAACAGTTTACGGCTGGGAATTTGTATACAAGCTCTACATGAAGAGCCCTAATATTTTTTTAAGCAACCAACTACGGAACTATACCAAAACGGGAAATCTACGCAATAATAAGTTAGCGATTAGCAAAAGTTCCGTCAATATGAGTTAAACGTTCAGTGATCATCTAGCTAAATTTTCCAGTTAGCGGAATGGCGATTGGCGTCGCTAAATTTCTTTACTATCACGTTTTAATTAATACAAATTTTCTGAAAAAAAAAAAATGGTTTCAAACTTAAACTAGCAGTTCTGTTATAATGAAATTCAATTGACGCCTATTGAGCAACTAACCCTTCATTTGACGCTAAGATCACACAGTACCAAAAATGAAATTTACAACTAATACGAATGAAAGCACATAACGATTTCTAGCACATAAAGTGAAAAACATATACAATTTCACACTGTTAATAACGCACAATACAGAATCGTTTTAAGCCATGTAAATTTACGTTAACTGGTATAAACTTAAAGCTTCGAATATAAATATGCATGCAAATTCACGATACCATCATTTACTTTGCATATGAATATAATATGCATATATAGTTTTTAACGCACATTGGGTAATGGCCACGAATTCAGTAAACTGAAGTTCCAAATCTTGGTATCCTTATATTATTTTACTGAGATCTCGAATAATAATTTGAGATTATCTCCTGCCGCGAGAGTCTACTAATCATATAAATTTCTTTGATCAGAAGATGTGTCCTCGGCAAAGTTGTAGATAATAATTTGGCAAAAAATATACACTGTAACTAAATTTAAAAAACTGTTTTTTAGGTAATAAAAAAGGTTTATTGAAAATTTTAACTTTTTTCTCTTAGTTTTTGATGATCGGAAAACCATCAATGTTTAGCTTACCTTTTGTAGTTTTCATAAAGAGTATTTTTTTAAATTTGCTTTTCAGATAATTAAATTTTTAATCTATTTCTATGTTTCTTTGACCAACTCTTTTTTTTTTCACAGTATACATTTTTCCGGAAAAAATAAAATTATTATTTACAAGTTTGCTAAGATTTGGCGTTCTAGCTCGAAAATTTTTTACAATCATCACTACTCTTTTTACATAAACCTTTTTCATAAATTAATATAAAATGAGAATACATAATTTTTTTTAAACTGCTCAGTAGAGTTAGGCGTAGAGTAAAGGGTAAAATTAAAAAAAAATATCGGCTTACGGCACGTAGCCTTTGTGTGAGCTCTTTTATCGCTACGTGATCTGATTTTTGCACTCGTCGTCAAACCAGTCGTATCTATGATTCGGAGCCCTTGTACCTAGTAGCGCTACAGCAGTGCTACCTATGGCGGATCGGATGCTCCTCCAACCATCTTCAAGAGTAGCCGTGGGTAACGCTGCCGCCATCTGCTGCGTATTATGATCGTTGAGAGTTTCAAGTGAACGCACACAGCTACTAGGTAGTGGTTCGAATCCTATATTCGCTCTGCGTTGGGTGCGAACGTAGATGACGTTGGAGAAGAACCTGCTGTCGATTAGAACGTGGTCGACTTTATTCTCTGTCTGTTGGTCGGGTGATCTTCAGGCGATTTCGTGGATACCTCTGTGGGGGAAGAAGGTACTTCGGAATACCATATCAAGGAAGGTTGCGAAATTCACGCACCGATGGCCGCAACCATAAAACCACGGCGATTATCGGTCTGTACATTGCCACCCGTACTACCTGAGATTTAATGTCTCCAATGACCACTTTCACGACCCGTCGTTAGCAGCTATCGTAGACCTGCTCCAGCTGCGCTTCTTTCTCGTCAACGGTTATGTAGGCAGTACACGTTAATGATGCTGTAGTTGAAGACCCGGCCCTTTATCCTCAACTTCGCGTTGAACGGTAGTCACCCCATTACACGTTGGCGCATCTTGACCAGTACTAAAAAGTCAGTTCTCAGCTCACTGGTAATGCCACAACTCTGGAAGAAAGTAGCTGCCCGGTGCCCGCTTATCCATACCTGGGAGGGAGAAACGGATACGAAGCTGTGTGAGTGTCAAAATGAACCAGAGTGAGCTGTCATTGTTTGTCAATTTGAACCAAGGAAAAGCATTTTTTGCGATGAGTATCGTTATAACTGAAAGGTTCATCGCAAACAGTTTTTGTATTCATTGTCGTTTTACAAAATATTTTGGTTTGTTTTTATGTAATATAATAAATTTATAAGCTTGAAGTTATAATCATGCTAGCGTCCTTCGATTATTAAACTTGCGCTTCTCGTGATTTAAGGCTTTGGTTACAATTTTGAACACAAGTCATCACGGTCGAACTCTGAAAAAACTTTTATACAACGGCACATTGAAAAAAAAATCACAGGAGGGTTGTGTGCGAAGCCACGACCGCATGGTTGAAGTAGAATTTTTTTACAAGAAAGATAACCCAGCTGCTTGCGTGTCAGTCATTTTTTCTAGTAAATAAACGTTGACTAATCAGATCAATCATTCTGTGCCGAACACGCATCAGTACTGGACGTGTTTGGTGATCGGTCCGATAGAGTATAAAACAAAAGACGTGTGAACAAGTGTTGGCATTGTTTGCCTGGTCGAGTGATATAAATCCGGGTTCAAGGTCGTGCCTTTGTGCAACTGTTTCGCATCGTGACTGCCAGCTGGTGCGTAAGCCGATTTGGCTGCTGGCTGGATTGTGCTACAGCAGTGGACGAGACACAAACGAGGAAAAAGAAGAAGCCATCAGTGTCAGCGAGTTGTATCGCTGTGTGGAGTGATCTCACACCTGGCTCGCTGCTGGTGGCTGTTTGGTGCTGCTGTATTGGTGCTGCTGGCTGTAACGGCTGCTACTTCCAACGATCGGACAACCAACCTTACTGGAAGGGAGAAATAAAAAGGTACGTGTTCTTGTCAGCGCTAGTGCGCTAGACTTAGCGCGATGGATGTAGATCCCTCGCCTCCCGCGCCACCATCCCCGAACCCCTCTGACCCTGACCCTTCTGTTACCCCCTCCCCTGTTCATTCTTCAGTCCCCCCTCGCCCCAGGCTTTACCCAGACGGAGCCCAGGGCAGCTATACTGTTTATTTTCGGCCAAAGGCAGGACCGAAATCGAAAAAGTTGAACCTCTTGCAGATTTCTAAAGACCTGACGAAGGAGTACAAGGGCGTGACCGAAATTTCCAAGGTCCGGCCTAACAAGCTCCGTGTCGTGGTCGGTAACCTGAAAGAGGCCAACGATATAGCTTGCTCTGAGCTCTTCACACGCGAGTATCGCGTTTACATACCCGCACGAGACGTGGAGATCGACGGTGTCATAACCGATTCGAGTCTGTCCGTCGAGTGTATACTGCAAAGTGCCAAAGGGTGCTTTAAGAACAAAACGTGTCCCGAAGTAATGGTGCTCGACTGCAAGCAATTGCGGTCAGCATCGATCATCGGTGGCAAAACAGTATACACTCCGTCAGACTCGTTTCGAGTTACGTTCGCCGGGTCTGCACTACCAAGCCACGTCTCGATCCACCGGGTTCGTCTCCCTGTGAGGCTCTACGTGCCCCGCGTCATGAACTGCCTGAATTGCAAGCAGTTAGGCCATACAGCCGCCTACTGCTGCAATAAGGCACGTTGTGGCAAGTGTGGGGAGTCTCATGCGGAAGATTCTTGCAGTGTTAACGCTGAAAAGTGTATTCACTGCGGAGAAAATCTGCATGAGCTCTCGACATGTGCGGTGTACATGCAGCGCAGGGATAAAATAAAACGGTCTCTCAAAGAGCGTTCAAAGCGTTCCTACGCTGACATGCTGAAGAAGACCGTTACCACTTCTCCCGTTACTTCGAACCCCTTTGATCTGTTGTCCTCTGATGAAACCGATTCTGACGATTCACCAGCGGGAACATCTTTTGCCAATCCTGGGGAGTCTAGAAAGAGGAAAAATATTTCCTCTCCTAAACTTCCCCGAAAAGGTCCTAAGATTTCCCAAAGTGAAATGAATGGTACAAACAAACCTAAAAGTGCAGCGGAAAAACCGAAGCAAACCCCTCCTGGGCTTGCAAATTTAAAGTCCCAGAAGGAGTTCCCAGCACTGCCAGGAACATCTAAAACCCCAGTTGCTCCTTTTACACTCCCAGTTGATGAAACAAACTCTGGATTAGTGAAATTTTCTGACATTGTGGACTGGATTTTTGAAACTTTCAATGTACCCGATCCAATTAAAATTTTTCTTACAGCATTCCTCCCAACAGTTAGATCATTTTTGAAGCAGTTGACTGCCCAATGGCCTCTCCTTGCAGCGATTGTATCCTTCGATGCCTAATTCAACTGCGTATATGAAGGATTCTATCTCTGTCTTACAGTGGAATTGTAGAAGTATTTTGCCAAAAATTGATTCGTTTAAAGTTTTGATAAATAAAAACAAATGCGATGCATTTTCCCTTTGTGAAACTTGGCTTACTTCAAATATTGATCTCAACTTCCATGATTTTAATATTATTCGCCTTGATCGAGACACCCCATATGGAGGAGTACTTTTAGGGATTAAAAAGTGCTATTCTTTCTATCGTATTAACCTCCCCTCGATTCCAGGCATCGAAGTTGTCGCATGTCAAATGACAATACAAGGTAAAGAGCTTTGTATTGCCTCAATATATATTCCCCCCAGAGCACAGGTTGGGCAACGGCTGCTCTTTGATTTAATAGAACTTCTTCCCTCGCCACGTTTGATTTTGGGAGACTTCAACTCTCATGGCGTGGCTTGGGGTTCCCCATACAATGATAACCGCTCCTCTTTAATCTATAACTTTTGCGATGACTTCGACATGACTATTTTAAACAACGGTGAAATGACACGTATCCCGAAACCTCCAGCGCGCCCAAGCGCTTTGGATCTATCCTTATGTTCGACGTCGCTACGGTTGGATTGCACATGGAAGGTAATCCTCGATCCTCACGGTAGCGACCATCTGCCTATTCTTATTTCAATTACTAACGGGTCAACTCGCATGCGACCAATTGACATTCCGTATGACCTCACACGAAATGTCGATTGGAAGTTATACGAGGAAATGATTTCAAAAGCGGTCGAGTCGATTCAACATCATTCACCACTTGAAGAATACAACCTCCTCGCGGGCTTGATTCTTGACGCCGCGTTGCAAGCCCAAACGAAGAAATATCCCGGCGTAACGATCAAAGAACGGCCTCCCACTCCGTGGTGGGACCAAGAGTGCTCCGATGTCTACACGCAAAGATCCGACGCGTTTAAGGCCTACCAGACGGGAGGTATACCTGGCGACTATTTACGGTATTCGGAGCTTGATACCAAGCTTAAAAGCTTGGCTAAAGCAAAGAAACGTGGATATTGGCGTCGGTTCGTGAACGAGACGTCGAGGGAGACATCGATGAGCACTCTTTGGAACACAGCCCGAAGAATGCGGAATCGCGTAACGGTCAACGAAAGCGAGGAGTCTTCAAGTAGGTGGATATTTGATTTTGCCAGGAAAGTATGTCCGGACTCTGTTCCTGAGCAAAATATTGTTCGCGATGCGTCTCCGGGCCACGACGCGATAGAATCACCTTTTACGATGGCAGAATTTTCAGTTGCCCTCCTGTCCTGTAACAATAACGCGCCTGGATTAGATAGAATCAAATTCAACTTGTTGAAGAATCTACCCGGCAATGCCAAGAGGCGCTTGTTGAACTTGTTCAATAAGTTCCTGGAGCAAAACATTGTACCGCAGGATTGGAGGCAAGTGAAGGTGATCGCCATCCAAAAACCAGGGAAACCAGCTTCTAATCACAACTCTTATAGGCCGATTGCAATGCTATCCTGTATCCGGAAATTGATGGAAAAAATGATACTCCGTCGTTTAGACCACTGGGTCGAATCAAATGGTCTACTATCAGAAACTCAATTTGGCTTCCGCCGTGCCAAAGGGACGAATGATTGTCTTGCGTTGCTTTCAACAGATATCCAGCTGGCGTATGCTCGTAAAGAACAAATGGCGTCTGCGTTCTTGGACATTAAGGGGGCTTTTGATTCCGTTTCTATTGACATTCTTTCGGGTAAACTTCACCGACAAGGATTTTCTCCAATTTTGAACAATTTTTTGCACAATTTTTTGTCCGAAAAGCACATGCATTTTACGCATGGCGATTTGGCAACTTTTCGCATTAGCTACATGGGTCTTCCCCAGGGCTCATGTTTAAGCCCCCTTCTTTACAACTTTTATGTAAATGACATCGACGAATGTCTGGCAAATTCATGCACGATAAGACAACTTGCAGACGACAGTGTAATCTCTGTTACAGGAGCCAAAGCTGCCGATTTGCAAGGACCATTGCAAGATACCTTGGACAATTTGTCTGCTTGGGCTTTACAGCTAGGTATCGAATTCTCTCCGGAGAAGACTGAGATAGTAGTTTTTTCTAGGAAGCATGAACCTGCTCAGCTCCAAACACAATTAATGGGTAAAACGATTTCTCAGGTTTTGGTACACAAATATCTTGGTGTCTGGTTCGACTCTAAAGGCACCTGGGGTTGTCACGTGAGGTATCTGATGAAAAAATGTCAACAAAGAGTGAATTTTCTTCGTACAATAACCGGACAATGGTGGGGAGCCCATCCAGGAGACCTTATAAGGCTTTACCAAACAACGATATTGTCTGTTATTGAATACGGGTGTTTCTGCTTCCGCTCCGCAGCAAACACACATTTGATCAAACTGGAGCGAATACAATATCGTTGTTTGCGTATCGCCTTAGGTTGCATGCAGTCGACCCATACGATGAGTTTGGAGGTTTTAGCTGGAGTACTACCATTGAAAAACCGCTTCTGGAGCCTGTCTTCTCGTATTCTAATCAAATGTGAGGTCTTGAACCGTCCCGTGATTGAAAATTTTGAAAGGTTAATCGAACTTAATTCTCAAACCCGTTTTATGACATTGTATTTCAATCACATGTCCCAAAATATTAACCCTTCTTGGAATATTCCAAATCGTGTCGACTTATCAAATACTTCTGATTCTACTGTGTTTTTCGATACATCCATGATAGAAGAAACTCGTGGAATCCCGGATCATTTACGCGTGCAGCAGATCCCTAAAATTTTTTCCAATAAATATCGAAACATCAACTGCGACAATATGTACTACACTGACGGATCACTTCTTGATGGGTCCACTGGCTTCGGTATCTTCAATAACAATTTAACCGTCTCCCATAAGCTCGATAATCCTGCTTCTGTTTACGTCGCAGAATTAGCTGCAATTCAGTACACCCTAGGGATTATCGAAAGTTCCATTGAGGCTCTCCGATCGATGAAAGATGTTAAGCACTCTCCGTATTTCCTGGGGAAAATACGGGAACATCTGAGTGCTTTATCCGAAAAATCTACTCAGATTACCTTAGCGTGGGTCCCTTCTCACTGCTCGATACCGGGTAATGAGAAAGCGGACTCTTTGGCTAAGGTGGGCGCAACAAACGGTGATATTTATGAAAGACCAATTGCCTTTAATGAATTTTTCGCACTTGTACGTCAGTATACGATCATCAGTTGGCAAAATGCTTGGACCAGAGGGGAATTGGGAAGGTGGTTACATTCCATAATCTCCAAAGTATCGACGAACCCGTGGTTCAAGGGGTTGGATGTAGGTCGGGATTTCATTTGCGTGATGTCCCGGCTTATGTCCAATCACTATAGATTTGACGCGCTCCTCCGTCGTGTTGGGCTCGGGGAAAGTGGTATCTGTGCCTGTGGTGAAGGTTACCACGACATAGAGCATGTGGTTTGGTCATGCCCTGTACACCGTGACGCCAGGTCTAAATTAATAGCTTCCCTGCAGGCCGAGGGTAGACAGCCGGCTGTTCCTGTTCGTGATGTCTTGGCGAGCCGTGACCTATCCTACATGTCCCTTATATACGTTTTCCTGAAATCCATCCACGCCCCAGTCTAGTCCCGTTCCCCTCCGTCTACACCCAACAAAACGACAAGAACACGTTTGAACCTTAAGCACAAATCCAGCAACCAGACCCCGCACAATAGAACCAGGACCCAAGGACTACGAGCCTCTGTCCCAACTCACGACATCGTGGCTCAGCAGAACGAATCCATACATGCCATTCGAAGATTATCAGACGACCATTGAACAACAAAACACTGATTGGAAATCCCATGCTAGTTTTAAGTTAGACTTAATTTCAGCTCGTAGTCGGCAGCGAGGATAAAAAATTTGCTTTAGTTTTTAGGTCATCAGATATAATTGGCGCCGTTAAACATTAAATTGTATTTGTGCCGTGTCAAATAAATGTTATGTGAAGAAGAAAAAAAATAATCAGATCAATCGAATTTTGCGCTTCAACAAGAATTGACCATTTTCAATAATATAGTAAGTTGCTTGTCATGATTGGGGCTCGACAATTTTTAAATTTTGGTTATGCGAAAAACTAATTTTTATGCAGATAATGAAATTTTTTCGGATGTCGTACTCAATACTGAAGAAAAAGATAATTCAGTACGTTCTGAGACACGGAAATAAAGTAAAATTTATAACTTTGACAAATTTAAAAATGTAAATTAAGTTAAGAGAAAATAGTAACTCTTCAATCAGGCTTTATTTCATCCTGAAAATGTGTTGCTCAATTTAATATCGGATAATATGCCGATCACATCATTGCGTTATCACTGACAGTGCTAATAAAGTATTCCTTGTGATAAAATAAACAGTGAAAAGCTGATTTAACATTCAAAACTAGACGGCTCACGTGTTGTCAAAATGAGTCAACTTTTCATTGAATGCATTTACTCGTGCCCGTTATCGCACAGAAATTGCATTTTACTAAAGTGCCTCACTGCATCAGCTGCTATCGAAGCTGATACCCGCTGCAACTGCTACGCTATCCGTAGTCATGCCACAGTTGTGACCGCTATACGCTGCCATTGGTATGCGCTGCCCCAGGTGCTATCGATGCTGAGATCCGCTGCAAATAGTATGCTATCCATTGCTAAGCCACAGCTGTAGTCGCTATTCGCTATCGCTGGTATCCACTGCACTGCTACTGCTGCTGCTAAGAGAGGACTGCTGTTGTCTCTGTCTAGAACTATTATGAGCGGCTTCGGCTGAAACTGGCTATTATGTAGGCCAAATAGCATATTATAAATTGCAAGGTATATGATTCTGTCGACCGTGCTTGAGATGCAATCATATAACAACCAATCAGAAGTCGAATTTTTCGTTGTGACAAGGCTTGACTATTTTCAATAGTACAATAGTTTGAATAATAAAATTACCATTATCTTCATTTGGAAAGAATTTTAGATAATTTTCCAATCTATTGCTGCAAGAAGGAAGAAAATCCATCGAATACTAACCGATTTATTAGCATTTTAAATTGGATATATTTTTCAATTTTTTCGGTTTTAGATTTTCATTGCACATCCCTATGTAGCCGAACTTCCTGAGAGAAGTATTCTACTCCAAAAAACCTAAATTAATCCACCTAGCGGTCAGACCCAGCCTTTCTCATTCAAACTTATTATTTGTAAAAATAGATTTACATGAACGCTTTAATCCAATAAATGTGTATTCACTTTTTTGGTTCTAAATTAATGATGTTGTGATAGAAGTATAAAATATTAAATTTGATGTAATGTAAATGCTCAAAAAATAGCGAAACAAAAGAAATGACTCTCAATTTCGAACAATTCAATCACGTCCGATACCGGGAACATTCAAATGGTACGATACCACATTTAAATTATATTGTGGCCACATATATTGATCAAAGCAGGTATAGTCTTAAATAGCCTTTGAATTTCTTTTCTTTCCATAACTTTTAAACCACATATCAAATTGGTATGAAGTTTGTTATTTGTAAGTTTGAAAGATGACTCGTTCGTATGACACTAGTTATGTTCAAATAAGTCGTGTAATCTTTGAGATAATAGAATTTCGTTGTTTTATTAACAATTTAATACATAACGGTTGCTTAGTTCGATTATAATCAAATTGGGAACGTATAGGGCAGCCAAACTTTGAAACTACGTGTTAAATCATAATTCATCAGTTAACCCTTAACTAGCCCGTTTATCTGATAATACTATTGATCAAATCGGTTGTGTACTTTCTGAGATAATGAAGTTTCGTGATTTTCACAATTCGGTACATTACAGACGAAGTTACAGTTCGATTACAGTAGAATTCAATAGGGTGTTATGAGTCAGCTAGACCTTTCATTTGACACATATTTCGTGAAAATCGGTTCAGCCATCTCTGAGAAAAGTGAGTGAGTTTATGTATTCTTCGGGATATGTTTCTTTTCATAGCTAGATTTCACATTTTTAAACATAACAGGCAAAGTAATATTTCGATTGCAAAAAAAATCAATAGGGTCTTATGGGGTAACTAGACCTTTCATATGACACTGATTTTGTGGAAATAGGTCCAGCCATCTCTGAGAAACATGAGTGAAATTAAACAGTATTCAGAAGACGTTACTTTTCATAACTTTTGAACCACACGTTCAATCTATATAAAATTCAAAAGTTAAAGGTTTTTAAGATAGCCCGTTCATTTGATATCAATTTTATTGAAATCGGTCGGGTGGTTTCTGAGATATTGATGTTTTGTGATTTTTACATTTTTAAACATAACCTCTAAAATAAAAATCCAATTACAATGAAATAAAATAGGGTCTTATAGGGCAACTAGAACTTTCATTTGCATATAATTTCATTGAAATCGGTCCAGCCATCTCTGAGAAAAGTGAGTGAGTTTAAGTAGTCTTCGGAATATGTTTCTTTTCAAAGCTGGATTTCACATTTTTAATCATAACAGGCAAAGTAATAGTCCGATTGCAAAAAAAATCAATAGGGTCTTATGGGGTAATTAGACCTTCCAAATGACACTGATTTTGTGGAAATCGGTTCAGCCATCTCTGAGAAACATGAGTGAGATTAAACACTCTCCAGAACACGTTTCTTTGAATAACTTCTGAACCACATGTTCAATCTTAATGAAACTCAGAAGTTAAGGGTTTTTAAGTAGCTCGTTCATTTAAAACCAATTCTGTTAAAATCGGTTGAGTAGTTTCTGAGATATTGATGTTTCGTGATTTTCACATTTTTGAATATAACCTCTAAACTAAAAATCCGATTGCAATGAAATTCAATAGGGTCTTATGGGGTAACTAGACCTCTCATTTGCAATTAATTTCATGAAGATCGTTCCAGCCATCTCTGAGAAAATCGAGTGAGATTGGGAGAGCGTTACATACACACACACATACACACACACACACACACACACACACATACACACACACATACACACACACACATACAGAAAATGCTCAGCTCGTCAAACTAAGTGGATTGATATACGAGATTCGACCCTTTGGAGCACTTTTATATCTTTGGTTTTTCCAGTGATTGCTATACCTTTCTAGGAGAAAGGCAAAACACAGGCTCGAAAAATTAGTATGTAAAATTTGCACATTCAGTATTCCTGACGTTACTAAATAAAAACTTCGTTTAAGTCATGCATGCGTTACAGCAAGAAGATAGTTACACGTTATCAGAGAACGACGCATGTGCGTGTTCTCTGCTTTGAGTGTAGTATTCGTTTCTCCCTCCCAGATCCATACCATCTGTTTTGTCCAAAAAAGTTCTTGCAGCGCTACGACTTCGAAGTTGCATGGATTTGGCTCATCGTAGATTATCCTGTCACATTCTAGAAAGCAGAACGGGTTGCAGTTCCATCATTGATAAACAGACGTACCACGAAATTTATTTTCGTGCATCAAAATAACGGCCAATTCAGCGGTGATGGCGCTGATGTGCTTTTTTGAAGTAGAATACTTCTCTCAGGAAGTTCGCCTACATAGGGATGTTAAATGAAAATCTAAAACCGAAAAAAGTGAAAAATATGTCCAATTTCAAATGCTAATAAATCAGTTAGTATTCGATAGATTTGCTTCGTTCTTGCAGCAATAGATTGGAAAATCTTCTAAGATTCTTCCCAAATGCAGATAATTGTAATTTTATCATTCAAACTATTGTACTATTGCAAATCGTCAAGCCTTGTCAAAACGAAAAATTCGGCCTCTGATTGGTCGTTATATGATTGCTTCCTAAGCACGGTCAACAGAACCATAGACCTTGCCATTTGAAATGTGCAATTTGGCCTATATAAGAGCCTGTTTGACTCGAAGTCGCTCATTATAACTCTAGACTGCAACAGGAGCAGTCCTCCCTTAGCAGCAGCAGTGGATACAGCAGCAGTAGCAGTGCACCGGATAACGGCCACAGCTGTGGTATGGCAACGGATACAGAGCGCGGCTCAGCATCGATAGCAGGACCAGGTGATGCAGGGCGGATACCAATGGCAACGGAAGCGTCCACTACTGTGGCAACGGGGATAGCGCAGCGGTTGACGTTGGTCTCAGCATCTATATAAGCAGGGTCAGCTGATGCAGTGTGGCTTTTTAGTGAAATGCTGTCTCTGAGCGATAGCAGGCACACTAGCAAATGCATCCAACGAAAAGAACGTTCTGGAAAGCTTTTCAGTGTTTATTTTCCCCCAAGGAATACTTTATTTGCACTGTCAGTGATAACGCAAAGATGTGATTGGCATCTTATCAACAACAAATTGTCCTTTTCAGGAAGAAATAAAAACCTAATTGAAGAGTTAATATTTTCTCTTAAATCAATTTACACTTTCAAGAAATTTGGAACAGATATATATTTGGCTTCATCTCCGTGTCTCAGAACGTACTGAATTATCTTTTCCTTCAGTCATGAGCACAACATCCGAAAAGCTTTCATTTTTTTTTCTTCATCTATAGTTAATTTGACACGGCACAAATACAATTCAATGTTTAACGGCGCCAATTATATCTGGT
This sequence comes from Wyeomyia smithii, assembly GCF_029784165.1. Lineage (NCBI taxonomy): Eukaryota > Metazoa > Arthropoda > Insecta > Diptera > Culicidae > Wyeomyia > Wyeomyia smithii. Next base: position 174,165,728 of record NC_073696.1, on the reverse strand, counting down.
AGCTTACTTTCTAAAGTATCTTAATAACTAAAAGCAAATTTTTTATCCTCGCTGCCGACTACGAGCTGAAACTAAATCTAACTTAAAGCTAGAATATTTTGCATTAAAAGCACAGGTTTGCTGTTTGATGGTTTTCATTGCCATAGGTAAGCAGCATATTAAATTTGTTCCGCTGCTGGGCCAAGATATTACGGACTGGCATATTGGGCTGTTTCCATCGGGCCTTGAGAGTATCGTGCGGGTCTGATTGCTGTTTCCGGATCCGGGGTCTTAACGTGTTCTTGTCGTTTGGTTGGATGTAGGCGGAAGGGGATAGGACTAAACTGGGGCGTGGATGGATTTCAGGAAAACGTATATAAGGGACATGTAGGATAGGTCACGGCTCGCCAAGACATCACGAACAGGAACAGCCGGCTGTCTACCTTCGGCCTGCAGGGAAGCTATTAATCTAGACCTGGCGTCACGGTGTACAGGGCATGACCAAACAACGTGCTCTATGTCGTGATAACCTTCACCACAGGCACAGATACCACTCTCCCCGAGCCCAACACGACGGAGATGCGCGTCAAATCTATAGTGATTGGACATAAGCCGGGACATCACGCAAATGAAATCCCGACCTACATCCAACCCCTTGAACCACGGGTTCGTCGATACCTTGGGGATTATGGAATGTGACCACCTTCCCAGTTCCCCCTTGGTCCAAGAATTTTGCCAACTGATGATCGTATTCTGACGTACAAATGCGAAAAATTCATTAAAGGCAATTGGTCTTACATAAATATCACCGTTTGTTGCGCCCACCTTAGCCAAAGAGTCCGCTTTCTCATTAACCGGTATCGAGCAGTGAGAAGGGACCCACGCTAAGGTAATCTGAGTAGATTTTTCGGATAAAGCACTCAGATGTTCCCGTATTTTCCCCAGGAAATACGGAGAGTGCTTAACATCTTTCATCGATCGGAGAGCCTCAATGGAACTGAGACTGTCCGTAAAGATGAAATAATGGTCCGTGGGCATTTTTTCGATAATCCCTAGGGTGTACTGAATTGCAGCTAATTCTGCGATGTAAACAGAAGCAGGATTGTCGAGCTTTTGGGAGACGGTTCAATTGTTATTGAAGATACCGAAGCCAGTGGACCCATCAAGAAGTGATCCGTCAGTGTAGTACATATTGTCGCAGTTGATGTTTCGATATTTATTAGAAAAAAATTTAGGGATCTGCTGCACGCGTAAATGATCCGGGATTCCACGAGTTTCTTCTATCATGGATGTATCGAAAAACACAGTAGAATCAGAAGTATTTGATAAGTCGACACGATTTGGAATATTTGAAGAAGGGTTAATATTTTGGGACATGTGATTGAAATACAATGTCATAAAACGGGTTTGAGAATTAATTTCGATTGACCTTTCAAAATTTTCAATCACGGGACGGTTCAAGACCTCACATTTGATTAGAATTCGAGAAGACAGGCTCCAGAAGCGGGTTTTCAATGGTAGTACTCCAGCTAAGATCTCCAAACTCATCGGATGGGTCGATTGCATGCAACCCAAGGCGATACGCAAACAACGATATTGTATTCGCTCCAGTTTGATCAAATATGTGTTCGCTGCGGAGCGGAAGCAGAAACACCCGTACTCAATGACAGACAATATCATTGTTTGGTAAAGCCTTATAAGGTCTCCTGGGTGGGCTCCCCACCATTGTCCGGTTATTGTACGAAGAAAATTCACTCTTTGTTGACATTTTTTCATCAGATACCTCACGTGACAACCCCAGGTGCTTTTAGAGTCGAACCAGACACCAAGATATTTGTGTACCAAAACCTGAGAAATCGTTTTACCCATTAATTGTGTTTGAAGCTGAGCAGGTTCATGCTTCCTAGAAAAAACTACTATCTCAGTCTTCTCCGGAGAGAATTCGATACCTAGCTGTAAAGCCAAAGCAGACAAATTGTCCAAGGTATCTTGCAATGGTCCTTGCAAATTGGCAGCTTTGGCTCCTGTAACAGAAACCACGCTGTCGTCTGCAAGTTGTCTTATCGTGCATGAATTTGCCAGACATTCGTCGATGTCATTTACATAAAAGTTGTAAAGAAGGGGGCTTAAACATGAGCCCTGGGGAAGACCCATGTAGCTAATGCGAAAAGTTGCCAAATCGCCGTGCGTAAAATGCATGTGCTTTTCGGACAACAAATTGTGCAAAAAATTGTTCAAAATTGGAGAAAATCCTTGTTGGTGAAGTTTACCCGAAAGAATGTCAATAGAAACGGAATCAAAAGCCCCCTCAATGCCCAAGAACGCAGACGCCATTTGTTCTTTGCGAGCATACGCCAGCTGAATATCTGTTGAAAGCAACGCAAGACAATCATTCGTCCCTTTGGCACGGCGGAAGCCAAATTGAGTATCTGATAGTAGACCATTTGATTCGACCCAATGGTCTAAACGACGGAGTATCATTTTTTCCATCAATTTCCGGATACAGGATAGCATTGCAATCGGCCTATAAGAGTTGTGATCAGAAGCTGGTTTCCCTGGTTTTTGGATGGCGATCACCTTCACTTGCCTCCAATCCTGCGGTACAATGTTTTGCTCCAGGAACTTATTGAACAAGTTCAACAAGCGCCTCTTGGCATTGCCGGGTAGATTCTTCAACAAGTTGAATTTGATTCTATCTAACCCAGGCGCGTTATTGTTACAGGACAGGAGGGCAACTGAAAATTCTGCCATCGTAAAAGGTGATTCTATCGCGTCGTGGCCCGGAGACGCATCGCGAACAATGTTTTGCTCAGGAACAGAGTCCGGACATACTTTCCTGGCAAAATCAAATATCCACCGACTTGAAGACTCCTCGCTTTCGTTGACCGTTACGCGATTCCGCATTCTTCGGGCTGTGTTCCAAAGAGTGCTCATCGATGTCTCCCTCGACGTCTCGTTCACGAACCGACGCCAATATCCGCGTTTCTTTGCTTTAGCCAAACTTTTAAGCTTGGTATTAAGCTCCGAATACCGTAAATAGTCGCCAGGTATACCTCCCTTCTGGTAGGCCTTAAGCGCGTCGGATCTTTGCGTGTAGACATCGGAGCACTCTTGGTCCCACCACGGAGTGGGAGGCCGTTCTTTGATCGTTACGCCGGGATATTTCTTCGTTTGGGCTTGCAACGCGGCGTCGAGAATCAAGCCCGCGAGGAGGTTGTATTCTTCAAGTGGTGGATGATGTTGAATCGACTCGACCGCTTTTGAAATCATTTCCTCGTATAACTTCCAATCGACATTCCGTGTTAGGTCATACGGAATGTCAATTGATCGCATGCGAGTCGACCCGTTATTAATTGAAATAAGAATAGGCAAATGGTCGCTACCGTGAGGATCAAGGATTACCTTCCATGTGCAATACAACCGTAGCGACGTTGAACATAAGGATAGATCCAAAGCGCTTGGGCGCGCTGGAGGTTTCGGGATACGTGTCATTTCACCGTTGTTTAAAATAGTCATGTCGAAGTCATCGCAAAGGTTATAGATTAAAGAGGAGCGGTTATCATTGTATGGGGACCCCCAGGCACCCCATGAGAGTTGAAGTCTCCCAAAATCAAACGTGGCGAGGGAAGAAGTTCTATTAAATCAAAGAGCAGCCGTTGCCCAACCTGTGCTCTGGGAGGAATATATATTGAGGCAATACAAAGCTCTTTACCTTGTATTGTCATTTGACATGCGACAACCTCGATGCCTGGAATCGAGGGGAGGTTAATACGATAGAAAGAATAGCACTTTTTAATCCCTAAAAGTACTCCTCCATATGGGGTGTCTCGATCAAGGCGAATAATATTAAAATCATGGAAGTTGAGATCAATATTTGAAGTAAGCCAAGTTTCACAAAGGGAAAATGCATCGCATTTGTTTTTATTTATCAAAACTTTAAACGAATCAATTTTTGGTAAAATACTTCTACAATTCCACTGTAAGACAGAGATAGAATCCTTCACATAAGCAGATGAATTAGGCATCGAAGGATACGATCGCTGCAAGGAGGGGCCATTGAGCAGTCAACTGCTTCAAAAATGATCTAACTGTTGGGAGGAATGCTGTAAGAAAAATTTTAATTGGATCGGGTACATTGAAATTTTCAAAAATCCAGTCCACAATGTCAGAAAATTTCACTAATCCAGAGTTTGTTTCATCAACTGGATGTGCAAAAGGAACAACTGGGGTTTTAGATGTTCCTGGCAGTGCTGGGAACTCCTTCTGGGACTTTAAATTTGCAAGCCCAGGAGGAGTTTGCTTCGGTTTTTCCGCAGCACTGTTTGGTTTGTTCGTACTTTTCATTACACTTTGGGAAATCTTAGGACCTTTACGGGGAAGTTTAGGAGAAGAAACATTTTTCCTCTTCCTAGACTCCCCAGGATTGGCATAAGATGTTCCCGCTGATGAATCGTCAGAATCGGTTTCATCAGAGGGCAACAGATCAAAGGGGTTCGATGTTATGGTAGAAGTGGTCACGGTCTTCTTCAGCATCTCAGCGTAAGAACGCTTTGAACGCTCCTTAAGTGACCGCTTGATTTTATCTCTGCGCTGCATGTACACCGGGCATGTGGAGAGCTCATGCTGGTTTTCCCCACAGTGAATACATTTTTCAGCATTAACACTGCTAGAATCATCCGCATGAGTCTCCCCACACTTGCTACATCGTGCCTTATTGCAGCAGTAGGCGGCTGTGTGGCCTAACTGCTTGCAATTGGTGCAATTCATAACACGGGGTACATACAATCGCACAGGCAGACGAACCCGGTCGATCGAGACGTGGCTATGGAGTGCAGATCCGGCAAACGTAACGCGAAACAAGTCTGACGGAGTGTAAACTTTTTTACCGCCGACGAGAGACATGGACCGCAATTGCTTACAATTCAAAATCTTCGCCTGTGTTTCGGTATTTTTGAAGCAACCGGTTGCGCTTTTTAGGATACACTCGACAGACAGACTCGAATCGGTTATGACACCGTCGATCTCCACGTCTCGTGCGGGTATGTAAACGCGATACTCGCGTGTGAAGAGCTCAGAGCAAGCGATAGCATTGGCCTGTGCCAGATCACTGACCACGACACGGAGCTTGTTAGGTCGGACCTTGAAAATTTCGGTCACGGCCTTGTACCCCTTCGTCAGGTCTTTAGAAATTTGCAGTATGTTTAATCGCTTTGAATTCACTCCTGCCTTTGGACGAAAATAAACAGTATAGCTGCCCTGTTGAGATCCGTCCGGGTAAAGCCTGGGGCGAGGGGGGACTGGAGAATGAACAGGGGAGGGGGTAACAGAAGGGTCAGGGTCAGGGGGGTTCGGGGATGGTGGCACGGGAGGCGAGGGATCTATATCCATCGCGCTAAACGTAGCGCACTAGCGAACTAGCGCCGACAAGAACACGTACCTCTTTACTTCTTCCTTCCAGCAGTGGTTGTCCGATCGTTCGAAGCTGCACCCAAAGCAGCCAGCAGCACCAGTACAGCAGCACCAGTACAGCAGCACCAATACAGCCACCAGCAGTGAGCCGGGTGTGAGATCACTCAGCACAGCGACACGGACTCGACTGTCAACTGATGGCCTTGAATAATACACTCTTTTGTTTGGCTATTCGTACACACGGACCGGATTGTAATAGAACGACCACTTTGCACGTCCGTTTCTGTCGAGTGTTCGACGCGGAATGAAAAGCTTTCATTATCAGCATAAAAATTCATTTTTCGCATAATCAAAATTCAAAAATTATCAAGTCCAAATCATCACTAGCAACTATATTATTGAGAATGGTCAATCCTTGTTGAAGCGCGAAATTTGACTGATCTGATTAGTCGTTAATATGATTGCTTCCCAAGCACGGTCGACAGAATCATAGACCTTGCCATTTTAAATTTGCTATTTGTCTGTATAAGAGTAAGGATGGGAATTATGGCTCGATAGTTTTCGATGATTTCCTACTACTATCGATAGGTTTTTCATCCCTATATAAGAGCCTGTTTCAGTCGAAGCCGCTCATGATAGTTCTAGACAGCGACAACAGCAGTCTTCCCTTAGCAGTAGTAGTAGCAGTGCAGTGGATACCAGGCGGATAGCGGCCACAGCTGTGGCATAGCAATGGATAGTGCACTAATTGCTGCGGATCTCAGCATCGATAGCAGCTGGGTCACCTGATGCAGGGACAGCGGATACCAATAGCAGCGAATAGCGTCCAAAACATTGGCATGGCTACGGATAGCGTAGCAGTTGCAGCGGGTTTAGCATCGATAGCAGCTGATGCAGTGAGGCACTTTAGTGAAATGCAGTCTCTGTGCGATAGCGGGCACTAGTAAATGCATTCAATGAAAAGTTGACTCATTTTGACAACACATGAGCCGTCTAGTTTTGAGTGTTAAATCAGCTTTTTACTGTTTATTTTATCATAAGGAATACTTTATTCTCACTGTCAGTGATAACGCCAAGATGTGATCGGTATCTTACCCGATATTGAATTGAACAACAAATTAAAAAATGACTGACACGCAAGCAGCCGGGTTTTCTTTCTTGTAAAAGTATTCTACTTCATCCTTGCGGTCGTGGCTTTGCTCACAACCCTCCTGTGATTTTCCTTTGAACGAAGTTGACAGTTGTCGCGCGCGGTGCTGCCAAAACAGCAGAACGGCTGAAAATTTATCTTCTGCGGGATATGTCCAGTAAGTGTCGCACAAGTCAGTAGAAACCAAAATTTTCTTAGAATTTTGTACGTGGTGGTATGTCTGTTTGTCTGTGGTACCATATCCCAAGTTTCCAAGCGTAGTCCTTTTTTTACCTAGGTCCATGCCGATTGTTCCGAATCATAAGTTAGCGGATCCACGGCATACCACATCAATTCACACGCCACGAGTACGATTCTACTATCTGCAGCTGTGTTTTGTCTGGCAAGTGCATTCCATAACAATGCACTGGATAGTCATTCTTGGTCGCAGTTCTGGGATCGTCAGTTCGAGTTGAATAGCAGTGTAACATAGACCTAGTTTATGATAGTTAAGTTAGTTATTAATTTTAAAAAAACATTTTTTAGTTAATAAAAAAATAACTGGCGCCCGAATAGGGACCAGCGAGTGACAGTAGTAATTAAGAGAGTGAGTCACTCGTCCTTGAAGGAAAAGGATACTGCAACCGTGCTGGAAAGGTGAATAGCACATCGCCTGGTCTCGACCCGAGAGATTTCAAGGACGGCTCCGATACAGGACAACCACTTAAATCCAGACAAGTGCCACTGAAAAAGGATTGGCATGATCAGTTTATTTATATTGTGAGTACCTTTATATTTTTCAAAGTGAAGTGAAAAAAAAAGCATACTGAGCATATCAACCTAGTGCTCAAAGTACAGTAGCACAAAGCAATAAATTCTACGCTATCTGTACGACCATTCGAAGAAAGATTAACCCGTAAAGACCCGGGATGGAACTTTTTTTTAGAAAATGGTCGTTCTCAGCGATGCTGCGGCCGATTTGAGTAAACTCGGAATATTATTCAAGGGGAATAGTTGCTCTAAGTTTTAGTAAGGGTGCCACCCCTCTGAACCCCTCCCAGTTTATGTGAGACCCAAATATGTCTGTGCCTTTTTTTATTTTTTCCTACTGATTGAACAAACGCATGGATTTATCATACGTATCAAATGTCCTTTGCATCAAATCATGTCGAGTAGATGAAAAACGATTAACAAAAGTAAATTTTGAAGTTACCAAATTATTTCAGTGCAAAATCACATAACTACGTATTTTCATAGAAAGTCAAAAAAGATGTTCTACTGAGGGAGATTGTAGCTGTGTCCTTCAAGTTTTCTACTCTACATTTTTAGAATTAGGTCTTCTAAGTCCAAATATGTTAAAAGATTCATTCTAGCATATACAGATTTTGAGAAAAACAAGTTTGAATTCACTAAAGTACGAATTTTCATGGAAATTCGATTTTCTCAGTCCCTCACAGTAGGTTTCTAGTTTGTTTTTCCATTTTTCAACTTTGCATTTTTAGAAAAAGGTCTCCTGAATTCAAATATGGCGAAAGATTTATTCTAGCATGAACAGATTTTGAGAAAAACAAGTTTGAATTCACTAAAGTACGAATTTTCATGGAAATTCGATTTTCTCAGTCTCTCACAGTAGGTTTCTATTTTGTTTTTCCATTTTTCAACTTTACATTTTTAGAAAAAGGTCTCCTGAATTCAAATATGGCGAAAGATTTATTCTAGCATGAACAAATTTTGAGAAAAACAAGTTTGAATTCACTAAAGTACGAATTTTCATGGAAATTCGATTTTCTCAGTCTCTCACAGTAGGTTTCTATTTTGTTTTTCCATTTTTCAACTTTGCATTTCTAGAAAAAGTTCTCCTGAATTCAAATATGGCGAAAGATTTATTCTGGCATGAACAGATTTTGAGAAAAACAAGTTTGAATTCACTAAAGTACGAATTTTCATGGAAATTCGATTTTCTCAGTCTCTCACAGTAGGTTTCTATTTTGTTTTTCCATTTTTCAACTTTACATTTTTAGAAAAAGGTCTCCTGAATTCGAATATGGCGAAAGATTTATTCTAGCATGAACAGATTTTGATAAAAACAAGTTTGAATTCACTAAAGTACGAATTTTCATGGAAATTCGATTTTCTCAGTCTCTCACAGTAGGTTTCTTTTTTGTTTTTCCATTTTTCAACTTTGCATTTTTAGAAAAAGGTCTCCTGAATTCGAATATGGTGAAAGATTTATTCTAGCATGAACAGATTTTGATAAAAACAAGTTTGAATTCACTAAAGTACGAATTTTCATGGAAATTCGATTTTCTCAGTCTCTCACAGTAGATTTTAGTTTTATTTTTCCATTTTTTAACTTTGCATTTTTATAAAAGGTCTCCTGAATCCAAATATGGCGAAAGATTTATTCTAGCATGAACTGATTTTGAGAAAAACGAGTTTGAACTCACTAAGGTACTAAGGTACTCACTAAGGTACACTAAAGTACACACTAACACAAACGTTTTGCGGTGCCAGTGCTCACATCGATTTTTTTTTATCTTCGTTGGTTTGGTTAGTTATTCGTAGTTCCGACCATAGTCTCCGTATAAATTGTCCAAGAAAACAAAAAAAACTCTATCGTCCGCTTTATTTACTCTAAAGACTAATCACAAGCCACGTAACTCTTTTTTTTTGTTTTAAAACTTGAAAGGCTTTATTTTTTTTTTTCAGTTCGTATATTTCTAAACCAACCCGAGATTCCGTATGGTTTATAAATATACGAATTCTGCTCTATGCTATGAACCAAAACTTTGATACCGAGTTGCTGGTATCTAGTTAGATACAGATATAATTACTTGTCTAAGACGTACATACTTTGATAATTTTAACCATGTTTCACACAAAATCTGTTCATGCTAGAATAAATCTTTCGCCATATTTGAATTCAGGGGACCTTTTTCTAGAAATGCAAAGTTGAAAAATGGAAAAACAAAATAGAAACCTACTGTGAGAGACTGAGAAAATCGAATTTCCATGAAAATTCGTACTTTAGTGAATTCAAACTTGTTTTTCTCAAAATCTGTTCATGCTAGAATAAATCTTTCACCATATTTGAATTCAGGAGACCTTTTTCTAGAAATGCAAAGTTGAAAAATGGAAAAACAAAATAGAAACCTACTGTGAGAGACTGAGAAAATCGAATTTCCATGAAAATTCGTACTTTAGTGAATTCAAACTTGTTTTTCTCAAAATCTGTTCATGCTAGAATAAATCTTTTGCCATATTTGAATTCAGGAGACCTTTTTCTAAAAATGCAAAGTTGAAAAATGGAAAAACAAAATAGAAACCTACTGTGAGGGACTGAGAAAATCGAATTTCCATGAAAATTCGTACTTTAGTGAATTCGAACTTGTTTTTCTCAAAATCTGTATATGCTAGAATGAATCTTTTAACATATTTGGACTTAGAAGACCTAATTCTAAAAATGTAGAGTAGAAAACTTGAAGGACACAGCTACAATCTCCCTCAGTAGAACATCTTTTTTGACTTTCTATGAAAATACGTAGTTATGTGATTTTGCACTGAAATAATTTGGTAACTTCAAAATTTACTTTTGTTAATCGTATTTCATCTACTCGACATGATTTGATGCAAAGGACATTTGATACGTATGATAAATCCATGCGTTTGTTCAATCAGTAGGAAAAAATAAAAAAAGGCACAGACATATTCGGGTCTCACATAAACTGGGAGGGGTTCAGAGGGGTGGCACCCTTACTAAAACTTAGAGCAACTATTCCCCTTGAATAATATTCCGAGTTTACTCAAATCGGCCGCAGCATCGCTGATAACGACCATTTTCTAAAAAAAAGTTCCGTCCCGGGTCTTTACGGGTTAAAGGAGAAGCTAACAATGCATTAGTGAATTCGAATGTCAATATTAATTGGCACGCCATAAAAAAAAACCTTAACCACATATTACGGTGAGAAAAGAAATCTCACTACATTGGATAATCTTGTTTCAAATACATTACAAAAAGGAAGAAGTTTAGAAATTTTCTATGATGAAATAAATAAATTATTGTCCCTCATTGTGGGCCAAATTATGAATGACCCGGCATATTTTCATCCGAAAGCAGCAGAAGCGATGATAGACAACAAAAAAGCTATCGACGCTTTCATAAAAGGCCTCGATGGTGAGGTTGGAAAATTTTTAAAGAATAAAGAACCTGATTCTTTGGCTTCGGCGTATTCTTAATGTATATTATTTCAAAATATTGAATTTAGGAAAATATTTCTAGACCAAAATATTGCGACATGCAAGGAAATTAGAAAAATTTGATTCCACCTGTACCGCTTAGAAATCGAAAACCAGTTTTCAATCAACAACAATTCAAGCATCCTATACAACATCCTATACAACAAAATTATGTCAACAGACCCAATTTTATACCACGACAAAATTTGCAACATCAAAATCATGTGATTAGACAACAATTCCAAATACTTATCATATACCTCGTCCTGTTAATCAGAATTATATACCAAAACCCAATTACAATCCACCTTATCAACACAAAATGGTACAACCACCATTCAAATTTCCGAAAAACCCATTCGTACCCAAATAAATGGACAAACCAGAACCAATGGAAGTAGACTCCTCCATTCGAACAAATCGAGTAAATTATGCAAACAGACCAAACATAAAACCCAGGAATTTTAATATTGAAACAAGTGAACCAAATATCGATGTTGAACAATACGTTGAACAAGTACCGTATCTGGCAAGTGAAGAATTTAATGATGGTACATCTTTTGAACGCTACTTAGACAATATCAATTATGAAGAATCTGAGCATACATACGAAGAAGAAAATGCTGAATTGAATTTTTTAGTCTAAAATCTACACTACCATATTTTTTATACTATGGTAATCAATCAAACCCATTTAAATTTTTATTAGACACAGGATCAAATAAAAATTATATCCAACCAAAACATGCAACAATTTCACATAATGTGGAAAAACCTTTCACGGTATCGTCTTTTGGAGGCAACGTTCAAGTAAAAAAATATTCCCAAGCCCGTTTATGTAAACCATATTCGGATATAATGGTGAAATTTTATCATATGGATAGTTTGAAAACATTTGACGGAATTATTGGTCATGACACCATGAAGAGTCTAGAAGCCATAATTGATACTTCTAATAATAAATTAATTATCAATAATCAAAATATTATTCCTTTATTGCAGCATCATTTACAGGAAGTAAATCAAATCCAAATACGAAATGAACATTTGTCTGAAGTCTAACAAAAGAAACTTAATAATCTGATTTTCAAGTTTCAGGATCTACTCAGCAACCAGATGGAAAATTATCATTCACGACGAGAGTGAAAGCGGAAATCAGAGTCAATGATGACAACCCGATTTTTTCAAAGTCATACCCATATCCACAAGCATTAAGAGGCGAAGTGGAAAAACAGATTGAAAAATTATTGAATGAAGGCATTATAAGACTATCTAAATCACCTTTTAATTCTCCCATTTGGATAGTCCCAAAAAAATCGGACGCTTCCAATGAAAAAAATTCAGAATGGTAATCGATTATAGAAAAATTAATTCTAAAACGATAAGTGATCGGTATCCTATACCAGACACTTCAACAGTTCTTGCAAATTTGGGCAGGAACAAATATTTCACTACATTGGATTTGGCCTCTGGATTTCACCAAATCCTAATGAATGAAAAAGATATTGAAAAAACAGCTTTTTCCGTCAATAATGGCAAGTACGAATTTGTTCGTATGCCATTTGGTTTAAAAAATGCACCCAGTATTTTTCAGAGAATAATGAACGCTGTTCTTAGGAAACATATTGGAAAAATATGTCATGTCTATATAGATGACATTATCATTTTCAGTAAGACATTTGAGGAGCATTTGAAAAATTTAGAAACAATATTTGAAACATTAAAAAAAAAGCAAATTTTCGAATTCAACCTGACAAATCAGAATTTTCGAAAACTAAGGTTGAGATTTCAGGATTTTTTGTTTCAGTAAATGGTTTAATGCCAAATCCTAAGAAAATTGAAGCAATAAAAAATTACCCACAACTAACTAACTTAAAAGAATTGAGAATGTTTTTGGAATTATCTGGGTATTATCGACGTTTTATAGAATATTATGCTAAATAAGCAAAACCTTAGACAATTCTTTTTAGAGGAGAAGATGTCATAGGCGAATTTCAAAGAATGAATCAAGAAGCTTTTCTGTCTCATTTAATGATGGAGCAGTCAAGGCTTTTGAAACCTAAAAAAATATCTTATCGTCAAATGATGTATTAATTTTCCCCAATTTTGAAGAACCATTTATACTGACAACTGATGCATCCAATAAAGCAATTGGAGCAGTTCTTTCTCAAAAAACAATTGATGGAGACAGACCAATTTCTTTCATTTCTAGAACACTTTCAAAAACAGAAGAAAACCATGCGACTAACGAAAGGAAATGTTAGCCATAGTATGGGCATTGAATACGCTTCGAAATTTTATTTACGGTGCAAAAACTCATATTTACACCGATCATATGCCTTTAACTTTTGCCGTTTCTCCAAGAAACGTAAATGCCAAAATGAAAAGATGAAAAGCTTATATTGAAGAGCATGACCATCAAATTTTTTATAAGACAGGCAGATCAAATGTTGTTGCTGATGCCTTGTCGAGAGTCATAATTGATGACAAAAACCCACCAGTATCTTTAACAAATCACATACGAATAAATTCACTCACACCAACCTTACACTCCTCCGATAATGACGATAATTGTTATATTCCTTCTACGGAATCTCCAATAAATGTTTTCAAAAATCAACTCATATTTAAAATCGGACCCCGATCAAATTATAGTTTTACAACACATTTCGGAATTTACAAAAAAACACATTTTTACAGAGCCTTATTTCAATCAACAATATCTTGAAACAAAACTTAGATAATTTCTCCTACCTAATGTCCTCAACGGAATTATGACTACAGAACCAAGAATGGGCGTAATCCAAGAGATCTATAAAAATACTTTTGACCCTAATAGAATCAGAGCTAGATTTTCTCAAAGAGAAGTAGAAAACATTTATGATGAAAATGAACAAATTGTAAAAATTAGAAAAATTCATGAGTATGCACATCGAGGTGTTGAAGAAAATATCGGTCAGTTGATTCAAATATGTTATTTTCCACAAATGAATAAAAAAAAAACAAAACAATTTGTCAAAACTTGCGAAATTTGTAAAATTGAAAAGTATGACAGAAAACCACAAAAAGATTTAGCAGTAAAAACGCCTATCCTTCATATCCAGGAGAAATTGTTCACATTGATATTTTTGCATTCAATCAGAATAATATGTTTTTGACATCCGTTGATAAATTATCAAAAGTCAAGCCAATAAAATCAAGATTAATAGTAGATGTACAAGGACCATTGGTGCAGTTGCTTTATGATTGGGATGTCCCCGCTATGATTGTAATTGATAATGAGAGGACTTCTACTTCAGTAATAATTGAACAACAAAAAAAAAATTTGGGTATTCAAATTTTCAAAACTCCAGTAAACCATTCAGAAACAAATGGTCAAATCGAACGTGTGCATTCAACGATTCGCGAAATTGTCAGATGTATTAGGAATGAGAGTGCAGTGAATGAGTTACCAATAATTGATTTGATTCAGCTCGCAGTTCATAAATATAATAATACAATACACTCATTTACAAAAGATACACCCAAAAATGTTTACACAGGTGTTAAAAGAGATAATTTATCAATACAAGATTTTGCTACACAAAAACAAGAAAATTTAAGTAGAATAATAAAATTATACGAGAAGAAAAATAATACAATTACAGAACCTAGTTATATAGATTTTCCTTTAATGAGTTATGCTTATGAAAAAAATAATTCAATATCAAAACGAGAACCACGTTATAAAAAAATAAGAATTATGGAAAACTATAAAACTCATGTTCTAGATGAACAAGGAAGAAAGATTCACAAATCAAACTTAAGAAAAATAGTTATATGAAAATGAAGAATAACAATATGATTTTATACTTATATTATATTTACAGATATATTTGTTTCGCATTTGTATACGGAGATATACGGATTCATGACTTAAATAACAATCCAATAGCCGTTGTTTATTTGGGAAGAGCAAAAATAAAACTTGGTTATGTTAGAATTATGCAATCAATTGAATTATATAATTTCGAACAAACAGTTGATAATTTTGATAAATTAGTGAACACAAAAATGTACAACAATCATTTATACAAACTATTACAAAAAAAGAATATTCTGTTACAACAAACATTCGCGAAAATCAACCCGGAAAAACACCGTATCAAACGATGGGACAAAATTGGAACAGTTTGGAAGTGGATAGCCGGAACGCCTGATGCAGATGATTTAAAAACAATCAATGACACTACGAACAAATTGATTGAGAATAATAATGGTCAAGTAATTATCAATCAAGCTATGAATAAAAGAATCCAACACATAAGTAAGATCACTAACGATCTCCTCGAATTAGATTACAAATTTGAACATCAGCATGTAATAGAATTAAACCTCATTACAATATTAATCAACATAGATGCCATACAACATCAAATTGAAATATTGGAAGATGCTATTTTATTAGCTAAACATGGAATTCCAAGCAGTCAAATTCTATCTCTCAAAGATTTCATAAAAGCCAAGTCGATTCTGGAGCAAGCACATATCAATGTCAATTCTTATGAAGAATTATTATCAAAATCAATAGCACATGTCATTATGAATAATACACATATAATGTACATGGTAAAAGTACCGCAATTATCCAAAGAAGAATACGACTACGAATTTATAGAAGCACTTGTCCAAAACGAAGAAAGAGTTTCTATAAATTATAATTTTATAATTAAGAATGAAACACATATCTTTGAAACTCGAGATAAATGTCCAGAGGAATCAAATATTTTTATTTGCGACACTGAAAGAATGAGATCACCAAATCAATGCATAAGCAAGTTGACAAAAATAAAACATGCCAATTGCAGTTACGAAAAAAGTTTATTCAACAGGAATCACCAAAAAAATTAACGATGTTATCATATTACTCAACAATGTCCACATGAAATTACAATCCAATTGTAGCAGTCATACTCAGGAACTAAAAGGATCATTTTTGATACAATTCGAACAATGCGAAATATATTTGGACGACAATATATACACAAATTTTATCATTGAAATCGATAAAAATCCATATAGACCTACAACCGGATTAATCATTCATGAACAAAATGTTGTAGATATTCCACCTCCAGAATATTCATCAAACTTAACTTTAAATCACAGAAACATGTTTAAACATGTTTATTTACAGAATGAGTCTCTAAAATGGAAAGTAAATATATTTGGAACTTTAAGCATCGGTACAATCGTAATCATCATAATTACAGTTGTAATTTACATTACTATGACAAAAATATTCAAAACAACTAAAATCAAAGTTGTTTTAACTGAATCACAAAAACCCTCTGCTCCAGAAGAAACACGAAAATCATTCCCGGATGTTACAGATGAAAGATTACAAGAACTCAACAATTATTTGAATATGGCTACTTCAGAAAGAAGAATCAAAAACTTTGAGGGCAAAGTATCTAAAAGGGGGAAGAGTTAGCGGATCCACGGCATACCACATCAATTCACACGCCACGAGTACGATTCTACTATCTGCAGCTGTGTTTTGTCTGGCAAGTGCATTCCATAACAATGCACTGGATAGTCATTCTTGGTCGCAGTTCTGGGATCGTCAGTTCGAGTTGAATAGCAGTGCAACATAGACCTAGTTTATGATAGTTAACTTAGTTAATAATTTTTAAAAAACATTTTTAGTTAATAAAAAAATAACTCATATTATCTCTTACGTTGTTTGTAACATATCTTTTTCCAGTGTGGCTCGTTTGGACCTTCCCCAACACCCTTTTCTTCTTTTTTCTCACCGGGGGACCATCGAGTTAGCTCTGTTTAGAGTCCCACACTGACATCAGGGTGAAAAAAAATCACGCGTTGTGAGCTGAAATCAAAATTCGTTATGGATAATGTATGAAATTCTCTATAAGTTGTATGAAGTTCTCTATAAGCTGTAACCCAAAAATAGAGAAATGTGGAATTTGTGTGCTTCCTCATAACAAGTATATGACATTATATTTTTCAAATCAAATTTTGACCGAAGTGAATCGGTTTAATTGATTAAACCAAGAGGCGAAAAACTTCGTTACGAGGAACACGCGTTTAAAGTTTTTGATATTCGAAATGGTGTTTTTCAAATACTCTAATTCTGTATTTACTGAATGGATATGTTTTGCACAAATATTAACGTATGTATCTGTAGCTTTCATATTTTGCGGAAAATCGAATATTGAAATACAGATTTTCTTAATCGTTAGGAAGACTGGCGTTTCCATTACATTGATTAAAATGTTTGCAAAGAGAAACATCTGAATATACTTCAACTACTAGAGAGGCAGTGATACCTACTAGGTTCGTACTTGTACTTGTAACCGTACAATGTTTACAATGTTATTTGGATTGGATTGCATCTACTCAAAACATGATATAGATATAAAACTGATTAGACAATATAAATATATATGATATTATATATATATATATATATATATATATATATATATATATATATATATATATATATATATATATATATATATATATATATATATATATATATATATATATATATATATATATATAATAACAGAAAATACTTTTTTTCAATGGGGGGTTTGTAAGTAGCTTGAATATTTATGATAAATATTAGCAAATAATGAGTATATGTGTCCAATCACAAATGGTGACTTTTCAACACTGGTCGAAAATTGTAATTTTAATTGTTAAGATTTGTTTGCTTTCGCAATTAGGACTTATTATTCGCAGGGATTTAAACCACCTTGTCAAAAAAGTGAAAAAAACTTACAACTAACTTAATTGCTAACTTATTGATTATAAGAGCTTATCGTAGCAATTGAGGATTGCAACGATTTTTGTCCAAAATTGTTAATAATTCTATTTAACATAGCTTATAATGTTTCAACACCAGTAAGTCTATGTAATTCGAGTGTACCAAACCAAGGAGAACGTTTCAAAACCATTTTCAGAATTTTATTCTGAATCCTTTGAAGCGTTTTGTTCTTTGTTATATAACAACTTGACCAGATCGGTGCAGCATAAAGCATTGCTGGTCTTAAAATTTGTTTGTAAATCAAAAGTTTATTCTATAAATAAAGTTTAGAATTCCTGTTGATGAGAGGATATAAACATCTCGTATATTTGATGCACTTTGCTTGTACACTAGGCTGTCCCAAAATAAAAATCGATGTTGAAAAAGTCAAGGCCTAAATTGAAAGATAATGTTATGTATAGCATTTTTGTAGAACATTTCGACTTTCTAAAAAATTGTTTTCAGGTTGCCCAAACGTGATTTATGAAAAAATGACTTTTTTCAGCTACAAACCCACTCTTTTGCACTTTTTTCAACTCTGATCGATTCCTAAATTTTTCCATATATTTTTTTATTTTTGTGGGATTGTTTTTGAATATTTTGCATGGTTTGGTTCAGCATCGCGTTCAATTATTTGACTCACAGAGCTCATTGAACATCACAAAAAAGTGAATTTTTCTTATAATTTTCAGATAAAACCCTTCAAAACACATATAAAAAATTTTTTTGATCAAGAACTGAACTTTTTTCTGCAAAGCGGGATTCAAGACGAAAATTTACATGAAAAAAGATCCTTGATATCTTATCGGGGAGCTGAGATATTGGCGTTTTTACATGTGGTGGCCTCCCTAGCTGGTCTCGAGGTACGATGCTGGCCTAACAAGCCAGTCGTCGTAGGTTCGAGTCTCGACTTGGGAGAGACTGTTAGTGTCAGTAGGATCGTAGCGCTAGCCCCGCAATTGTCCTGTACACTTGACGGTTGGCTGCGAAGTCTGTGTATAGTAAACAGAAGGGCAAGTTCCGAATCGGAATGTAGCACCAAGGCTTTGCTTTTTTTACATGTGATGGAAAACTATGCATTTTGTCAAAAATGCCACTAAAGCTCAATATCTCTATTGCACAGTATTTTATTTTACCGTTTGTGCGTATAATTTCCTAAATTGTGATTCAAATGATGATTATAGCCATAAGGTATGTTCGGATGAGTTTCAGGATATTTAAAAATGCATCTTTTAATGTAGAAAGATGGGTGATCAATCCACCTATGAATGAGATAAAAAATTTACTTTTTAATCAAAATAAGATAGACGCACGGTGTCTTCGACAAAGTTTTAGGTTATATTAAAACAAGAAACTTTACCGAAGACATCATGTTTCTATCTCTTATATATTACGAGCACCATTGAGTTTTCAAATAGAAGGCACCAAAAATCACAATTTCCGTTCTAACTTTTTTCACAAATTTTAAACCTTCTACTAAGTTATCAGCCATCTGAAAATGCATTTGTTTTCTTAACATTGTTGTTTTTTATCTCCCAAAATAAAACAGTTATTCAACATATTTGTTAAAATGCATAGTTTTCCATCACATAAAAATGCCAATATCTCAGCTCCCTGATAAGATATCAAGTATATTTTTGCATGTAAACTTTCGTCGGAAATCCCGCTTCGCAATGAAAATTTCAGTTTTTGATCACATTTTTTTTTATTTGTGTTTTGTAGGGTTTTATATAAAACTTATTAGAAAAATTATTTTTTCTTGTGATGTTTATTAGGCTCTGGGAGTCATAAAACTGAATGAAATGCTGAACCAAACCATGCAAAACATTCAAAAACAACCCCACAAAAATAAAAAAATATATGGAAAATTTTGAGAATCGAACAGTATTGAAAAAAGTGCAAAAGAGTGGGTTTGTAGCTGAAAAAAGTCATTTTTTCATAAATCAATTTTTTAGAAAGTCGAAATGTTCTACAAAAATACTATAAATAACATTATCTTTCAATTTAGGGCTGAGCACCTTGACTTTTTCAACATCGTTTTTTTTTGGGACACCCTATTGTATACTCTCAATGTGCTCTTTGAAAATAAGTTCTTTATCGTAAATTAATTCTTTATCGTAAATTAGTCAGGCCAACTTAAAATAAATCCATTCATCTTGACAACATGATTATTGTTTGGCTTGAAAAAAGAAGCCCTAGTCTTTAAAAATACTTTTTATACCTTCGCAAACATCTAACTCTTAATTCATATTACTAAATAGAGATAACCTTTATAATATATGGTTTGGTCAAAATTTAAAAGACAATTTTCCATTCAATGTATGCACAATACTTTGTGATGTTGTCACATAGAAAATCTAACCCTCTTTTGATGCATCCTGACTTCATAAACTAAATAGCATGCACATATCACACAATTTGCCGAAAGTAATTCTCTCTCAACGTTCCTCTCGAAAATAAAACTCTCTTGCGTTCACGACGAAAATGAACTCGTGCTAGCAGGGGAAATGTTGATTGGTCCCTGGCTAGACTGCTTCACTGTCAGTTCGTCTGTTGGCGCGGTACCGGAAGCTATTAAAACCGAGCAAGCTGTAAAAGCTACCAGCTAATAGAGTGCACGTGGCTATTGTGCCTCGCTAGCGGCAATCCTCCGATTGGAGTGATTTAAAGATGGCAAATCAGTTGATAATTTCTTTATTTGTCTAAGCCACGTGTGTGTCACGGATTCGAAGAACACTAACAACGAACCTTTAGTGGCAGGTGGCACGTGCAATCATGTGAAAATTCAAGTCAAAATAACGACAGTGAAAATACCATTATCTAGTCATTGTTTGTTGTACGTTAGTCTTAAGAAGTGTAGCGATCTAGTGTAATTCAGCCAGAATGTTTTCGATGGATACATTCGATTTCGAGGCTGTTATGAGCCGACATCTGTTTGATGGTCCATCCTTACATCACCACCAGCACCAGCATCATTTGCAAACGGCAAATGTGGATTCAACAACCTCCAATAGTTCGGATTATTTTCTTGGTGACGATGAAAACACAACCGACAGTGACTCGTTCTGCGGTTTCAACAGCGATCAGGAAAACAATGACGGCATGAAAGAGTAAGCCTTTTAGATTGCAAAAAAATTAACGGTGTATAATAAGCATTTTTAAATGCTATGTTATTTATAAAAATGCAATGGTATATACATTAACGTTAAATTGAGGAAATAAAAATATGTTTGTCTAAGATATGATTTACCCCATATTGTAAGAAGATAGAAGTGTTCAACTCATTTTTCCTATATTAAGAAACATCCTATTGCTAATAAATATCTTAAATTAACAAATCAAATCCAGTTTACACAAAGGAAAAAACACAAAGGAACCGAAACCGAAAATGATCAATTGGATTTATTCGGCTATTGTTAGACCCACAATTACATATGCTTCATTTGTCTGTTGGCAAAAATAACATAAAAGACCAAGGTGCCCACGATAAGTTGGAAAAACTTCTACGTTCAGCCACCCTCTCTCAACTATGGAAGAACTGTACAAAACGCACCAGTTAAGCATTTACGCAATTTACAGCGCTTCTAATCATTTTTTAGTGTCATTGAACGTGTGATTGCAGGATTTGAGCAAATCCGGCTGAGACCGGCCCACTATTTACATTTACATTTACATTGAAACCGATTCAAGTTATGTTATTTTGGAAGCCCAATCCGAATAAGTTAAAAAACTACATTTGGTTGATCTGATTGATGAACCCCTCGTTAACTGGAAATATTTTTTTTTTAAATTTTTTGAATTTCTCTATAAAACTGCTTAAACCGACATTTCTTTCGAAAGGGAAAAGTTGGGGCTTTTTTTGCAAATATCGAAGTGGGCGGTCGCCATATTGAACTCAGCCCCAATATTGATTTCTTTCAGAAAATATGATTTTTGAATCGGTGCCTACCATATGGTTTTTAATTTTATTCGAGAGCTCATAGTTTTTTAGATAAATTGATATCATTGACATATCACAATCAGAGATGGTTGTCTAAATCAAGAATTATATTAGAATTACCAAAAACATGTTCAATTCGACCGTCTGGTTTGTCGTTAAAATTTACCTGATTAAAATTGCTGCAACACATGATATTTTAAATCGAACATCTCCAACCAACCCATCATTGCGAAAGGGATGAAAAGGACATTTTTTTACATATATACATATAAATCCATATATTTGTCAGTTTTATTGGATTTTTTTATTTTAATTCTCTTCAAGATTCTAGTAGATACACTGAAGCCGCTTTTTACGCGGGTGATACGTGCCGCGTAAAAAAACCGCGTAAATTCTGCAATCCGAGCGAAGAGAAATCGAAATCCGTGCAAAAACAAAATACCGCGTAAATTCCGGAATCCACGTCAAAAACACGTAAATTCCGGAATCCGCGTAAAAAATGCGTAAAAAAGCGACCTTAGTGTATTCGATAAAATGTTTGAATTGACCTGAGTTGAATGTTGTTCATAAAATTCTATATATCAATTTCAAAATTTCTTTAAATCTTCATTTTCCACTTGACACTGTAATTCTTTATCGTTACTTTTCCCATCAACTTATATATGCTAGGCAGTTGTGAGATACAGACAGTTGCATGATGCTGCTTTGTATTCGGCGAGTGAGCCATCTTTCACAAAACAATATAAGGAAGTTTACTTTCTACTAAATCGTACTCAATTAAGATCTGTATGAAAGATTACCTTTTTGCGTATTGAAGAAAATAGACTGTAATAGGATGAAAGGTATTCATCAAATTGAAAAAGATTTTTTTTTTAAACAGAGTGCTGCTAATAAATACTCAAAATACAGACTCCGTTCGATTTTGACAACTTTCCGAGTATTACGACCTTAACAGTAGATAGTCGTTAGAGGTGTAATGTGATGAGTTTAGGCTCAATGATCTGGGAGTATCCGGAACTCAATGGGGATAGGTCCGCATGTGGCCTATGACGACCTATATTCTTGATATGGCTACCCGAGTAATTAGAGGCATAGTACAGTTCTTAGTACTGCTTTAGTCATAATTATTATTATACCGGAATTACCGGTCATATCTCCGGAACAGTGTTACCAGTTCCGGTCATCCGCTTCGGCAACATAAAAAACTAAAATACTTTTCTTTTGGCAAAAGTTGAGTTTAAATTGGTTAAAAAAAAATAAAAATAAAAATATAATTAAACATAATCGCTCGTTTTTGGGACATGTGCGCCAAAAGAAAAACGTGCTCAAATTAAACAGAGCCTGTAGTTTCAAAAAGAAATATTAAACTTTCGTAGTCCTACGTCAACTATTCGTTCGTGTCTTGGATACTTTCCTCCTACTTTTTTTCATCGGCTTTTTTCGATCGCCGCCCGTAGCTATTACAAACAGGATACGAGCTACTTTATTACGTCGAAGATGGAATTAATTTTTGATCCGTTGATCAAGAATCAGTTAGAAATGTTTTAAAAGCTGAGTTTTTGAATGAGAAAGTCGTCGAAGAGAAATGGATCAGGTTAGAAACGCTCGCTTACCCGCAAAACATTGAATTCTGTTGCACTATATGAATGAAAGACGGTCACAAACTATATCAAGTAAAGATAAAACAGTTTTTTCTTAGTGATAGCAAAAACATCATATCATTGTCATTTGTATGGGATCGATCCAGAGATGCCAGTCTTCTTGGTATGATGTTTTAGGTAATAGCATTTAACTTACAGTGAACTTATCAAACTCAGCTGTCTTGCAGAGTGTAACAATAGATTCCAAAGCATTTCGATCGACACTGTGTGTGCATGTTTGGCATTTAAGCTCAACAACTTTCGGAGTACTTCTATAGCATAAGTTTTCATTGCATTTCCATAACATTAACCAATATGTTGTTGGTTGGATAAAACTTTGGTCAAATTTATAATACGCTAGTTATCACAATTATTTCATTGCAAAGCGGTAAAATTGATAGAAAGTTTCGAGAACAAATTTACGTGAACAATGAACCAATCACATGCGAGCATTCCTAGCGCAGACGACATGAATAGACACCAACCATTCCCTGTAATATTTTTTGTGTCAATTAAAAAAATTGACAAAATTTCCCCGTCCCAATAGGTCATTTATGTTTGCTTTCATAAACTTAGATTAATTTGATGTCTCGAAGGGTAAAGGTTTCTCGATAAGTTTAAAGCAACCCTTTTTCTTGAACAATTTCTAAACTTGCTGTTAGAGCGTAATAAAAACTGATGTCTCGAAAGAAAACATGCTGGTAGAAGCAACAGTACCGTACAGTATATGTGGAGCAGAGCGCCGCTAGTCTCTCGTCGTCTATCATTGTAGCGTTACAGGACTTCTATTCTCGTACAATCAAGGGAAAAATGCAATACTGCTGCTGATTAAAAGTTTATCTCATGAATATAGTTACCATAAAAAAATTAATTACTCAACAAGAGATGAACATTTTTGCAACTGTTATAATTTATAATTAATTTTTATTTCATTTTATCTTCGATATTCACTGAATAATCGTGACCGGCATAATATCGAAAGAGTAAATTCCAAAAATAACAAGTTCATACAAGAGTAACTAGGGCTGCAGACCTTGTAGTATTTTAGTTAGTTGGTTTTGAGCTGTGTTTAAACAAGCATGTATAATAAACTTGGTGCAGATCATTTGGCCAAAATTAGGCTCTGGAAGAGGTGCATTGAGGCTGATATCTATCTTAGGTTTGCGCTGCTTTTGTAATATGCAACAAATGAGTATTATTGAAACTTTCCTAAACTTCCCTTTCTCAATCTTGTTGTATACATGCAGTTGGCTTTGAATTGAACTGCATTGGGGTTATTATTCGAGCCAAAAACAAAAATGTTCCAGGCGATCCTGACTGAATTGCCGCTAACATATTTGATCTGAAAGTTGAAAGGTTTTTATATAGCTTTCAATATACTTGAACGCTTCATGGTAGAGATCAAAATTTTCAGTGGACATCGGCTTTTTGAAATCTTGTGCGTTTTTTATTCCATACTGTTGGTTATATCGAATAAATCGTTGCACAACGACAAAAACTCCACCATCTTGAACAATCTTAAAAAACCTGGCTCAATGGCTTTTAAATCTTCGAGTGTCCTAGCAATACTATTACTGACAACTTGTACAGCCAGCAACACATTCATCTTGGATTTCTCGAAGAAAATGTGTTGATCACGAAGGTTGGGAGCAAGTTTAACTCTCTAGTGCCCAATGCCGCCATTTGGCGGGCTTCAGTCAAGCCTCTAAAAAGCTTCAATAAATATTTAGAAAGTGTTTATAATGATTCATAGTGATTTTACTGAAGCCCGTCTAGAAATTACACTGGGCACTAGAGGGTTAAGACCCTTGGTGTTTTGATACACAACCGTTCTGAGTAATCCAAACCATTTGCGAGTGATACCACATACACGTTGTGTTCTGTTGTAGGATACTGGAAGAAGGTTTTGAGTAGAATCGATTGTGCACAAATGTCGCAGTCTAGAGCGTTTGCGCGTACCATCAAAAGTAAATGCAACTGTCTTTACACCGGCATCATGATTGTCAGTACAGTATTTATGATGCCTTTCTTCTCTTCTGCAGTCATACCATTAACTAAAAAGTAAGCTATTGGAATCATTCAGGAATCTTTAAGGTGATTCCCTCGCAGCAGTTGTCTGTTCGAGCAGCGATAAGTTGGTTCCTCGTATTGAATGAAGCTGGACTATACCTTCTAGTTGCTTTGATTGCTCGTTCCAAATCACCTGCTGGCATATGGCCATTTCGTCTATGAAGCAGTACTTTTTCCTTGAATTTTCATATCCGATGCTTTATTTCTTAGCATGTCCTATGTTTCCTGAATTATATTTATTTATTTATTTATAAGTCTTCGAAATAAAATCGTACAGACATTTCTAAAAACTACTTATTCTAAGTCTAAACATCGATTTGGTCATGTTAAAATCGTACACGTCAGAAACAATGTTAAAACTACAACAACACACTTCAAATGGATTGTTTCGAGCAAAAACAGTGCGGTATCTGGAAATCCGGAAAAAATCACGTCGCCGAGTAAGCCTTTGTGGTACGTTGAACTGGACTTTGCTGAGCAATTCTGAGCTGTCTACGTTGTTTTCTAAAAGATCGAAAATGAAGAGACGTTGTAGCGTTGTTCTCCTGCTTGTCAGAGTTTGTAGTCTTATAAGAGAGCAGCGATGCTCATAGCGTGGCAGTCGTACTGGATCATTCCACGGCAGCATACGCAAAGCGAATCGAAGAAACTGGCGCTGAATACGTTCGATTTGGTTGATATGTACAGCATGATAAGGTGCCCGTACAAGCGCCCCATACTGAAGAATACTGCGCACAAGGGCACAGTACAGTGATTTCAAACAATATACATCGTTAAATTGTTGCGTATTTCTCTTGATGAACCCAAGTACAGAATAGGCCTTTGCGGTTGTAGCTGCAATGTGCTGAGCAAAATTTTACTTGGCATCGAGAAGAATGCCTAAATCCTTCACAGTACTGACTCGGTTGATACTAGCTTGTGACATCCTGTAGTCGAACAACGTGACATGCCTTTTTCTGCAAAACGAAATCACGTTACACTTTCGCACGTTCACTTCCATACCATTAAGAGTGCACCAGTTTAACAAGGTGTCAATATCTGCTTGGGTAGCACAGCAGTCAAGAGTAGACGGAACTGCTCGAAAAAATTTGAGATCGTCAGCAAACATGTACTTGGGAGATTGTATGATTGAACATAAGTCGTTGACAAAAAAAATGAACAATAGAGGTCCAAGATGGCTTCCCTGGGGCACACCCGAATGTAACATAAACGGCAAAGAACACGTTTCGCCTATACGTACATACGCGCTGCGCTCGTTGAGGTACGACGATATCCATTTCGTGAGCCAGTCCGGCAATCCCATTTTCCCATCCCATTTGTGACATCCTGTAGTCGAACAACGTGACATGCCTTTTTCTGCAAAACGAAATCACGTTACACTTTCGCACGTTCACTTCCATACCATTAAGAGTGCACCAGTTTAACAAGGTGTCAATATCTGCTTGGGTAGCACAGCAGTCAAGAGTAGACGGAACTGCTCGAAAAAATTTGAGATCGTCAGCAAACATGTACTTGGGAGATTGTATGATTGAACATAAGTCGTTGACAAGAAAAATGAACAATAGAGGTCCAAGATGGCTTCCCTGGGGCACACCCGAATGTAACATAAACGGCAAAGAACATGTTTCGCCTATACGTACATACGCGCTGCGCTCGTTGAGGTACGACGATATCCATTTCGTGAGCCAGTCCGGCAATCCCATTTTCCGTAGCTTTGTTACCAGCAGAAGGTAAGGCACTTTATCGAACGCTTTGGCGAAATCAACGTAAATAGCATCGACTTGTTGACGCTTATCCAATGCGCAAATCAGCGAAGAAACATATGCCATCAGGTTAGTGGTCGTCGAACGTTTTTTGACAAAACCATGCTGCCATTCGGATATAACGTGCTGAACTTTTGGGTAGAGCGAATCGTGGACCAGGCTTTCGAACACTTTCGGTAAGCAGCTCAGTATGGATATAGCTCGATAGTTTTTTCCGTCGTGAATACTGCCTGCCTTATGAACGGGAACAATTGCTGCTGATTTCCACGACTGGGAAAGCTTCCCTCGGATATTGACCTGTTGAAAATGATCCTTGCAGGCAATGCAAGCGACTCAGCACAGTTTTTAAAGAAGATAGGTGGTAGACAATCAGGACCAGCGCCTTTGGAACCATCGATAGATTGTAGTTGCAACATCACATCACGAAGCGAAAAGTTAAAAGGTGTCAAACCTAAGTCGAACTGCGGCAAACTATTCAGATACGCTTCAGACGAACACGGTTCCCCATTGATGCTTTGGTATTAGGTACCTAATTATGAATCGAGAGTGCGGTCGTGTCTTATTGAACACGTTTCAAACATAGGAGTATGCTTTTGGTGAGTAGAAATAAAGTGTGGTAGCAAAGCTTTTTAATTCATCACTGCAAATCTGCTGATTTCTGCGTGATTTAATTTCTCGAATAAAATCTGTTAAACGCGAATATTTCTTGAGAAAATGATGATACTACTGCGTACTACACGCTAGTATTCAAAACAGCTTTTACCTGCCTCCGATAAAGTAAAACCGGCACCCGTCATCAACTTTTTTGAAGCAACCTTGTTAAGAAGTAACTGCATATTGCTCAATATTCTCCTCAATCGTGAAAGTTGCTCCTGAACTTTCCGATATATTTTTTAATATCTCAAACATATCATAAGACTCTAATAACGCATCACATAAATTGTATAGCCCAAAAATATTACTTATACTAAATACCTCGTGGAATGCACATGAAAGCACCAGAAGTACTCTTTACGTTTTGGAACTGATGCGATGCTCAATTTACTCTCGTCAGGAGATGTGTGTTGGTTCTCTAGAATTTCCTCAAATCCTGAATCGTGAAGTTCAATGTAAATGAAAAAATCATCGTTATCAGCGGGGTTATCATGAACAAACATTAGTATCGTACCTCTCAGAGGGTTCATCTCCTGTCGGAAAAGTTACACCTTCAAAAATGACCGATTAAAGTTTTATCAGCATTTTCTTTCCGTTCTTGTAATAAAAATCACTAACGTAAAAGTGTTTCGAACATATTCGGACTGCAGTAAAGTTTATCTTATCAGAATCATATTTTTTTGAATAGCATTCGCGATTAAGTTCAACCAAGTAGTGCACCGATTCAGATTATGATTGAGTTTCCAGTTGAGCGTCACTTGACTTGACACCATTGAAAACGCTACCGCACGAAGATTCAAAGCGTTTCATCACAACGAAACTTTCTGACATATATTTTATAATACTTTTTACTTTTTAATACTAGCTTTTCGTTTGAAAATAAAAGGAACGGCGAGATTTTCGTATCTACAGAAAACACAAGCATGAAAACAGAAAAAAGCAGAAACATTAGATTTGACGTTTCTATGTTGTACTCAATGTTATATCTCATAGCACATTCCCTCGAAACGAATAGGTATGCGAAACGAACCATAACAAAACTTTTTGACATTTGTTTAGCTCGAGATGTTAGCTCTTAAAACATGGCGCGATGCCAGCTAGCTGGTCATTTGGCATTTCAATGCCAGTTTTGCAGTGCTGCACGCCAATTTCTTCAAAATAGTCTTTTGTTTTCAACTTCCTCTTCTTTCGAGTGGAGTCGCTTGCCAGAGATCCATTTACAATCTTAGAAACAGAAAATAGTAACTCGGGGCTAAATCAGGCGAATAAAAAGGATGGAAAGTAGTTTGTAGTTTGTTGATAGTTTTATCATGTTCAAGATAGTCGATGAATATCCTATGCCTTGCGAATCTCAAAAAATCCTAAAAATGTCAAACTTCACCTGATTGTTGCATTTTTGGGCGCTTCTAACGAATCTTACCAGGCAATAGTTACTCCACTAACTATCGATTAAACTAAGGAGTGTAATTGTGGATCCTCGTTATATCCATTTTTACGATTCGATGCAAAAATTCTCTCATTTCGATTGTAGAGAATCTCTACTATCTCCACTAGAGTTACGGTTGTAGAGAATCTCTACTACAGTTAAAATTCAGCATATTTTGCAAAGCGTTAAAATTAGTTTTCTTAAATTTTACTTTCCATAAAAAATTTTGCTTTCATTTTTCCTTTCTAGAATACATTTTGCATATTGTTGTTCAAAATCAAATTGTACAAATAATGTAATTCGAAGGAAACATTCGCTAGACTCTTTTTTAAGGGGAGGGGGGGGGGATTTGTTAGCAGCTTAAGTATCTATGATAAATATTAGTAAATAATGAGTATGTGTGTCCAATCACAAATGGTGACTTCTCAATACTGTTAGAAATTTGTAATTTTCATTATTAGGATTTGTTTGCTTTCGCAATTAGGACTTATCGTTCGTAGGGATTTAAACCTACTTGTTAGAATAGGGGAATCAAACTTATAACTAACTTAATTGCTAACTTATTGGCTATAAAGAGAGCTTATCGTAGCAATTGAGGATTGCAACGATTTTTGTCGAAAATTGTAAAGAATTCTATTGGACATAGCTTCTAATGGTTCAACACCAGTAAGTCTATGTAATTCGAGTGTACCAAACCAAGAAGGACGCTTCAAAATCATTTTCAGAATTTTATTCTGAATCCTTTGGAGCGTTTTCTTCCTTGTTGGACAGCAACTTGACCAGAGCGGTACAGCATAAAGCATTGCTGGTCTAAAAATTTGTTTGTAAATCAAAAGTTTGTTCTTTAAACAAAGTTTAGAATTCCTGTCAATGAGAGGATATAAACATCTCGTATATTTGATGCACTTGGCTTGTATACTCTCAATGTGCTCTTTGAAAATAAGTTTTTTATCGTAAGTTAGTCCCAAGTACTTAACATTGTCGGACCAACTTAAAATAACCCCATTCATCTTGACAACGTGATTATTGTTTGGCTTGAGGAAAGAAGCCCTAGGCTTATGCGGAAAAATTATCATTTGAGTTTTAGAAGCATTGGGAGAGATTTTCCACTTTTGCAAGTAGGAAGAAAAAATATCTAAACTTTTCTGCAATCGACTGCATATGACACGAAGACTTTTTCCTTTTACGGAAATGCTTGTGTCATCGCAGAACAATGACTTTGTGCATCCTGGAGGCAAATCAGGAAGATCTGAAGTGAATATGTTGTACAGGACTGGACCCAAGACTGAACCTTGAGGTACACCTGCTCTGACAGGAAATCTATCAGATTTTGAATTCTGATAGACAACCTGCAGAGTTCGATCAGTAAGATAATTTTTTTTAAATTTTGATAAGGAAAATTGGAAAATTACAAGTTTGCAATTTCGCAATCAAACCTTTATGCCAAACACTGTCGAATGCTTTTTCTATGTCTAAAAGAGCAGCTCCAGTGGAATAACCTTCAGATTTGTTAGCTCGTATCATATTAGTAACTCTGAGCAATTGATGAGTTGTGGAATGCCCATGGCGAAATCCAAACTGTTCATTTGCAAAAATTGAATTTTCGTTGATGTGTGACATCATTCTGTTAAGAATAATTCTCTCAAACAGTTTACTTATTGAAGAAAGCAAACTGATTGGTCGAAAACTTCAGCTGGGTTCTTATCCGGTTTTAAAATTGGAGTATTTTTTGCATTTTTCCATAATTTGGGAAAATATGCAATTTTGAAGCAGCAATTGAAAATTTTCACTAAAAATTCCATTGTGCTCTCAGGGAGATGTTTGATTAGTATATTAAAGATTCCATCGTCACCAGGTGCTTTCATATTTTTGAAATTTTTAATTATTGGTTTAATCTCATTCAAGTTAGTTTTAATTATTTCTGCAGGTAAAAAATTCTGGGAAGAAATTAAATCAAATTGACGTGTGACTTCATTTTCAATTGGACTCATAAAATTCAAATTTGAGTTATGAACACTCTCAAACTGCTGAGCAAGTCTTTGAGTCTTTTGTTCATTGGATACAAAAAAACGTTCACCATCTTTTAAAACTGGAATAGGCTTTGAAGGTTTCTTAAGAATTATCGACAGCTTCCAAAAAGGTTTTGAATATGGTTTCAATTTTTCAACTTTAGTCTCAAAATTTTGATTTCTCAGAAGAGTAAATCTATGTTTAATCTCTTTCTGTAAATCTTTATAAAAAATTTAAAAACAGGGTCACGAGAACGTTGATATTGACGTCTGCGGACATTTTTCAGACGAATTAGAAGTTGAAGATTTTCGTCAATTATTGGTGAATTAAATTTTACTTGAGCCTTTGGAACAGAATAATTCCTGGCATCAACAATTGCACATTTTAATGCTTCCGAAGCGGAATCAATATTCACTTCGTTTTGCAAATCAAGCTCATTATTGAAATTTCTCTCAATATGAGTTTTGTATCTTTCCCAATTAGCCTTGTTATAATTAAAAACAGAGCTCATAGGGTTTAAAACTGATTCATGTGATAAAGAAAAAGTTATTGGAAGATGGTCAGAATCAAAGTCAGCATGTTTGATCAAATCACTACATACATGACTTTGATCTGTTAGCACCAAATCAATTATTGAAGGGTTTCTTACAGAAGAAAAGCATGTAGGACTATTCGGAGACAAAATAGAATTGTATCCTGAAGAACAATCATTGAATAAAATTTTGCCATTGGAATTACTTTGAGAATTATTCCATGAACGATGTTTAGCGTTAAAATCGCCGATTATGAAAAATTTCGAACGATTTCTGGTGAGTTTTTGTAAATCACCTTTAAAATAATTTTTGAGCTCGCGTGTGCATTGAAATGGTAAATATGCTGCGGCAATAAATAAAATCCCAAGTTCAGTTTGAACTTCAATTCCCAATGTTTCAATAACTTTCGACTCAAGATGGGGAAGAGCACAATGTTTGATTCGGCGATGAATAACAATTGCAACTCCACCGCCGGAACCCTGAATCCTATCATATCTATGAACCACGTAATTGGGATCATATTTTAATTTTATGTTAGGTTTCAAAAATGTTTCAGTAATAATGGCAATATGCACATTATTTACTGTTAAAAAATTAAAAAGCTCATTCTCATTGGCCTTCAATGAGCGAGCATTCCAATTTAATATTTTAATTGTTTTATTTAAAATCATTGCTAAATTTTAAATTAGAAACAATTTTAATAGTAAAATTTGTGCCTATTTGAATGGCTTCAAACATTGATTTTGCCTGCAATATGGCGTTCATAAGATCGAACATTGCCTGTTGCAAAAAAGAAAGTTTACCTGCCGTAATAGGCCCCAGGCAGTTGACAATAGAAAAAATATTTTCGGCAGCAATATTAGCTGGAGTAATAGGTGTACAATTATTTTCTAGCGTGTTTTGCTTACCCATATTAACGGTCATTCTCGAACTACCAACACTAGGCGGTATAATGTTCGAACTACCTGTAACCTGTGCATAAGTTAAACGGGTATGCAAAGGAGTAGGTAAACTATGCGTCACTGGTACGCTTGGAGAATTTTGTTTTGAAGTTGGTTTTCATTAAGATATTGAATTTTGTTTACCTTGCCTTGCCTTAACAATTGCTAAACGGACTGGGCATTGATAAAAATTTGACATATGGTTGCCGTTACAATTCGCACAGCGAAAAGTTTTACTCTCTTTCACAGGACATGTGTCCTTTTTGTGAGAAGAGTCTCCACAATTAAGACATTTTTGGTCCATGTTACAGAATTTGGAACCATGGCCATAACGTTGGCAAGTAC
This sequence comes from Wyeomyia smithii, assembly GCF_029784165.1. Classification (NCBI taxonomy): domain Eukaryota; kingdom Metazoa; phylum Arthropoda; class Insecta; order Diptera; family Culicidae; genus Wyeomyia; species Wyeomyia smithii. The sequence goes on along the minus strand of NC_073696.1, from coordinate 174,132,839 downwards.
GGCATTGGGTGATATGCTTTTCACCTCCGCCATACTTCCTATAAATTTCCCACTTTACACGCACATTATACAAAGTATGTGCTTTTTCAAAAAATTTTAAGTTATTAACCTCATTGCGGTTAAAATGAATTAAATAATTAACAAGGGAAATTCTAGTTCTCTGACTGTTTTCGCCTCGTGATTTTTGTTTCATTAGAATTACTTGGGTAGGGGCTATGCCAAGTAATTCTGTTGAAGTAAGTTTGATCTCATCAACGGTTTGATCGTTGGTGAGACCTTTCAAGACAACCTTGAACGGCTTGGCGTTCTTGGTGTCATATGTAAAAAATTTGTACATGTTGTCAGTTAAATACTGAACAAGACGATCACGACCCTTTACTGAGTCGGCTAATAAGCGGCATTCACCTCTACGGCCAATTTGATAGGTAACTTTAACGTCAGAAACAAACGTTGAAAGCTCCTTTTTGAATATATTAAATTCAGAAGAAATAGTTACCACAATAGGTGGAACTTTTTCCTTTTTTAAAGATTTTATATTTTGTATAGTTTCATTATTAATAACTTCCATTTCACCAGGTTCTTGCTCAGGCAAAATATCAAAAGGATTGTCACTACAGACACTCGAAGTGTCAGAAAGAGATGCCTCTCTTTTCCTCCCCGCAGCGATGCGAGGTTTCTTTTTCCGTCCAGCTATTTCTGGTGATACGAAAAAAGTTAAAACAAATGTTAAATTCATAAGTAGGTAGTCTTGAGAAAGACTGATGGGAAATAACTTTCAGGTAGTCTTTAAAAGACACACTGACAAAACACAAACTTTGAAGCTATAGGCAGTCAAAGACCAGTCCACAAGCAACCGAAAAAACGTCTGATCTGTAGGACAGTTCAAGACGCACATTTTCGCTAGACTCGGAAACTGTTTAGTAAAAGAAGGTTTTTTGACGTGGGACTACGTCTTTGTTTATTATACAGGGATGCATTCTGTAAAATTGGAAATGAAACCGGCAAATGTTGCGTCAGATTTCAAACGTTAATAACAACATAACCACATGATGGATATCAATTACCAATATGTTGTTGGATAGATAAAATGTAAAACAATTTTGTAATATGCTAGTCATCACTCTAATTTTTTTTGCTAAGCGGTAAAATTGATAAAAAGTTTCAATGACAAATTTACGCGAACAATAAACCAATTACATGCGAGCATTCCTAGCACAGACGTCGCGACGTGAATGGACACCATCCGTTCCCTGTGATATTCTCTGTATCAATATCGAAATAAAAATTGACAGAGTCTCCCTGTCCCAATAGGTCAGTTTATTTTTGCTTCCATGAGCTTAGACTAATATGATGTCTCGAAGGTAAAAGTTTTCCGAAAAGTTTGAAACAATCCTCATTCTTGAACAATTTCTAAAACTGCTTTCAGAACCTAATAAAAACTGATGTCTCGAGAGAAAACATGCCGGTTAAAGCAACAGTACCAGTGAAGTAAAGAACCGCAGGTCTCTCGTCGTCTATGATTGCAGCGGTACTCTTCTATTCGTACATTTCAGCGGTACACTTCTATTCGTACTGCAGCGGTATTATTCGTATTTCAGTGGTACACTTTTGTTCGTACATTTCTATTCGTGTGCAATCGAGGAAAAACTGCAATGCTGCTGCTGATGGTGTATACACATTTATAGAAGAGTGAGAGCCGGCGAATGCTTGCAAATTTTTGGTTTATTTACTTCCCTTCCCTTCATTCAGAATCTCTTTTTACATTTCAAAATTGTTAGATGATTTATTATTACTCTAATCTTTACCATAATAAACGTATATTAGCTGTCTTCGTAATACAGCGAATGTAGTTGTAGGTAGTCCTGTGCGCCGCCACGCCGCGCCGCCGCCGCCGACACTTTTACGCACGCCGCCGCCGCCGATGATTTGGACTCGGCGCGCCGCCGAGGAAATTTTTACCGCGCCGATAGTGATTGTGTATGCTGGATTTTTTCCTGATTATAGAAATACCGCAAATCACAGCCGATAAGGGAACACTCATATATTAAGTAACGCGTACTTTGGCAATTCTTAATACCCCTTCACTCCGACGTAACGCAATTTTGCATGGTGGCCTCACGCAGTGTAACACTTCGCTAAGTACCTCCCCTGTATTTACGTATTCACGAAGGGTGCGGGACACGAGACATATTGACGCTAGGCATATGGATGTTAGGCATAGTATGCTAGGCATACAGACGCGAGGCTTAATGGATGTGAGGCATAATGGATACGAGGCATACTGCCATAAGGCATAACGGACGCGAGGCCGAATGGACGTGAGGCCGAATGGACGCGAGGCCGAATGGACGCGAGGCCGAATGGACGCGAGGCCGAATGAACGCAAGGCCGAATGGACGCGAGGCTGAATACGATATTGTATGATCGCATGAGATCCACTCATCATGACTATGTGTTCCGGATTTGCAACATACATTCCGCAGCAGAGTCTATTGAAAAATATGTTGCACCCTTGATGATTGACAAAAAGCGTCATTCAATGAATTCTATATTTAACTCAGATATTTTTTACTCTACGTATTTGAACTACATACGTAAATAAATTCCTAAAGAGTTTAGGTTGGGTATAATATTTTTTCAAATCATGCGGCGCAGACGCATAATCGAGGGCAAGGAAACGTGGCGGCACTAAGCTGCCGTGGTTTCCACAGTTCGTGCCGGCCGCCGACCCGCCGTCGGAAGCGGCTGCCTCTTGCACAAAAACGACTGATCTACAGATTTGCTAGGTCTACTCAAACAGAGTTTCTTTCCCTTATTTAAGTCCGAACGAGCGGTAGCGAGTAAGGACATCATTCGCTCGAACAGCGAGTAGGCCGAAGGCCGCGAGTGTATTGCTTTCTAAATGACACCCTGAAGCGAAATACATGTTATTAAAAGAGGGCTGTGATGGTGACGATAATACCGTATTCCGCCTCACTTCCCATCGGCCTTGTGTCTATTCGGCCTTGCGTCCATTTGGCCTCGCGTCCCTTCGGCTTCGCGTCCATTCGGCCTCGCGTCCATATGCCTCGTGCCCGTATGCCTGCCATCCATTATGCCTAGCGTTCTATGCCTTGCGTCCGTATGCTTTCCGTCTGTATGCTTAACGGGTTGTTATCTTTTACGAATGTTCCCTAAGTGTAAATTATTTTAATTTGTGGTAATTTGATACAATGTTTGACATTAAATATTTAGACATTAGTCTTTTTTATCAAAAGATATAAAAAATTTCGAAGTCATTATCAATAATTTGCACGGGGCCAGTTTGCTTCGAGAATATTGTTTCAGTCATTATAACATAAGTTTATATGTTTATTTTTATTTTTAATTTTTATGTAAACGTATGATCAATCCGGGAATGTTAGAAAAAAATGAGAAAAAATGATTAGTGGTTTTTCATCTATTTTTTGGTAAAGATTTTAGTTTTCTCTAGAATACTATATTTTTTTTAGATCAACATGCGAGGATTCCTTGAAAATCGACTATGTTTTTGCTGAATCCTCCTTACTTTGTTGCTTGAACGTTAAGGCATCGAAAAAAACACTTTCAGCTATTTTCCATTTACCATGGTGATATTTGCGGATTTTTCGGTCAGAATGGATCGCCTTCGACCCATCATATTTAAGGGTGATTTTCACAGTAATGACATCACATAGTTCATGTGATTTTGTTGTTTTTTTCAACGCTATTTCGAGCAAACAAAAATTTTCCATATGGTAATGAAGAACCTGTGGAGTTTAACGAAGATTTCTATTTGAATGAAAAGAGCATCCCATTTTTTCAGTTTTTCCATGGGTAACCTAACAAAATATATGAAAGTAGAAAACGAGCCTCTAACGTAAGATCTATCAAATTTTCCCAAAGTCGGTCTACGGTTAATCAAAATGAACTCATCGACAAACTATCTTTTTTTTTTTAATCAAAATGAACTCATCGACAAACTATCTTTTTTTTTCAAAACTGAACGTCTTTGGAAATAGTGTTCCTTGCAATTTTTTTGGGATTTACACTTGTTTTACTTTCTCTGCTTGGTTTATTATTTTCTGGTTGCTAAATTGTTTATTTACTTGATTTCTTACCATTTTTATTTCTAGTTTTGATATCATGTCAACCCTGACGCAATTTTTTTTATTAACGTTGAATTAACAAAAAACCGAAAATGAGAGTTCAAAGCACACATTATGCGCAATTAGGGTAACGGGGTATTTTGGCCAGCTTTGGGAAGTGTTCGCACAGTCCATTAAAAACAAACACAATTTTCCAACATAAATACCCACTCTATTATACCATTGTTAAAAGCTAAGTGTCTACTTTAATATAAACCATTCAACATACAATATATTGAAAAATTTCCTAGAAATATCAAAATTTCTACGAAGTACTAAAAACATATTTTGGTCCACCAAATTTTTACTTTGGCCCACCTTTATATCTACAGACTTGTATGGATATGATTCGGACTAATTATATATAAGATCATCATCGTTATTTTTAGAGCAAAAATAGTGGGTTTGAGGAGAACATCCGTCTGCTGTGAATTTTTGTAAATTTTAGGCAACTAAAAATGAAATGTTTTTTCTTATTGCGGTTTGATAGGAATTCTCATCCAATTTCATATCATTTAATGTGATAAATTAAGAAGTAATTACCTGTAAATTGTCACAAGCTGCTTCTTTGTTCACGTGCAACGGCCGAACGGTAATCAAGGGAGATGTCAAAACTTGGCATGGCCAAAATATGTTTGCTTCAAAAAGAGGCAAACATATTTCGGCCATGCGTTTAACCACTTTTTCATTTTTTTCCAACATGTTAGAGTATACAAACTGTTTCTATGACATTTTATTGATGTTACTACAACAACGAATTGTTTCAAAAGCATACATATTTGTTACATTAGCTTCCGGACGTTGAATTGTATATTGCCACTTCCTCCTAACTTTTGGTTGACTCAGCCATGACTTTGAATATGTATGAACTAATTCCAAAATAACACTACCTAGAGCCAGTTTTTCGCCGCTTGTTAATAATTTTGTTTAACAAATCTTTTTATGTTTGCCGGCTTCCATATTATTTTAAAAGTAAGATTCATATTATAGATTTGATTTAATCTGAGTTAAATAAGACAAAGCCATTCATTATGATAACGGAAGTATTATTGGATTTGGCTTTCGAGGATGTAGAGTTAATTCTGACTTTGACGCATTACGATAAATTCTTGGTACTTCAACAAGCACGATATGCTTGTGCCTTGTCAAAAACATGTTGTTTGCACAAAAAGTACTACAGAGCAAGATCGCGCCAAATCACCGATGGTCGAATATCGACCATTTTTTATTTGAATGAAACTTTGCACACGTATTTGGCTCAGCAAATTGAGCATTTTCCACAGATGGAGCGATTTTTTACACCCATGAGTTACATTCTAAAAGGGCGTATGCCTTTTGGCATAGGTTTTATTCGAAGCATTGTAGCCCAGAAACCGTTGGTTGTATAGAAAAACTGTCTGAGAATGAGTTGTGGGGAATTAAAAATACATCATAAAAAAATATACCCTGTACAAAAAAATTTTTTTTTTGACGAAAAACAATTAAAAATAAATATTAAATTTCAATTTAAAAAAAAAAGAGTTGCATTTTTTTTAAAGAAACTTGACGTTAATACGCAACTTTTAAAAAAAAGTCCAGGATGGAGAAATGAAAAATATTTTTTTTATGGTAGATTAATTTTTTAATAAAAATTCTAATTCAAACATTTTTCAGAATATTTGTATTCTGATGATTTTAAAAGATGCAGAAAGTTGTTTTGAATCAAAAAGCTCTTGGTAGTTAACATTCTAAAGGCATCGGTTTTCGAGTTATTTTAAATTGGAGTTCGAAAAATTATTAATATTTATGAAAATACACGTTTTTCTTAATTTGTCCATGGTTCTCCATCAAAAACTATACGTTCATTGGAAAGCTTGATCAAAAATATACAGTTCATTCTTTGACAACAAAACGATTGGATAAATAACTCAGGCGCTGTACCTTAGCTTACCTACACGTATGTTTGTCGTGCAACACTACCTACTTGTTTACTAATAACAACTGTTTGTAAAGTAAGCTACCTACCTCCTGGGTAACCCATAATATCTGTTTCCGTATATAAATACGATTTTGTGAAGATGAATAAAGTGAAAATGGGATACACCAAGCCCAAGTGCTGTAAACCCTTTCCTGATCATCGATGCTCATCAAGCTTACGCAAATTAAACGAAAACGTTATTGCAAAATTAAAAATATTGAACAGTCAAGCTCATTTTAACACGTCTTTATCAATTTGTGATTCGTATAGTTATTGGTCAAGCCACCATTCATCCCTTCGTTGTTTACTATTCAGAATCTGGAAAACTTAAAAATATCAGCTTCATCATAATATCGGAAGTACTCCATCATGATACTGTTGCGGTTCAGGTGTTCATTGCCAAATTAATGAGTTTTTTGAAAACAAAAATACAGTTGAAAAAAGCGATATTTATGTCTGATGGAGCTGCCTCACAATATAAAAATAGAAAAAACTTTGCAAGTTCAAAACAAGATATAACGTCGATGCAGAGCGGCATTTTTCGCGACTTCTCATGGTAAAGGCCCATGCGATGCAATTGGTGGCACATTAAAACGAATGGCAAGAAATGCAAGTTTAGCTAAAGAACATGAACATCCCATTACAAGCGCAAAAGAATTGTATGATTGGGCTAATCAGAAAAGTAATGAAAATTCATCAAAAATGTCACTTAGTTGGGTATCATATGAAGAATATGAACAAGGAGTAACAGAATTGAGCAATATTTAAAAAAAATCTATAATAATAGCTGCCACACAAAAGTATTACTCTTTTGTTCCGCTTTCAGAAAATAAGATACAAACGAAGCTGTTTTCAAAAGATGACGAATCATTTACTTATGATGTATATAAAATATAAGGTGAAACTAGTTCTGTAAAGTATCTATGTCATAAAAAAATATGTTCCTAAGATAATGAAACTCGAAAATAAATATTTGATTCTTATATATATTTATATCACTTAGAACATTTAACTCTTTTCTTGAAAACCGTTCGCCTAATCGTTTTGTTGCCAAAGAATGAATTGTATATTTTTGATCAAGCATTCCAATGAATGTATGGTTTTTGCTGGAGAACCATGGACAAATTAAGAAAAACGTGTATTTTCCTAAATTTTAATAATTGTTCGAGCTTAAATTAGAAATAACTCGAAAACCAATGCCTTTAGAATGTTAACTACCAAGAGCTTTTTAATTTAAAATGACTCTCTGCATCTTTTAAAACTATCAGAATACAAATATTTTGAAAAGTGTTTGAATTAGAATTTTCATAAAAAAAAATAATCTACCATAAAAAAATATTTTTCATTTCTCCATCCTGGACTTTTTTTTTAAAAGTTGCGTATCAACGTCAAGTTTCTTTAAAAAAAAAAATTTAAAAAAAATTAAACTCTTTTTTGTTTAAATTGAAATTTAATGTTTGTTTTTAATTTTTTTTGGTCAAAAAAAAATTTTTGTACAGTGTATTTTTTTTATGATGCATTTTTAGTTCCCTGCAACTCATTCTCAGACAGTTTTTCTATACAACCAACGGTTTCTGGGCTACAATGCTTCGAATAAAACCTATGCCAAAAGGCATACGCCCTTTTAGAATGTAACTCATGGGTGTAAAAAATCTCTCTACCTGTGAAAAATGCTAAGTTTGCTAAGCCAAATACGTGTGCAAAGTTTCATTCAAATCAAAAATGGTCGATTAAATTTTCGCGTATTTCCAGGCGATTTGAAATGATTTTGCTCTACAGGCATAATACTGCTAAATATAAACGATATTCTTTCGATTGTTGTTCAATATATTTCAAAAATTGATTTCCAGGGGAGGCTGAAAATAAAAATACGTACAGTCGCTGAGCAAACACATTGATTCTGTCTGCAGACTCTGTATATTTTGTAACAAAAAATCCCCTAATTACAGTGTTTAGTCCCACGTCACCATTTCATACAACCCTATGGCTGTATACCTTGCAGTATTTATTTTGGATTGAAGATCTGAACTTCGTTTTTGTTCATGAAAAGTTTTGTTTTCTTGATATTTGTGGGCCCTCAAAAAGACACCCCTTCCCTAAATCCGGCTCTGTACACAACATATCAAATATAAAAAAATGTTTCAAATATTACCGATGGTAAGCTCTCCTCCGTTCATCATCTTTCAATATTTCTTCTTCACAGAATATACAGCAATCGATCATCTAAGTATAGACGTCCTAAATGTGCCTCCCAGCAAGCTCAGCAGCGCCAGGCAGCCAATCTTCGCGAGCGACGTCGGATGCAAAGCATCAACGAAGCCTTCGAGGGACTCAGGACACATATTCCAACCCTACCATATGAGAAACGGCTCAGCAAAGTGGACACTTTAAAACTCGCTATCAGCTACATATCCTTTTTAGGGGAAATGCTTCGCAAGGACAAAAATGGAAATGAACCTGGTGTTAACGGAATGAAGCGAGCGGCTGTGAAGGAGCCACCAAAAAAGTTTATTGTACGTGGTAGGTACCTTCTGGATAAATTTTCACATGCTAAAACGGTATATGCATAGAAATATGGTTGAATTAAAGAATATATATCATTTTTATGATTTTGTTGTTTACGGATTGGCTATGGAGCGCGACCAATTGACGACCATAGCGAACGAGTTATCACGAAACCTTCGTTTCGCGCTATGACGGGAGAAAGCACCTATTTCAGACCTACTTGGGATTTTTTTAAATTACAGAAATGTATTTCTACACAGCAGTGTTGTAAACATTAGCATGTTATCGAAATCCATGATACAATGTATAATTTTGCTCCTAATTGTTAATTAAAAGACAGAAAATATCTGCATTTACCCTATATATGCGACGTGGCATCATACACACTCTCAAGCAGTCAGTGATCGCTTTCGTATTAATCTAGGGAACTTCACTACAGCCCATCTGGATCATAGCATAATTACGGTTGAATGGAACGGCCAAATTAAGCGTTAACCGTAACTAATGTGGTGAATCTATCTTCCAACAGGATCTGGAGGTTTAATGCTTTTCGCTTTCGAATGACAGGATGTTTTCGGTGGCCACAATATGGCTCGAATTAAATGCTGCATTACTCTAGAAGTTATTGTTTGGTGTGAATATAACGTTGTGCAGCTGGTGTAGAAGTACTTCGGTTCGATATGTGAGTTAGGTAAAACTTGATTTTTTTGCATACTTTATCGAAAATCATATATTTCTAGGTAGAAAGACATAGAGTAATTTTCATAGTCAATAAACTGTCAGTGAAAATTCAATTTTGATGAAATTGTGATACATTATCTGAAGCTTTGGTTAAAGTCTCATTTGATAAGGTTTCTCTAGTAAATGCCACGATAACTATGCAACAGTGCGATTTGTTTTCACCTTTACACGTCAATCAATGCACTTTTTACCGTAAAATTTTCAATTTAAAAAAAATTGCTGATTGCTTTAAAAAAAATTGCTGATTGCTTTATTTTCTGTACATTCCTATAAATTTATTTGAAATTTCAATATATATTTATTTAAATAAACGAATTCTTAGTTAGTCCTCATCGCTACAGCCTTTACGCCATTGGTTAATCTAAAAAATGGAAGTGATTCTTTTAAACATTACCAATTTTTTTATAAAATAAGGTTTTTACGCCCTAAAGGTTTTAGATTCGACAAATAAATAAAGTCTTTCAACAATAATCTTTTCTCAAATTGAATGTATGTACTGTATTATACTGTAACCTAGTGTATGACGTCATGTTCGTTATTAGGCATTATCACTGGCGATTACTTAAGGGGTTATATACCTTTTTAGTTTTCAAAAATCGAAAAAAGAACTACTGCATTATCTCAAAGTACAACTTATTGAGAACATTTCCACAAATTTTCATCAAGATCTGAGCAATACTTGTATCAGAAAATATTTTGGGATGCCGCAAAGCTCTCTGTGCTTCGCAAAAGGGGGCCGTGGAGTTCTCTGTGTTTAGCAAGAGGGGCTGCGGAGCCAAAAAGCTTGGGAACCACTCCTCTAGGTTCTACAGTTTTCCGAATATTAAGTTTTTATTGCAGCCAGTATTTACCAATTGGAATTATTCATTTAGAAATTTATAAATTGCTGTAAAATTCAAAATATACATAAAAAACTACGATTACCAGAAATAGTGCAATTTAATGAAATAAAATTCGCAGTGTGTAGTTGGTAACATCAACAACTGAAAAGGGCTCCCCACATTTTACTTGGCCACCGGGCTCCCACAAGCCTTAATCCAGCCCTGCGTATGATGCTGGGCCTGTTGATAAATTAGAAGAAACAAAAGGTTTAATGCTTTTTTATGAAGCTTTGGAAGTTTCTGTACGTGATGTCTTGACGAGTTTTGACTTACCCTACTCCCACATGTCTCTTTTATACGTTTCCTTGAAATCCAAAGTTTCATTTCTATCCGCATTCAAATAACTTCAAGAACACGATTGGCCCTGGTTTGTCCCGATTACCACTAACCACTCTGGTGGCCTGGGTTCGAATTCCAACACCGACAGAGATGTCGATAGTTGTGGGGTGGCGTGATCCACTCACAACAAACTCATCTAGTCTAGATTCAATCCCAGCCGACACCGGGAAATATTCTGTGGTGAAATATCTCTGGGATCACACCTTCCATCGCATGAGCAAATAAAGCCGTTGGTGCCGGTCCGATAATCAACGGGTCAGAAATTGAGGTCCTGGAGGGAGCAGTTTCCCCGGGCGTCGATGAGCGGAACAGCAACAGTGGAGGAAATAGACCGAGGGAAAATAGGCGAAAATAAAAAAGAAACTTTCGAGCACTACCGCTAAATGAAATTCGATGGTCAATTTTTTATGCATTCCATTCATTAGTACCTTTATGAATATGATTGAAGGGGAAGTTCTCTCTCGACTATTTATCAGAACTTAATTTCGAGAAGGATTCATGTCAAAATTGTATTTGATGATTACAAATATTTCATATCCAGAACGGTTTGTTTGCTCAGTGTGATGTCTTCGGCGAATTTGCAAAAAATGATTTTGCCTTTTCAAAGAACTTACACCGTAAAAAATATATAATTTTATGATTTTCGAAGAAAATAAGATAAATTTAAAATAATTATCGCTCGAAGCTCATTTGTTGAGAATCTTTATTTTTTGGGAAAACTACCAAAGATTAGCATTGAAAGTTGTTTGATCATGGAGAAATGTTTTGAATGGACAAAATTATTGTTTAAAACGTTGCCGAAAACACCATACTAATCAGACAAACGGTTTTGGCTCTAAAAATGTTTTTGTCATTTTATAAACACTGAGCAGAGTACCTAACAATGGTAAAAGAATTTCTCGAGCCAAAACTATTTATTTTGTTTTTTAGGCAAAGTTGTAGATATTAGTTTTTTCCATCCAAAATACTATGCATTGAAAAAAAAATTGAAAAGAATATTTTTATTGGAAAGTTTTTGCTCTAGCTTTTTCGACTATTAACGTTTATTTCTCATTTTTTTGTCTTACGGTGTACATTTTTCCAGCAAGGACAAAACTACTGTCTACAATATTACCTAAGACATCATACCAATCAACGTCTTTCTGGCTCTAAAAAAAATCCTTTTTGAGTTTTGACTATTTTCTTATTTCTTAAAGACCACCAATATTTAGCTAGCCTTTTAAAATTTTCATAAAAAATGTTTTAAAAATAATTATTTTAAATATTTTTGTAATATTTTTTCAAAAGAAATGCACATGGATAAGAATCGCGTAAAAAAATCGCGTAATTTTGAACAAATCGCGTAAAAAAATCGCGTAATTTGGAGCAAATCGCGTAAAAAAAGATCGCGTCGTTACAAAATCTTTCGCTATGTGGTAAGTGTGTGTGTGTATGAGTGTATGTATGTGTATGTGTGTGTATGTTTGTGTGTGTGTTACATATTGGCTCATAAACAATATTTCCCATGTCACATATCGCGTAATATCGAGGAAATCGCGTGAAAAATGGCGTAATTTCGAGAAAATCGCGTAAAAAATCGTGTAAAATAAAATCGCGTAAAAACAGAATTCACTGATCAGTGGGGTGACTTTGATCACCTGAAAATTCGTGATAAAAAATTCTAATCAAAAGATATTGCTCTTTCAACACTAGGCAATGTTAACGTGACCTTAAACGCAACTTTTGCATGATTCACATACTTGTCAAAGTTAACCCTTGCAAAAAAGTATTGAATATACTTAAAGTAATCTTAGTTGAGGGTTAATTACGTTAAATTTGGAGAAGTGAGTAAAGTTTGATAAAAGCTCAAAAATGTAATTTTCAACAATGATCATTCCATACCATTAAAGAAATACTGATAAATTCGCAGGAAACAACAAAGATTTTAATTTTAGAGCTAGTTTTTGAGCTTTCGCAACAAACCGAATTGAAATCGGTCTAACGACGATCAAATAAGAGCAAATTTAGCAACAAGCAGCTCGTGAACCAAAATAAACAAATTTTTACCTAAAATATCGTTATTTTCGTTTCCTAACTAGCTGTAAATAATATTTTTCAGTACAGAAATTATCATTCATTTTGTGCATATCGAAAAAAGCACATTGCCAAAAGAATGTATGGATTTCAATTGTGATCAATTTCACCCCAATTTACCTCAGTACCTTATAGAATTATCGAGTTTATTTCTTGAAGTAGACGATAGAAATTTCACCAATAGCCATAGAGGTTTACTGGAGCACATACCAGTACTTGTTTTAAAATTATACTATTTCGGGAAAAATATACATTAAGCTAGTAATTTGGAAATTGTTATAAAAATTGATCAATTTTACCCCGTTCCATGGTATTTGAAAATTGATTTTTTTTGTGTGTTTAAAATTAATATTTTGAAGATTGCATTTTTCTTCCACTCTACTTCATTTACATACGGAACGTGTATAAAATCATGCAAATCCCGAAATTCTCGTCAAAACGCGTAAACTATGATCTTCGCTCAAAACATCCTTGAGCTGTAAAAATTTTTGAATGATGTCTGCAAATACTCCTCATTAGTGACATCAAAAAAGGTTACTTACTTTACTTACTTTTACGGCGACAGACCGATTATCGATCCAATGCCGAATCCAGAATACATCGCCATGTCACTCGGTCTTGGGCTGCTATCCTCCAATCCCTCCTAACACCTATTTCGTGGGCATCCTCGACGATAGCACGCATCCTACCTCGGAGTCGACGGCCTCTATCAGGATTTCTGCTAAATATAGTCTTCGCTGATCGTTCTTCCGGATTTCTAGCTACATGCCCAGCCCACTGCAACCTGCCGTGTTTTATCCGCTTAACTATATCCGCCGATTTGTACACCTGGTACACTTTATGGTTCATGCGTCTGCGCCAAATACCATTTTCTAGGACTGAATGCAAAACCTTACGCTCAAAAACACCAAGAGCTCGCCGATCGGCCTCTTTCAAGTTTAGTACGGGTTTGTAGACTACAGGACTTCAGCTGGTCAGGCAATCCGTAGAAGGCCCTTTTTGTAGCTGTTATCCGCCTTTTTATCTCACGGCTAACCTTGTTGTCACATGTCACTAATGTACCCAGGTAAATAAATTCGTCGACTACTTCAAAAGTTTCCCCATCTAACACCACCTCAGCACCAACATTCTTCGGACTACCACGTTCTCTACCAGCCACCATTTATTTCGTTTTGGTAGAGGTAATGATGAGTCCTATTCTCGCAGCTTCCTTCCTGAGAGGTCTGAAGACCTTTTCCATTGCTCTAGAAACCTAGAAGCATGTGAGACTTCGTAATGGTGGTGCTGCTTCTTTGCACGCCGGCCCTTCGTATGGAACCCTCCAATCTGATGTTGAACAATAGGTTTGACAGCCCGTCTCCCTGCTTCAAACCATCTAACGTCACGAAGGAATCCGATATCTCAATGGCTATCCTGACACATGATGTAAAGTCTTCAAGAGTGGCACGTGTCAGCCTAATTAGTTTCGCTGGGAAACCATGTTCGAGCATAATTCGTCATAACTCATTTCTCTTAACTGTATCGTACGCTGCCACAAAAGCAATGAACAGATGGTGAGACATTGGTAATCGCCAACAATGGTCTGCGACAACGGCCTCAGTCTATGGAACAGAATACGGAAGAAAATTTTGTAAACGGTATTGAGAAGGGGTTATGCCCCGAAAATTACTACAGTCCAGGTGGTGGCCTTCCTTGTAGATCGGACATATGAGACCCTCCAACCAGTCCGAGGGTAATTCTTCATCGGACAACACTGTCAGCATGATCCGGTGTAAAAAGCACGATACAGCTGTTCGGCTGAAATGCCATCCTTCCCAGCTGCCTTGCAGTTCCTCAGCTCTTTCACTGCTTCCCTAACCTCGTCCATGGATTTGCCATCATTCTCAATCACCATCCTGCTCCTTTCGACTACGCTGTTGTCTTCACCATTCAACAGCACACTAAAGGGTTCCTTCCAACGCCTGGCCCCCTCCCTATCGTTGCACATGACAGGGGCTGACACGTTTCGGCTCCTTATTCCATTAATTTTCTTGTAGAAGCTTCTCGCACCGTGTCTAGAGAAGCAACCTTCCGCCTCCGCAAGAGTACACTCCTAATGCTGTCGTTTCTTCCAGCGATGGAGTCATTTTTCAGCAGCTCTAGCTTCCCGGTATCTTCCTATGCTCTGACGAGTCACAGCCGTGGCTAATATGTGAATTCTGACACGGTTCTTTTCATCCATCGCTCGCTGACACTCAGCGTCAAACCACTCATTGTACGTGGCTGTCGCGGGCAGATGTACCCAACACTTCTCCCGCTGGAGCGCTGATTGTACTGTGGATATGCCTCCACTGTTCATTTAGGCTACCTCCAACTTGATCCTCGATCCGCTCATCAATCTTCCGTAGGTACTCTGTAGCCACTTCTCCAATTGATTTTTTTTTTCTCATGCCGAAAATCACCTTAGAACAAACGCAAAAAAATATTATTTCTCTGCGTTCTTCGAAATAATAACAATAATAATAAAACTGCTTTTTGTAAACCTTCTTACGAGGAGACCTCTACCTGCGAATCGAAATGAAAATGTGAAAAAAGTTAGCAGTAAACACTGAAATTAGATTTTGGAAATTTGCCCGACACTCTGAAAACACGTTAAAAACAATCCCCGTAAAACCAAACTTTTCTTCGCGTTAATTTTGCATGAAAAACACTGTATAATTAGCAAGAAATCAATAGTAAGTAATTCCGAAGAACTGAATGTGAAAAATGTTGAATAGTTATCAAAAAAAATTTCTCCGAGGTCTCGCAATAGAAATTATTTTGGTTCTTTTTATCTGTATAACAAAAAGGAAATATTTGACTTTCACTTAAACAAATATGTCATATGAACTGGAATTACGCGCTTTCAAATATAAATTCACAAAATAAAAGAGTCTGCAGTGTAAATGCGCAGCAAGTGATTCAAACGTTATTTCTTTTAATATTAAAAAAAAATCCTGCCAAATTTTTTCGAACTCCGGAAGCATTGCCCAGTCCGGATAGAGCAGTGTGACGGCACTAGGGATGCGGAGCGTGACGGTGCTGTCACCGTACGCAAGTCGTATAATGAATATTTAAAGAGTTTATATCCTTTTACTAACAGGAATTCTAAACTTCATTTCAAGTATAAACAAATATTTAGACCAGCAATGTTATATGCAGTACCAAACTGGACGAGTTGTTGTGTTATCATGAAGAAGATCTTTCAAAAAATTCAAATTGAATGCTTGAAGATAATATTGAAGCGTCCTCCTTGGTTTACCACGAGTGAACTAATATCGCTGATGTGGAAACAAAATATGTTAAACAAAATCATCAATAATTTCGTTTTTACTCTTTTTTCTTTGCTTGACGAATTGGATTACAATTTCCCTACAATTATTTTCACTGAGCTGCAGAAGGAATTACAATCTATTAATATTATAAAATTTTAAATATATGAAATAGTGTTGATATATGACAGTTCATTGCAGAACAAAAAATTTGAATTCTGAATAAGGCCGTTACAAACTTTATTTTCATTTTATGTCGCCCCCCCCCCCCCCTTCAAAAATCTTAAATATTAGAAGGGGAAGAAAAAAAAAGCTAAAACCATTTTGTTCATTTTATTGGTTTCCCGACAGCATAAGTGCTTTATTTAGCAACAACCAAGTCCAGTGACAGCGAGAGTGTCGTCAAAAGGCAAGCGAAATAAATAATAATAATAATAAAGTGTTATTTTTCAACATTTATTTGAGTGCAAGTTACAAACGTCATAACTTGCATACAAACTTTGATCAAAGATATTTCTTTTTTTTTCGTCTCGGTGTTATTTATTTTTTGCCACCCCCTTTTGCTAACTTTGATAACCTTGGACATAAAAAGAATTCGAAATTTGTATCAGCCTAAATATCTGAAAACAATAAAACGTTACAAAACTTTTCCTTTCCCCTATTAAAAATAAAGGTCTTTCCTCGTTACCATCACTATTCAGATTGTAATAACACGTTCATATTACGTTATTGATATGTGTTGTGAATTTACAAAACGTTATCGAAAACGTGCTATAAAATAAATTTAAGTAGAGAATATGAAGAAGGTGATAATGAGAAACAACTGTCTCGCAATTTCGTTTTGCAACTATTTCAAATCTGGTTTCAGAATTTCCCAAAAGTTTCCGAGCTATTTACGCTACGGAACAAACACGGTTTCTTGAATATTTACTCGAATTCCATAACATGGAAAATCGGTAACTATAGAAACATTCCATATACTTTTGCAGGGCAATATAATCCTGCCTGCTAACCATCTGTAGATCGATTCAATTTTCCCACGAGTCGATCGATACAGAGTTCAAGTGAATGAAAAACTGATAATAGACTGGGTTGCACCTAGCAGACAGTAAGCATATCCCCTCCACCATCAGAGCAGTGGTGGGTGGCAAAAGATTGAACCCTCGCGTTACCATTCGTCTGTACGGCCATCTTCACTCCTCGAAAGAGGTCGGACCAGTTTTGTGAATTTTTTGTGCGCATGACTCGTCAAATGTTGAACATAGCTACTGGTGCAAATCGAGAGAATAGCTCATAAAAGGAGGATGATACTCCGTCACGTAGGGTTGATCCGTTGGGGTGTGAAAATGTGGTTTGGAGTTCACCGCACCATCCCAAACGAATGAGAATTTGAACGCCTGCTCGGAATCCCTTCAATGTTTGCTTTGCCCTAGCGGTGGGTTTGAGGGATATTTTTCGTTAGAGGTGTACTATCGTGCATATTCCGTTATTTTTATATAAATAAACATGACATAAAATCTGACCAAACAAAAGACTTTATTTCAGATTCATTTCACGTTACTTTTCGAGATGTAATTTGTGCGCTAGATAAACAAATTTAAAAATATTCTTTCTAAGTAAATGAGCCTAGGAAAAAAACCGAATAAAATTTTAATAGTTTTTAGAAGCAATTAATAACGTTGAAATTTAATGTATAATATCCGATTTTTAACAAATCCTCGTAAGAAAATATCATGGGGTGTAATGTTCTCGAATGTTTTCCGTGAGACAATTATAGTAGGTTCAATTTGCTCAAATTTTCATTATTAATACTGCTGTTCTACGCATAGCTGTCCCAGTTTCTATAAAGTTACCTATTAAAATAGAACAACTATACATAGAACTGCAATATATTAGTTTTGCAATTCTATACTGATTTGAGCTAAGAGCCCTTTTTTAGGTTTATTAATTCAATAGTTTTTTTTATTTTAAATGTTCATATATTCTTTGCATTTTGATCAGAATCATTCATTTTTATTCATTTGCGCAGTAAGTTTTGTTACTGGTCACATAGGGCTACAATTTGTTGCATAGTACGTATTAAATTTTTAAAATATTGAAAGCGAAGACACAGTACATTAAAATCCTATATGTAAACTGTTTTCGTCTACGAGGGAGAGAAAAAGGATCAAACATAGATACATCAAGAGTATAAGCGCTGGGAAAAACGACGGTTGCTCTCCCGCTGCTGGCTGAGTAAATAATTTTCGCTAATGCTCGCTGTATTAGAACATCACTTAAATTGGATTTGTAAACACTCCATGCAAACACGAGTGTTCAAGCATAATTTGTACCCTCCGTCTGTAATTCTTCATCAAACCGCGAGGGGTGGCTACCCGGAGACAAATGCCATATTGTATACCCATATGTACGCTATGTAGGCAGGAAGAATCGAGCAAAGCAAATACCTCATCGAAATTTCTTTTCCCTTCTCGCAGGTGGCAGCGGCCAGGTTCACTCCCTTTCCTGGCACCGTAAAGGTGATCGAAGTGCTGATGGGCGCTATTTCGCGCGGATCTGGCGCCCGGAAGATCCTCGAAGCAATCAACGGAACATCGCAGCTGGCCCGTCGTCATACTCGAACAATCTAATTTAGTCTAGGGAGGGGGTGCCGACCGTCGATTGCCAATTTGAAAGCTCATTTATTTAGCTCTAACTCTCCGAATGGTTCATTATTCTCCAATGGAAATCAATGAATGCGTGAAGCAATTCTAGTCGTTTTATTAGGCATAAAGTCTATGTTCAAATATTGTAAATAAATATATTTCAACCAAAAATCATAAATCTGCATTAAAAATAAGTCGTCTCAGTAGGTAGGTATGTATACTTTAGATTTATCTAAACCTGGTAAATTGTGAATTTATCTTGCTTTGACTGCTTGGGCAGGTGTCCTGTTTTCGTTCATTTTCAAGTCTATGCTAAAGCGGTGATTTTATTTCCCCCAATGTTTGGTTATCGGCGTATCATCATGACGTACGCCACAAAAAAGCACATCACCTGAATAAACATGAACCATAAAAACTATGCTATAGGGTGTCAAAATATCAATTGCCCTTGGTGTTGCATTGCTTAAAAATGGTAAATGAAATAGTTTTAGTCTCATATCTATGGTTCCAAGCAAATTTTTCTCTTGAAAAACTCTTAAATAAGGAAGAACGCGCCAACGCCGAGTACATACGGTCATGTATCCTTCTTAATCCTCGCACTCAATTACTGGCACATTTTTAATTCCTCTCATCAAGAATTAATTTAAAACTGTCGGATTAGGTTGCGCGTTGACAAGGGTGATAGCTTCACCCCTGTGACGAATAACTACACAGTATTTCTTCCTACGGCGCAACCGATGAAACGTAACGTTCTTTTGAGGTTACATTAGCGTTGATAAACACAATAGCAACGTTCGTAACAGCGCATCCCAACACGAATGACGAAAAAATGGCTTTTAATTTTAAAAATTGGCAATTTTCAGGGTCATCCTACTTTTCTAAACATCGCTAGAAAAAATATCTGAATATAGCGTTTTGTAGAGCAACTCAAGAGCTTTAATGTCAATGGGGTAAAACGGCCCTGGAAGGTTTTTTTTTTCAAAAAAACTGTTAAAATCACTAAAATTACTAAATTTCCTGCTAGACTTAATGGATTCTGCTGAAAATTTGTATAAACACTCTATTTTACCAGAACTACCTGCTTTACCAAAAGATACGCCATTTGGGGTAAAACGTTCCTTAAAGTTTTTTTTTTAAAAAATGCCGCCAAAATCACCAACACTGCCAGAAGTCGGGTCATACTTGATAGATCTACTAAAAATGTAAATTATCGGTCTAGTTTAATACGAAGGGCAAGATGACAAAACTGAGAAATAGATTAACATGACAAAAAAAAATATTTTTTTTGGAAAATACTTGGGTGCTATTTCCTCTACAGAAAACAGTCCAGAGCCCAAAGTTAGCATTTTATAAAACAACTAAAGAGCTTTTATTTGATATAAATTCCAGTTATTTGGAAACTGACTAATAAGGACTAAAGTTTTTCTTGACTTTTTCACTAAGTTTCAAGAAAAGCATCTTCCAGCATATTCGGATATTTTTTCTAGCGATGTTGAGCAGAGTAGGATGACCCCAAAAACTGACAAGTTTTAAAAAAATGCATTTTTTTGTCATGTTAGCTCTTTGCTATATATTGTGACAATGTGTTTTGAAGTACTTTTAGTGTAGAATAATACCACAATTTTTTAAAAATTTCATCAAGTCTAGCAACGTTTTCAAGACGTTTTTAGACATATCATTTTAAAGGGCCGTTTTACTCCACTTAACCTCAATGAGAAAAATTGAAATTTTGCAAAACTTTCTACCTTAAATAGACAAACAAACGCTGAAAATTTCAGCTCAATCTGAGAACTTCGAAACAACGTCCCTCAGGAAGGTAGTTGCGGTTCTCGCGAACTGGCTCTTAAAAGCAACCTACATTTTATAATTTAAAACCAACATTCGGTGACATTGTGATGACATTGTGCTTAACTCATATGTGTCGCAAAATTAATTTTTTTTAATTTCACTTTTCAAATTTTCAAGTTTTATGGGTAAATTTTTTTGTTTGTCACTCGATTATTTAGAACATTTCAAATAAATTTTTAATACACTACTCCTGCAGCTGAACCTCCCAACTGGTCTAGAGGTCTAGAGCAGTGGTTCTCAACCCGGGGTACGGTACGGTAGGGTACTTGAAAGCCTCCAGGGGGTACGCGAAAAAAACATCGGTACTGGCGGCCAAGCAAATTACACAATGTTTGAGATAAAATCTTCAAAAACATATTTTCTGTTGTTTTATTGGAGAGTACTACTAACATTATTACAGATTAATTCAGTTGTTTGCACAAATTACCATTTGAAAAATCATACAAAATAATGCGGGTACAATTGATTTGTAAAATATCGCAAAGGGATACGCGGACAAAAAAGGTTGAGATCCGCCTGTCTAGAAGACAGGTCTTTATAAAAATTTTAAATAGGTAGAAATATTTGCACAGATTCTTACAACTATTAATTAAAAAATCACAAAATTACCACCATTGTATGGTTTTGAATATTTTGGTGATATGCCCACAAAATGATCTTTTCGTAGAAAATTCTACTTGGGTTTCACTAACAAAATAACTTTCTGAAAATTATGTTGTGGCTCTGAAATGATTTGAAATGGCAACTGGGGTCGATTTACGGACTGTGGCGATCATCCCGATTTTGAATCTACTCATATTAGGCACTATTAGGTCATTTTAGGTTGTGTACCAGAAACCAGAAGTCGCAATCTTGGAATTCAAAATAGCGACTTCAGATCGTTAATCGCTTTTTGAATATCATCTCGATTCCGAGAATACCCATTTCACCTTGTTTTCAGCTACGATTGGTCGAAATCTATTGATATGTTTTTTGAAGGAGGGCTTGTTAGTAGCTTATTGATGTGGTTCAATTTAATTGTTTCTAAGCCATTAGGCGGGATTTGTTCCGGAAGGACCATAAACATGGCCTGTCGAAGCAATTCTATGAACTTCGAACCAATAACTGTGAAAATCTCGAATATTTTTGAAATTCTTTAACTTCGAATATGTCATATGCAGTGGTGGGCACCGCTAACCGAAAATTCAGTGACGCTAATCGCTAATCCTCTATTGGGAAAATTTATTTATTTGGATAATCGCCAATCGCTAACTTTTTAATACGTAGATTGGTGAAAAAATTACTTTTAAGTGCTATTCACAAGAAAAGCTTCAAAATTCACAAAACAGTCATACTTGAAGATTTCGTGAAAAAATGAAGCAAGCATAGTGATTCTGCTTGTAAGTAACACAAATACATTTGGGATTGTTTTTAAAAACTCAAATATCATCATTAGGGACAGTGGTAAATCGCGATTTCGCGGAAGCCGCGAATCCCGCGAAATCCAGCATCGGCCGCGAAATTCCCAAAAATCCGCGAAATGTCGCGAAAGTAACGGAAAACAGCAGCATTCTATGTCTGTCATGAAACATTTTGATTTGTAACCTACGAAATTCATGAAAATCAGCAGCACGGACAAAGCTGAAGATTTGTAGACACGCAGATGGTACCGGGAGGCCTTTTTCTACACAGCCAATGAGACGAAACAGTACGACAACCGCTCTTATACAACGCGATTTCGGCAATCTGAGTTGAATTGTTTTCGGACGGTTCTGTTGCTAGATCTTCTTCGAGCAAAGGTTTGGCGGTTGGTGCCCTGCAAGATAGAATTCCTGAGTGTATAGCCATAAAATACAAGCTGTAAAATTAACTAAGGATGTACAAGCAAACATTTTTTTAAGTACTCGACAGTGAGATTGGTATTGAAACTTTGGTAGATATTCGGATCGCGGGCGTTTACTGAATTTTCCCGGTTGACAATTAAATATTTAGCGATTGCCGGAAACTAGGTAGATACAAAACGCAGCGTGTTTTTTTATTTAACCAAAAAACACTTAATTTTACATTTTCTGGAGATAAAGGTTACCGCGAAATTAGCGCGAAATTTGAATATTTTCACTTTTGCAACCCGTGAATTTTCAACTTTTTTGCCGCGAATACCTCTGTCTCTAATCATCATGTTTCATTTGGTGATGAATTTTTCATTCGTTGAGCTAAAATGAATTGGCGATTAGCAGAACCTTTGCTATTTATATCAAAACGACTAGTGGCTCTAAACGCTGCGTTGGCGTATTAACGATTGACCTCGCAAAATTCGTATCATCAGACCACCCTATCGTTTATTTGTTATTTATTACATTTGATTGTTCTGAAAATAAATTTGACTATAGTTCATGTATATTTGCTATGAGGATGACCCTACGTAACGCAAACAACTTTCGTAAGAGTGATAAATTTTGAAATAGTATTTTGGTTATGTTAAAATTTTCTTCCATATCAATGTAATTTAAATAGCGCCGTGACGGCTTTTATTCTAAAATAATTTGGTCTTGCGATCATGCTTTTGTTCATATGGTAATTGATTTTGTTTCATCCCAATAGGTCGGTTTAGTAAAACGCGCGTTTCCAAAATAAATTGTACCACTTTTTTTTGCCGGTTTAACATTGTTTTATTTATCACAAAACACTTAACAACTTTAAAACGGGGAAAGCTGTAGAGTCGAATTGCTGCTACTTATCTGTAAATAATTGACTGCACTTACCTCCGTGCTGCATGTACCCAATTCACACATAAATGAGGTAGTTGTCCAGTGACAAATACTCTAACAAGCGAAGTCTGACCGTATAATACTACTTCGCTGCTTGAAAAAACATTCAGTGATGTTTCTGCGGCTATTCGGTCAGCTGTGTTCTGCTCTCGGAACGCATTGCGTAACGGAAACATTATGATGAAAAGTAACGTGCTTGGGACGTGTGGCAACGGTGACGTAGAAATAATCTATTATGATGATCAATATCGTGACAAGTCAATGAACGTACTTCGTAAGTCATTTTTTCTCCATGAAGCCGTTTGCATTGGATCAGAAGTGAATATCGATCCCCAAGCCCAGAGAGACCTAGAACAGCTTTGTCTGGAAGTAGGACGTAGTGGTGTTTCTTTACTTGCGCGCCATAAACCTAGTGGGGAAATTGTTGGCGTATCGTTCAATCTACTACAGGTAGGACTAGCGATTAAATTGTGCAATTTAACGAGAATATAATAAGAATATGCATTTTTTACCATCAATTTTTAGACACCGAGCGCGCCAGGAGATGCGAATTATTTCGAGACCTTCCGTGACCGTAATTGTGTATCTGAGAGCTCTAAAAGTCTCATGCAATATATGATAACCATGGATTCGAAAGTGAACCTGTTCGAGAAGTTTGGGATTGATTGCTTGTTGGAAATCATGTTCTTGGCCACATTGCCAGAATTTGAAGGCAAAGGTATTGGTACCAAACTAGTCGAATGTTCCGTCGAACTTGCCAGGCAACTAAAAAAAGGAAAGAGAATGGAGAGCTTACCGGAAAATGAAAAACGACATCCGAAATTGGTATCTGCTTTGTTTACTTCCAAAAGCTCACAGAAAGTTGGTAAGAAAAACAAATTTACTGACATCAACGAGGTACCGCACGCGGAATTTGTTTTCCATGGTAAATCGTATAGCGAACGAATTGGACCCGATCATCCAACCTCAATACTAGTGGTGAAGGAGATATAAAATTTTAGTATCTCTATTACGATAACAAAATATTGAAACTGTAAATGCATGAATCTTTTGCGATTAGCACATGGTAATAAACATTGTAATGTACATTTAGGGTGAAAGGGCTCTGAATCCAAAACATTTTTATCTTTTTATTGTTGAGCTTCCTTTTGCTTTTTTTATAATACAATGCTCGCGAGAACAGTATTCTCCTTCCACTTTATTTACCATGAGATGAAATTGATCATTGTTCATTTTTTCTTCGAATAACTCGATTCATGTTGTTTCTTTCCGAGACAATATTTATCTTAAATTAGTATTGGTATGTGCCCAAGAAACCGTAAGTGTTATGAGTTCCTATAAAATAAATCGGGGTGATATTCATCACCCATGAAATCTATGCATTCTATCGGAAAACTATCAATCACAGACCTTTAAAAATACAAACACAATAGTTCTGGTTGAAATTTATTCATTGGGTCTCAGGAAATGAAATTTACTGATTTTTGCTTTAATTTAATCATCGTTCGACCGATTTCAATTCCGTTGGTTATACAAGATCAAAAATTAGATCAAAAATTCAAGTGGTAATTTCTGTTTTTTTTACACAACATTTATTCGACACCGTACAATATCGCAGAGATGGTACTTTCATGAAACTATTTAGCTCTCTAAGTTTAACGTAATTTACCCTGAATTGACTTTACTTCAGATAAATCAATAAGTTTTCTGGTTTTTCAAGTTTCTAGTCCAATCAATATTAATTGAGTATTGAGGCAGTTAGAGAAATTTTATGAAAATACATAAAATAACCCCGGGACTCTAGGACTTAGTTTGACAAGTATATGATTCTCGAAAATGCTGTAGAATCAGTATCTTTTGATCAATACTTTTTATTTCGAGTTTTTAGGTATTCAATCTGAACCCACTGGGCAGATTCATTACATTTCACGGTTCATTTTTGGAAGCTGATATTCTACTACACAGTTTTGTTTAGTTACCATGACAACACTACGCGTTGCTTTTCAGTTCGCTCCACCACTTATCGCTATCAACACTGGTATGGCAATTACAACTTTGGTTTTCGCATATGTTAGAACGCGATTTTGATTACACAATTTGAAATAAATACTCATTTTTTCACATATTGAAAGGCAGTAAATCTTCAATCAGAGTGCTAAAAACCCGGCGAACAATTTTTCTATAAATCATAAATGCTGAGTAAAGTGGAATAAATAATTTAAAAATAGGGTGCAAAAGGAGACGATTGCCTTGAAAAGAATAAAAGGAGAAGACGTTGAGTGGAGATGGTCGGGTTTCGGGTTTTCAAACCCGAAACCCGAGCCCGACCCGTACCCGACAGGTGCGGATCGGGTTCGGGTTTGAAAATTTTTGAAAGTGTCGGGTACGGGTCGGGTTCGGGTTTTGTGAAAAAAATATTTTCGGGTTCGGGTTTGAAAATGTCAGGTTCAGGTCGGGTTTGGGTATGAAAACCCGAAACTTGACTATAAAATCTATGAAATCTCGGGTTCGGGTTTCACAATTTTGGGTTCGGGTCGGGTTCAGGTTTCAAAGAAATAAAATTTTCGGGTTCGGGTTTGAACGAAAAAAAAAAGTTTCGGGTTCGGGCCGGGCTCGGGTTTTGACCGAAAAAAAAGATCGGGTTCGGGTCGGGTACCATCTCTAGTACAAGTGTGCAAAAACGTTTCATTTAAAGTGGTGAAAAGTGATATTCGTATAAGTTGAAGTGTTATCAATTACGTGAAATAGTTTTTTCATCGATATTTCTAAGATTGGTAGTACAAATAACTTAATTTAGTAAATTTAGTCAAATCTTGGGATGTATAGGTTTGATAATGAGGGGCCAGGGGGTGATTCCATTTACGTTACCGTACTTGTACTCTGGATCGTGCGTTAATGTCTTTTTTTGTTTACAAAACATATACCTATTTGACACGGCACATTATCATGGTCTTTTCCGTACTCAACAAATAACTTACTATTAAGGAAAAAGATTAGACACCCACTTCTTTTTATGTACCGTAAACCGGGGCAGGATCATGCCAGTGAGGGTGAGATTGTGTCATCCAACCCAGAACTTGTAAGCTATCCCATGGGGGTCAGAAGACTGGTCCGCAGACTAATCTATCGTGGATAAGCATTCGAGCATGTAGCACCAGGAACTTTTCTCTTTCTCTCCAGAAAATACACATTTTTCAACAATATCATAGTAGCGTTAATTGTCTAATATCGATAAAGAAAACTATTATTAGCGTTGTAAATATGCCCAAATGTGAAATTTCGAAAGTTGTTTCGACCAAAATAAACCATCGTTATTACATATATAAGTAGTGCGTTTGACAGTGTTTATAATATAAACTTGATTTGTTCAGATTTAAAATTTTTGCAGAAAATGTGTCATGTATTCGCAGTTTACGAAATTCTTAGGCCTACCATACACTTACACAAATATTCGTGTTTTAAACACATTGCAAAAAATTTAAAGTTGAATTCAAAATTGTTAAAGCAGTTCAATAACGTGCTAGAATTCGTTACTAAAATAAATACTTACTTTTTGCTGCAAAAACTATCGATATTGTGAGCGGCTGTGCTCGCTGTAGTGGGCTCAAAGATCCGATTGTTCAAAAAGAAAGTATTTAATTAGGTGTGGTGGACAAGCGTGACATCCCAACTTTTGAAATTTTTCGAACACCGGATTATGTAGCATTTGCAAAATTCAACATTCCTACAAACTACGTATGATTGCAGATTCGTTTCCCGAAAAGCAAGAGGAATTCGAAAAATGACATTATGACTAGAACAAGCAACTCTAAAGTTTATCTTTAAGTTAGTTTAAAACTCAAAGGGCTACCATCACCAAACGGATTAGTTATAATTAAAATCCAAAACCTGAAAAAAAAACTATATATATATATATATATATATATATATATATATATATATATATATATATATATATATATATATATATATATATATATATATATATATATATATATATTTATTTATTTATTTTTTTTTTTTGTTTCAGGTGGAGGGGAAATTTGCATCCAAACCCCTGAGGTGACCAACCTCAGGGAGTGTGGGGTTGGTTTGAATCAGTGACCGGACCCACTAAAACCCCTCCAGTCTCCAGCTCATAATACTCCCCGGGACCACCGCTAGGTATTGCTTCGGGGAGCGGCTTTTGTGCTCTGTGCACCCTCTTGGTTCTTTAGGTATCTTTGCTAACTTAGCTAACTAACCTGGAGACTGGCCGTTAGCTAACACTGGCGTGTCGGTGGTCAACCTGTCGCCTGTTTTGCAATTCTAAAACTATTTGAGAGGCGGCTGTACAAACCGCCCTCCAAATGTTTGGGTCTTTACACATCCTCCGAACTAGGTTGTCCGGAGTGGTGTCTGGCCCGCTCACTACCATCATGTCGCTCCGCGCATGCACAAAACGAGGGCACACGAAGAAGACATGCTCAGCAGTCTCTTCCGCATCCGCGCACTCGGGACACATGGGGGACCCCGCAAGCCCGAATCTGTGTAGATACTGCCTGAAGCAACCATGACCTGACAGAATCTGTGTCAAGTGGAAGTTGACACAGTGGAACTTCTCCATGGCGCCTCCCGACCCATCCGGATACGTCCGGAATAAGTCGATGCGTCCATCTACCCTTTACGGAATTGGACCATTCCTGCTGCCATCTGATCATCGAGAATAACCTTCTGGTGCCTCGTATACCCCTTGTGTCACGTTGATCGAAGCATTCTACGTCCTCGTTAATGACAATGCTGATAGGCATCATGCCGGACAGGACGCAGATTGCGTCGTATGACACTGTACGGTACGCGCTCACAACCCTCAGGCACATGAGCCTGTAGGTACTTTCTAGTTTACGACGATGACTGTTGGTACCTAACGCTTTGGTGGGCCAGCGTGGCCACCATACCTAAGTATGGACGAAACCACGCTGGCAAGAAGTTTACGCTTGCTGCCATATACCGCTGAGCTATTCGACATCATTCGAGATAGTCCTGCAGCGGCCGTTGAAGCCCTCTTACAGGCATAGTCGACGTGACTCTTAAATGTGAGCTTATCGTCAACCATAACCCCTAAGAGCTTCAAGGAACGCCTTGAGGTAATGGTGCAGTCACCGACTCTGACCACCGCCTGTTGCTCTAATTTGCGGTTGTTCACAACCGTAACCTCCGTTTTATGGTGCGCTAACTCCAGTTTCCTAGAGTGCATCCAGTCTTCGACCTTGCGTATGCAGTGCGCGGCCGTCAACTCGACCTCTTCGATCGACTCGCCGTAGACCTCTAGCGTGATGTCGTCTGCGAAACCGACGATCACAACTCCTACAGGGAACTTTAGTTTCAACACCCCGTCATACATGACATTCCACAACACCGGGCCCAGGATGGAACCTTGCGGTACCCCTGCGGTGATTGGGACGCACTTCTGACCCTCCTCCGTGTTGTAAACTAGTACCCGATTCTGGAAATAATTTTCCAAAATCTTGTACAACGACACCGGTACGTGGATGCTCCTAAGCGCGAGCGCTATGGAGTCCCAACTGGCGCTATTGAATGCATTCTTCACGTCAAGCGTGACGATTGCGCAATAGCGAATGCCCCAACTCTTACGCTGGAGTGCTACCTCTGCCGTCTTGGTGACAGAGAGAATAGCATCCAGCGTGGATCTACCTTTCCGGAAGCCGAACTGGTTACCTGCCAGACCGTTTACACCCTCTGTGTACTTCACCAGTCTGTTGAGGATAATCCTCTCAAGCACCTTGCCCGTAGTGTCCAGCAGACAGATAGGTCTGTATGCCGATGGGTCCCCTGGCGGTTTCCCAGCCTTCGGCAACAGCACCTATCTCTGTCGCTTCCACCTGTCCGGAAAGAGGCAGTCATCCAGGCACTTCTGCATGACTGCTCGAAATAGATCGGGGGCCACTTTCATGGCCGTCCTGATGGCCAAGTTCGGGATTCCATCCGGTCCCGGTGCCTTGCTCACCTTTAGGGAGTTGGCGATCACGATGAGTTCCTCATTCGTAACCCTTACCTCCTCCACAACCTCGGCACGGCTGCCGTCTCTCACGGATTGGATGCCCGGCAGGTTGGCCGACCATTCCTGGTCTGTGTCTGAGATACTGGAACGTCGGACGTGAGACTCAGCAACCGGAGGCCAAGGATTTGGCTTGTGTCGTGGAAAGAGTCCCTCGATGATACGCTCCAGCATCGCTGGTGATCGCTCTGCAGGCGCCAACACGCCTTTGGTCTTCGCCATTACGACTCTGTAGGCTTTGCCCCACGGATTCGTATTGGCACTCGCGCATAGCCTATCGAAGCAGGCCCTTTTGCTCGCCTTTATCGCACTTTTAAGCGCCGATCTTGCAGATCCGAATACTACACGGCGCTCTACCCTCTGTGCATCGGTACGTGCACGTTGCAACATCCGTCTTGCACGGAGGCACGCGCTACGGAGGTCCGCTATCGCGTCGGTCCACCAGTATACCGGTGACTTACCATTCCTAGGTTGGCAGGTCCTAGGCATGGTGGCGTCGCACGCCCGCGATAATGTGGCAACTAATTGGTCAGCACTCGGGCGGAGCCAACTGCCCCCCTCGCGCTCTCTTCTTATTGCTTCTGCAAATACCTCGTCATCGAAATGCGATGTCTTCCACCCGCGGACGGTCGGAGTATTGGCTCTACCCGTCGCCTGCCGCCTCACGTTATGGACTACGCTATAGCAGACCGACTGGTGGTCACTATAGGTGTAGCCATCGTCTACCCTCCAGTTCACGATCAGTCCTGGGCTGGAGAACGTCACGTCGATGATCGACTCCGCACCATTTCTGCTGAATGTACACTTGGTTCCAACGTTGGCCAGATCTAGGTTGAGCTTTGCCAAAGCTTCCAACAAGATCTGACCCCTCCGGTTCGTGCGGCGGCTTCCCCACTCAACAGCCCAAGAGTTGAAGTCGCCCGCCACTACTAAGGGTGTTAGTCCCGTCAGCTCCATAGATAACAAATCGACCTTCTGTGTGAACCTTTCGATAGACCAACGCGGCGGAGCATAACAACTGCAGTAGAACACTCCGTCCACCTTGGCAACCGCGTATCCTTCATTTGAGGTTGACACAACCTCCTGAACCGGGAACTTGCTGGTCGTGCATATGTCCGCCGTACTGGACTTATCTGCAACCCAATTACCGTTTCCGGGAGGAATGCAGTAGGGGTCCGATACGATTGCGATGTCCGACCGCGACTCAGACGCTGCTTGGTATAGCAGCTGCTGTGCCGCATAGCAATGGTTCAGGTTCAATTGTGTCACCCTCACGCCCGTGGTTTCGTGGCCGCCTTACCGGCTGGGCACCGTGGGCCTCCCATAAAGTGCTTGGCGTCCCGTTTTCCAGTACATACCAAGCACTTGGGAGGCTCCCCGCAGTGTTTAGCTTTATGGCCAGTACCACCACAACGCCTACATAACTGGCTCCTATCGGGCCCCTTGCAGGTCCAGGACTTGTGTCCTCCCTCGAAACACCTGAAGCAAACGTCCGGCTGCTGGAGTATGCTCAGGGGACATACTGACCAGCCAACCTTAAGTTTGGCTGTCTTCAGGGCCAGAGTTGCATCGGCCGATGCAAGCCGGAAAGTGGCCACCTGGGTCCCCGCTGGACCCTTTCGGAGGCGAATTACCTCAGTGGCTACTTCCACTCCGCACTTCTCCTTGAGGGCCTGTGCAATATCGCACCTCTCGGTGATTTCATCCAGGTTTTTGAGCTGGAGAGTCACCTCTGAGGTGAGTGCCCGAATTTGCACATCTTTCCCGAGGACCTGCTCGGCTACCGTCTTGTAGGCAGCGCCCTTGTTTTGAGCATCCTTACGGAGCTCAAGGATCATCTCGCCGGTGCGAGAACGACTGATGGTCCGCACATCCGCTCCCAGATCCTTGAGCTGGGTTTCGCCTCTCATTTTCTTCAAGACTTCGGAGTACTTGGACCCATCCGTCTTGAGTATGAGGGCGTCGCCCCTGCTTCGCGCCTTCTTTCCCATTTTTGGACGATTTGTCGCCTTCTCGTCGTTGCGCTTGCTGTCTTTTTGGCGCTTCCTTCCTCCCACGGTAACCCAAGGGTTTCCCGTAGCTGCCACTTCGGCAGACTTTTCGGCGGACTTGGAGGCCGTTGGTGTGCTGTCTCGCGGGCTTAGCACAACCAACCGTTTCTTGCTGTTATGTATGTATATATATATATATATATATATATATATATATATATATATATATATATATATATATATATATATATACATTTCGCTTCTCTGCTTTCGTTGCAATAGGAAGCAAGCAAACATCCGTACAGATCTATCGTACGATTCAGAACAATAAGCATTGTTCGACGACGCGTGTGTTGTTTGTGTTTTCGGTGCCGGTGTTGCGATAGTTTGTATATCCAGCAGCCGGAGTGAATTCCCTGCGCTACCGCCTGCCGTTTACAGCAGTGTCGCAGACTGTGTATTGTGCACTGACGGCCACGTGATTTATTTTGATTTCGGTGTCACATCATCCATATCATCCAGCAGCCGAAAAAAGTTCCCCGCGCCACCGGGTGCTAGTTAGCCCCTAGCGCCGGTTCAGCCTGCCGTTCATCATCGGATCATCGGATTGATTCAACGTGCAACCAGGAGGGCGCGTAGATAAATAATTAAGGAAGTCTGGTGAAGTATTCGCTTTTATTATTAGTATTTTTTTTTTATCTCAAATACCATCGTCTTTTTTCTATTTGATGAAATTGTTTTAAAATTTGTTATACATTATTTGATCCCCCCATATACGTAATTTATCCCTTGCGCGCGGTAGAGCGAAACGCTCCCGCGAAATATGGACAACATGCAAGTGGGATTATTCCTGGATGTAGGTCTAAATGGGGAAGAGATTGATATCTCCCCCCTCAGTTCTCCTCTACCTTCCTCTGTACCTTCCCCTGTACCTAGTCCAGTACCGAAGGTCCCGGTACGGGTTAAAGCTTACCCAGATGCCGCTGGCGGTCCTTACGTTGTTTTTTTCAGGCCTATTAAAAAGCCATTGAATATTTTGCAAATCGGCAAGGACCTGGCAAAAGATTTTTCGGACGTCACTGAAATTACGAAAGTGAGACCGAACAAACTGCGAGTTGTCGTGAATAGCTTGAAGCAAGCAAATGCAATTGCTTGCCACGAGCTTTTCACGAGAGAGTATCGCGTGTACATCCCTGCCAAGGATGTAGAAATCGACGGTGTGGTTACCGAAGGGAATCTCACTGTCGAAGACATTTTGCGTTACGGGGTTGGCTGTTTCAAGAACCCCCTGATGCAAAGTGTAAAGGTACTGGATTGCAAGCAATTGCATTCAGTATCCATCGAAGAAGGTAAGAAGAAATTCTTTCCTTCGGATTCCTTTCGAGTGACATTTGCCGGATCCGCACTGCCGAACTACATCCGTTTGGACAGGGTTCGTTTACCTGTACGCCTGTTTGTGCCGCGGGTTATGCACTGCCAAAATTGCAAGCAGTTGGGTCATACAGCCACCTACTGCTGCAACAAGGCACGCTGCAGCAAATGCGGAGGGAATCACGCCGAGACCGCTTTCAATGAGGACACAGAAAAGTGCCTTTATTGCGGTGGCCCCCGGCATGAACTTTCGGCATGTCCCGCGTATAAACAGCGCGAGGAGAAAATTAAGCGTTCCCTCAAGGAACGATCAAAGCACTCTTTTGCAGAAATGCTTAAGAGGGCTGAGCCACCCTCATCAGGAAACATATTTTCCTTTCTGCCAACCGATGAGGGGACATCCGACGATCCCGGCGAAGGGTGTTCTTATGCCTTGCCAGAAGGATCTAGGAAGAGGAGAATGCTCCTGCGTGAAACGCAAAGGTCGTAAGATAACCCCTAGTGGAATGACCAATAAATCAACATAAAAAGGAAGCGGTGAAGAAAAGCCGAAGCAAGTACCTCCCGGTTTTAATTTTAAATCAAACCAGGAGTATCCACCGCTTCCCGGGGCACCAAAACCCCTCGTGCACCCATTTTTCGATCAGAGGATAAAAAAGAAACAGGGTTCATAAATTTCTCTGATATTGTGGACTGGATATTCAAAACATTCAACATAACAGATCCCCTTAAAAACATTCTTCTCGCCCTTCTCCCTACAGTGAAAACCTTTTTAAAGCAACTAGCAGCAACTTGGCCCCTCATTTCAGCTATCATATCTTTCGATGACTAATACATCGAAAGAGGCTAGGAATTCTATCACTGTATTACAGTGGAATTGCAGAAGTATCATCCCCAAATTCGATCTATTTTCACATTTAATAAGCACATGCAATTGTGATGCGATTGCGCTCTGTGAAACTTTTCCTAATTCAAATGACCAACCCAATTTCCACGATTTTAACATAATTCGTCGAGACCGAAACTCTCACGGTGGAGGGGTACTTTTAGGGATCAAAAAGTGCTATTCAGAATCGACCTCCCCTCGCTCTCGAATATTGAAGTCGTTGCCATTCAAACGAATATGAATGGAAAAGACATTTGCCTTGCTTCGATATACATTCCTCCATCTGTGCGGATTGAACAGAGGCAACTTTCTGACATAGCAGAATTGCTTCCCGCACCTTTTTTGATTTTGGGAGATTTCAACTCTCACTGTTCGCAATGGGGGTCGCTATACGACGACAACCGATCTTCTGTGATTTGTAACTTGATCGACGACTTCAACATGACGCTTTTAAATACTGGGGAAACGACACGTGTACCTAATCCTCCAGCACGTGAAAGCGTACTTGACCTATCCCTCTGCTCGACCTCACTAGCGTTAGATTGCCGGTGGAAAGTAATCAATGGTACCCACGGTAGTGATCATCTACCAATCGTTATTTCAATTGCTAATGGTTCTACCCCCTCAGATCCGATCAATATTTCATACGACCTCACACGTAATATTGATTGGAAGCGTTATGAGACCATCATAGCGAATATCATCGAGTCTCACGAGGAACTTCCTCCGGAGGAAGAATACGCGTTACTTTCTGGCTTGATCATCGACGTCGCGACTCAAGCTCAGACGAAACCGATACCCGGGGTAACGATTAGACAGCGTCCTCCCAACAAGTGGTGGGACAAAGAGTGCTCTGACCTGTACGCGCAAAGGTCCTCGGTGTATTTGGCCTTCCGAAAACACGGTACTCTTGATCTGCTCCGAAAGTACGATGCACTGGATAGGCAGATGACAAGTTTAATTAAAGCAAAAAAACGCGGATACTGGCGTCGGTTTGTAAACGCGTTGTCGAGGGAAACAGCGATGAGCACTCTTTGGGACACGGCCAGACGCATGCGGAACCGTAACGTTTCTAATGAAAGAGAGGAGTATTCAGGCCGCTGAATATTCGACTTTGCCAAAAAGGTCTGTCCGGACTCTGTACCGGAACAGAAAACTTTTCGCGACGCGTTTTTAGTACTCACGGGAGAGCCTCCATTCTCGATGTTGGAATTTTCAATGGCCCTTCTTTCGTGCAACAATAAAGCTCCAGGGTTGGATAGAATTAAATTCAACCTATTGAAGAATCTACCCGACTCTGCAAAAAGACGCTTGTTGGACTTGTTCAACAAATTTCTTGAGCTAAACATTGTTCCGCACGACTGGAGGGAGGTAAAAGTCATTGCTATTCGAAAACCAAGAAAACCTGCCTCTGATCACAATTCTTATAGGCCGATTGCTATGCTCTCTTGCCTCCGGAAATTAATGGAGAAAATGATCCTCTTACGGTTAGACAAATGGGTCGAAACAAATGGTTTACTTTCAGATACTCAATTTGGCTTCCGCCGGGGCAAAGGAACGAACGATTGCCTAGCGTTGCTTTCTACTGAAATTCAACTCGCCTTTGCCCGAAAAGAGCAAATGGCTTCTGCGTTCTTGGATATTAAGGGGGCTTTTGACTCTGTCTCTGTAGAAGTTTAAA
Source organism: Wyeomyia smithii (assembly GCF_029784165.1). Lineage (NCBI taxonomy): Eukaryota > Metazoa > Arthropoda > Insecta > Diptera > Culicidae > Wyeomyia > Wyeomyia smithii. The sequence goes on along the minus strand of NC_073696.1, from coordinate 174,097,681 downwards.
GCGAGAAACTTCATTCGCAGGGACTTTCACCAAATTTGAAAAACTTTTTGCTCAATTTGTTGTCAGAAAAGCATATGTATTTCTCACATGGTGATTCGACAACTTCCCGAATTAGTTACATGGGTCTTCCCCAGGGCTCATGTTTAAGCCCTCTCTTATATAATTTTTACGTCAATGACATCGATGAATGTCTTGCAAATTCATGCACGCTAAGGCAACTTGCAGACGATAGCGTAGTTTCCATTACTGGAAATGAGACTAACGATCTGCAAGGACCATTGCAAGATACCTTAGACAATTTGTCTGCATGGGCTCTTAAGCTGGGTATCGAATTCTCACCGGAGAAAACTGAGTTGGTCGTTTTTTCTAGGAAGCATAACCCAGCTCAGCTGCAGCTCCTACTAACGGGTAAAACGATCACTCAGGTTTTAGTCGCTAAATATCTCGGGGTCTGGTTCGACTCTAAATGCACCTGGGCTTGCCATATTAGGTATCTGACACGAAAATGCCAACAGAGGATTAATTTTCTTCGTACGACTACCGGAACTTGGTGGGGTTCTCACCCAGGAGACCTTCTAAGGTTATACCAAACAACGATATTGTCAGTTCTTGAATACGGTTGTTTCTGCTTTAGCTCCGCCGCGAACACGCACATTATAAAATTAGGAAGAATACAATATCGTTGTTTGCGTATTGCCCTGGGCTGCATGCAGTCGACCCATACGATGAGTCTTAAAGTGCTAGCGGGTATTCTTCCGTTAAAATATCGTTTTTGGAATCTCTCTTAACTATTGCTAATTCGATGCACAGTTATGAACCCATTAGTAATTGAAAATTTCGAGAGGTTGGTCGACCTTCAATCTCAATCCAGATTTATGACTTTATATTTTGACTATATGGCTCAAGATATCAGCCCTTCTTCATACGTTCCTTTCAATGTCGCACTTTTAGATACTTCTTATAATGCTATATTCTTCGACACCACCATGAAAGAAGACATTTCTGGTATCCCGGATCAATTGCGACCGCAAGAGATCCCTAAGATTTTTTCCAATAAGTTTAAACATGTTAGTTGTGATAAAATGTTTTACACTGACGGATCTAATCTAGATGAGTCCACTGGCTTCGGTGTTTTTCACGAAAATTTTACCGCCTCCTACAAACTCGATGCTCCTGCTTCCGTGTACGTCGCAGAACTTGCTGCTATTCAGTACTTCCTTGGGATCATCGAAACTCTACCCATAGACCACTACTTCATCTTCACAGACAGTCTCAGTGCCATTGAGGCTCTGCGATCGATGAAGACTGTAAAGCACACCCCGTATTTCCTGGGGAAAATACGGCGGTTTTTAAGTGC